>NC_136976.1:21444494-21939494 GCF_032717465.1 Coenobita brevimanus
TTGACCCGAAATTTGAGCATATATGACTGTACTCTTTACTGAAATTAACTTCACCTTCAAAGTACTCGTGCTTTTTCAAGACGACATTATTTATGTGCATTCGCACTGGAGACATTAGAAATAGCTTTCATGGACACAGCTAACAGAGGTCTTTAAAGCCACGTATAGAGGTCTTTCAGGAACACCACCAAAAGAGGTTTCATGAACACCACCAACAGGGGTTTCATGAGCTCTACCAACAGAGGTTTCATGAGCACCACCAAAAGAGGTCTTTCAGCGCATAATAAAATTTGTCTGGAGGCGATCACAGTAGAAGCAGAAGGAGTCCTCAGCGAGCGCAAAATGTGCTGTCCCACCAACTGGTCCAACGGCAAAATTTCTGACCCTGTTCTGTGACCCTGACCCTCGCTGACCGCTCTCAAAAATGAATCCCATTATCCTTTCTTTACCTTAAACTCTTCCACAAAGTTGGTCTAAAACATCAGAGAGGAACTGTTAATGTTGACCTTAATATGTGACTTTGATCTTTGATAGTTTTTGTGTGACTTTAACTCTTCATTCATCGTTTCCAAAGTCTTTCTTTCATTACCGCCTTGCCCAGAACCAGTCAGCAAAATTTAGTGTTAATCGGATAAAATCCCTTTAAGTTGACCTTGGACCTATCGTTTCCCTCAACTTTTTTTTTTTTTTTTTTTTTTCATATTCGGCCCAATTTAGATCAAAAGATTTCTGGTTATTTTGTTCACAAACGGGTCGAAGTTTAGCCTTGACCTGTGGCCTACGCCTTTCATTGGTTGGTCTCAGAACTGATTCACTTCTTTCTTGCTTCAGACTGAACCCGTTCACCAAGTTGGCCTGAATCTGATAAAAGCTGTTTAACTGATTTTCATAGTTCAGAACATGACCTAACCCTGTGACCTTGACCTTCGACCAATTGTTTTATGAAAAATATTTACTCCCTTGCTGACGCTTAACCCTTTCACTGAGTTTGGTTAAAATCGGATGAATCTTTTTAGAATTGTTTTGATCACACACACACACACACACACACACACACACACACACACACACACACACACACACACACACACACACACACACACACACACACACACACACACACACACACACACAGCATCCTTCTCCCTGTACTCACCACACTCTCAGCAGGTATCGTGTTTAAATCTCTTGCAAGAGTTAATCATCCCCCCAGAGTTTCATATACGCAGCTATCTTCCTTCTCTGTCTGTCTGTCTGTCTGTCTGTCTGTCTCAGCATGACTTCCAGCAGTTTAAATGCAATGTTTTCAGATATCTCGTCATGAACGGATCTTGATTTTGGTTTTCTTAAGTTTTAAGTTTCATTGTAGGAGGCAGGTTTTGTAAGGAATTAAGGCTTAGTACTTTCTCTGTCGTATAGAAGAAACTTAGTGGAGGCAAGACTGCTATTTTTTTCCCCCCTTTTTTATCCAGAGTTTGTTGAAAAGTATACACGGTTACAGAGAGGCAAACAAACTGTACACAATACAACACCCTTCCTAATTGGGGGATTCGGGAAAGTCTTACCTATTGTCGATATTTTTTATACAGTCCTTTCTTGCTCCATCAGGAACGTAGGGACCAACGGATAGTCAACTTAGTTCAAACATTAAAAGTGAATGTGATCAGTCTCTAAGCCCTGAGTGGAATTACGTGAGCAATGAACCAACAACAAACCCTCGAATGCAATCCCTTATAGATCCCATCTGGGTGGAGCGCCTAACACAGCAGATTGCGTGGCGTCATTAATGGTTGTATCGTTAGCACCCATCGTAGTAAATGGCTTCCTAGAGTGCAGGAAGCTGTTTGATTTGTTACTTAGTGTAGAGTCACCTTAGGGAAACACTGCAGCAGCTGTAACTTAGGTCGAATATGAACACAGAAATGGCTGGAAACATCAAGAAAAAAAGAATCTAACGTAATTCATACGGATCACATTACTCTTCCTTGAAATATAGAAAGCAGTATCAGAGTTAAAATAAGACTGAGTTGATCTCCAGGTGACACAAACATATTTCTGTGTGCAAACGGAGCCGATGATCCCTGGAGTGTGCAGCATCCCCTGGGAAATGGAAACACACCATTCCTGCAAAAATCAGTTGGTCCCTTATTGTAAGTAACAATAATTTTATAGTAAAATTACGAGTAGAACCTTTACCATTTCCATGTCTATCATGAAAACTTTGGATATCGGAAGGTAAGAGTATCATAACCATAAACTTTAAAAAGATGATTGTGAGGTCACTAGGATACTGATTATTGAATTTTGATGGTGTTTGTCGTTAGTACAGAGACATTCAATAACTCCAGGATTGATTATATTCTTGTAACATGAAGTTATGCACTAAAGAGTTTCGTTTCATCGAAAGCAATGTAAATACATTATCATAAGTTATAAATCTGGTTTCGTTTTAATGTTACTTATGTTTGTGTTAATGAATAATTCCCCAACAATCATTTTGCATCAGTGATGGATTTATGAGTAATCTTATACTGCATATTGAGTGCAACATTTGATTTATTTTGTGTGTTCAAGTATTTGCCATTATTTTTAAGTCTCCAGTGCATATAATCTATCTGAAAACATTTGCAGTTAAACGCCATGACTTGGGATTCTGTTATTATTTTATAGTTTCACAAGACTGCAGCATAATTATCATTTACATTTCCCTTTGCATTGGTTCACGGAATGGCAGAAGCTTCCCCGCAAACACCACCCCACCCCACCCTTCCCACCGCCCACTTACTGTATTATCAGATACCCCAGCAGGTTATGTGGCTCATTCCAACAAATATACTCGTTCCAGGAGTGCCGCAAAAATTCCAGGCCTGACATATTCCACGTGGTAGCATTTGACTCACAGATTTCCGCTACTGGGGAGTATGGGAATAGGAATGTTGGGTATGCAGGGACGGACTAGGGAAGGTTTGGTATACAAAGGATAGACAGGGGGGAAGGTGGATGTACAGGGACGGGCAGGGGGAAGGCTGGGTATTACAGGGACTGGTAGGGGGAAGGTTGGGTATACAGCTGATAGGCAGGGGGAAACTGGGTGCACAGGAACCAGCAAGGGAAAGTTAGGTATATAGGGACGGGCAAGGGAACATTTGGTATACAGGGACGGGCAGGGGATAGTTAGGTATACAGGGACGAGCAGGGGAAGATTGAGTGTTTAGTGAGAGGTAGAGGATAACAGGGTATACAGGGACAGGCAGGGGAAGTAGAGCTAGAATATCGCAAGCTGCTGGAATGTTGATAATTACGTGAAACTGCAGAAGTACCCGGAAAAAAGCAAAAATCTAATTTCACTTGAATGTCGCTAAAGTAGTAATATGATCAAATGAATATTTCGAAATTTCATACCGCCAGGTATCAAAACTTGGAGCAAATTTGATGTAAAGATGTTTTCGTCTGGCGCCAAAAATGGGTATATATTAAAAAAAAGAGTGGCTGCACGGGGCGGAGAGGAGAAATATTGGGTAATGACTGACGTGCAGTTCGGGAAAAGGGGAGAGGACGGGAAGGTGGAGGCGAGTATTAGAGGGCGAAAGCGGGAGGGGGTACGGTTGGACCGTCAGCAGCACCAGGATCATAAACAGGAGGGTTGCGTCATGACGGACATTGTGTGATTACAAATTATATGGTAAGAATGGCTCTTTCCTCGGATTCCTTCGGTGGTAAGGAATTCTCGGATATAAAACAGAATTAGATCCGTTCCCTGAATTATTGGTAGAACACGACATGCCACCAGTCTCTCTCTCTCTCTCTCTCTCTCATCACACACACACACGCACACACACACACACACACACATATATATATATATATATATATATATATATATATATATATATATATATATATATATATATATATATATGGAGCCTCTGTGGTACAGTGGTAAAGTATGCGTTTTCTTACACTGAAGAACGAGGGTTCACGCCCCGCCAGGGTAATAAACTTTGGGGCGTTCTTCTGGCCACGTACTGCTTGGCGGACATAAGGGGTGCTGTGGTTGAACCAGCGTCGCATACTATAAAGTATGCTTGCACCCAGTCGGCTTGCGCGGACCGATTACACTTGGCTCACAGACTACACACACATCCAAAGCCACGCCAACATTACAATTACACTTAGAAGCACTTCTCACCCTATCTACAATCTCCACCAGACAACCTAAGCCACTTGGTAGAGATACATTGGCTGTATCGTCCCCACTTCGGTTGGGATAGGCCGGTCCTGCAGTGGACACACAAACGGATGATGAGATGATATATATATATATATATATATATATATATATATATATATATATATATATATATATATATATATATATATATATATATATATATTATATATATATACTGTATATATAGTATAGAGATAGATGAATCGGCATCTTAATTATTGAAAAAGTTGAATATTTTAGCAACTCATAACATGTAACTCTTTGCCCTTTGCCATCCGTCGCAGTAGAACTGATACTTAATGTTATCGAAAGACATAACTGTTTCTTATCCAGTACGTAACTCCACCCAAAAAGACCTTTTATGTACACTGAATTTACAAATAATTTTCAGCGCGAAATAAAGGTATCTATACATATACCGAAATTACAGCAAGCTACCATTCTTTAACATAAACATATACATCGCTTGCATCTTTACATGAAACACGCACATTTTTTTTTTCCCAATTACTACGTGCCTCATCGCGCTGATGAGAAGTAAGTGGCCTGTAGCAATGTCACAGCCTCGTTTCTTCTCTGTCTCATCTTCCTATATTGCAAAAAACATTATACTTGTAGTTCTTTCACCTTAACTTATTAGGGATTATCGTTGTGTCGTAGCACTATTCCTTTTCATATAGTCTCGTCGTGACTAGCGTCATAATCTAGTGTTATCTTCTTGTTACACTTCAGCAGTGAAAATAAAAAAGTTGTATTTTTAGGCCTGGTTAAAGAAAATAGAACACAGTTTTTGTCTTGACGAGAAGGAAACCAGGTGCATTATTGTAAACTCCTAATTTTCACCGTATCCAATCCGTTACTCGTAATTTCGATTACTCAAGTCATTACTCCTGACCCCACCTCTCTCTATCTGTCTTTATCTATCTGTCTATCTATCTATCTATCTATCTGTCTATTGATCTGTCTCTTTGATGCATCTATCCTCGTTTTCCCTCACAAGTTGAAAAAAAAAATGCCAGAAATAATGACAAAACCCCTGTTAAATCGCTAAATATATGGGCGACGTCGATACTTGCCATCGAAGTGTGTCACTATGTAAATGTAAAATATAGATCCGGTGCCAAATCGCCAAACTAGACATAGCTGCTGGAGTTCCGCTGTGCAGTTGCGGTCAATATTGTTTCACTTGTTGGCTGAAAAGCTGTGAATAAAGAGAAATGGTACTGAAGGTCGGATCACCAGATTTCGAGTGTTCCCTGTGTACGCGTAGATGATTACCGTAATTGAGTTAATCATCTTCATGTCTAATAAAATAATCATTGTGGTCGAAAACCACTGTTCATTAAGTAGTTGTTAAATTGTAAATAACAGTTAGAACCCGATGACGTATTTTATTTCTTTATTCAAGCCATTTCCAGACAATTTCATTCAGCATTTTCCGCACTGAAGGGGAACTGAAGGTTGAATGTAACCACCCCAGCTTGAGAACTCTTTTAAAGGTAGCAAAAATAATTAATGTGTATATCGACCGGTGGAAAATTACGACATGCGTGTTTTTTGACTGGTCCTTCTAGTTACATCCGAGCTTGCGAAAAGAAAGTAGATGTTATGTTTTGATCAGTGTGTGTGTGTGTGTGTTCTTACCTAATTGTACCTAATTGTATCTTTATAGGAATGAGTCAAGCTCGTATTGTCCCGTGTCTTAAACCATATTTATCGTTCATATCCTTAAATTTGTGAATTGTTTTGGCACACACTATTTCATTCGGTAGTACATTCCATTGATCAATTTCTCTGTTTGGGAAACTGAATTTCCTTACGTCTTTATCACCTCTCTTCTTATGCAGTTTTTTGCAGTGTCCTCTTGCTGATGCTTCTCCATATGTTAAGTAATCATTTATGTCTATTTTCTCCTTCCCTGATATGCACTTATATAGCATTATCATATCACCTCTTTTCCTTCTCTCCTGTAGTGTTGGTAGATTCAGTTTATTTAGTCTTTCTTCGTAGCTTAGGTCCCTTAAGCTTGGTATCCATCTTGTAGCGGCCCTTTGAACTTTTTCAATCTTGTCTATGTGCTTTTTGAGATGAGGACTCCAGACTACTGATGCATATTCCAGGGTTGGTCTAATGAATGATGTTATTATCCTTCTTAGCATGTCTTCATTTATGTAGGTGAATGCTGTTCTCATATTTGCAAGCAGTGTATACATGTTCCGTACCTTCTCGCTGATGTGGTCAGCCGGAGATAGTCTGTTATTGATGATCACACCTAGGTCTTTCTCTCTTTCTGATGTGTATAGGGTTTTATTTCCTAACTTATAATCCCAGTCAGGTCTTTTTCCACTTTAACCAAATTTGATTACATGACACTTGTCCACATTGAATTCCATTTGTCATGTACTACTCCATTCATGAAGTTTATTTAATTCTTCTTGTAGCTCTTTACAAGAGTCTGTGTTAGTAATTCTCCTTTGTATTTTTGCATCATCTGCAAACATATTCAGATAGCTCTCATTTCCAGTGTTACTGTTGTTACATAGCCTATGATTTCATCATCCTTTGTGTAATTCTAACGTACAGTGAGCTGCCTGTTTGATCACGATCGTGTTCTGCCTCAGTCCCCCCCTTCTACTGTTATAGTAGAGTAAGTCGTCCTTTCTGTTATTCAGTGCGGGATTGTCAACTCTTTGTCCCCATGGCTTCATTTGCGCGTCCTTCTTACAAGTTGTATCAAGCTCTGCTGGCCCCTATATAATGAGCTCAGTCTCTGCATCATTGCCACTTAGATCTGCTCCTCATTTTGTTCACATCTCTGTCCTCCCCTGTACAGTTATTATTATTGTGAGTGCTCAAGAAATCTCCAAACATCTAGCAGCTGTGTCTAATTTGAGTATAACTGTTGTTGCATTTTGTTCTTGTACTGTGTAGCATGGGGTGTTAATTTGTAGGCCTAGTAAGGTTTTTGTAATTTATAAAGGTTCTTATTGCCAGCCATCATTAATATTTTGTATCTGTAATAATATATCTGGCATTCATTGAGTATTATCTGGTGTCTCATTTTAACAGGGCTGACTTAGATAAATTTACTCATGCTAATTTTGTGTTAATAGAGGCTATTGCAGTTAACCATATATTTAACCTGTTTTTTTGCCATTACATTATCCTTATGAGTCCTGAATGTTTTGTTGTTAGTTTGAGCATTAAACTTTAACTTGTAATTTTACCTAACTCTTTTGTTTTGAACCTGGAACTTTACGGGACAGTAGTGACTCTTAGTATTCTCACTTAAAGTGTACGTTATCTTTCTCTGTTCCGTAACATAAATTTGGCGACCTCTTATCAGGATATTCAGGATATTATCATAAGGATATTGCTTGATATTTTGTGACTGTTACTTATTCATGATGTCTACTATTACTACACTTGATGAAGCCAAGGATTTTTTGTCAAATGTGCAAACAGTGTGTGATGTAGAAAACAGAACAAAGAATGAACTTAAGCTTGTTGCTCAACAATTGGGAATTGCTGTTCGCTCTCATCATTCTAAAGAACAAATTGTTGATATGATTAATGAAAGCTTGTTTAATGTAACTCCTCCAAATGAGCAAACGCAGATTGAATTAGCTAAGTTACAGCTAGCCCTGCAGGAGGCTCGTGTTAATGAGGCAAATGCTCGTATTCAAGAGGCACAGGTACAGGCTCAGGCACAAATTGAACTTGCCAGGATTCAGGCAGACCATGAGTATCGCATGAAACAAGGTGGAACTGGATCATCTAGCTCTGATGATTTTGATGTGGCTAAAAATGTTAAACTTGTCCCTCCTTTTAATGAATCTGATTTAACAAAGTATTTTCAGTTGTTTGAGAGGGTAGCTACAGGTTTTAGTTGGCCGAAGGAGTATTGGCCAGTACTCCTTCAAACTGTTCTCACCGGTAAAGCTCAAGTAACTTATGCATCTTTGCCTCAGGATCAATCTGATAATTATGATGTAGTTAAGAGCTTGATTCTTAAGGCCTATGAGCTTGTTCCTGAAGCCTATAGAGTAAAATTTAGGACAACTTACAAGCAAGATAAGCAATCCCATGTTGAGTATGCAAAAATCAAAGAAGATCTGTTAGAGCAGTGGTTAAATTCTAAGAATGTGGATTCTGATTTTGGTAAATTTAAGCAGATGATTTTGCTGGAGGACTTCAAGAGGTGTATCTATAAAGATGTAAGCCTATATCTTGATGAGAAAAGAATAGATAATTTGTCTGATGCTGCAGTTTTAGCTAATGAATATGTTCTCACTCACAAGAGATATTCTAGAGAAAAAGGGAAAGCTGAGAGTAAGTACGTTGCCTCTACTCAGAGTACAGGTAACAGGAAAGAGAATAAAGATGATGTTTCTCAGGAAGTAAATACCAGCTTCACCTCTAGATTTCAGAAAAGCAAATGTACTTATTGTAGTAAGCTTGGTCATACTACGGAGAGATGTTTCAGGAGACAGCGTGATGTGAACAAAAAGGAATCTTTAAATATTCAGTCAATTGGTCTAGTGTCCACTCTTGAGAGTTCCCAGAATTCTTTAACTGAGTTAACTGAACCTGCTTTGAGGGGTAACTTAAATTCTCATGATGGAGCTCCTCTTTTGAACAGTAACGTGGGTGACACTCTCAAGAGTTCATGTGCTAATTTCCTGTCTGATGGTTTTGTCAGTCCTCTGGACAGTAATGACAGGAAATCAGTTAAAATATATCGTGAAACGGGTGCTTGCCAATCCCTTATGCTGACCAGTGTTCTAGGCTCTAATGTTAAGTCCTCTGATGAAACTGTAATCTTACAAGGTGTAGGGAATAATTACTTCTCTGTCCCTCTGTGCAGAGTGAATTTAGAGTCTGGTTTTGTTAATGGTTCCGGTATGGTTGGGTTGGTTGAGACACTCCCAATGTCAGGTGTAACTTTCTTACTTGGAAATGATATTGGTGGAAGTCAAGTGTGTCCAACTCCTCAGTTGTCTAGTGAGCCAGTGGCTGCGTCCCAGGATTGTGATGTCCCTGATGTGTTCCCTGCATGTGCTGTCACAAGGGCTAAGTCTAAAGTTACTGGTGATTTAGAGGATAATGATGATGATGATGTTATCCTAGCTGACACTTTTCTTGCTAATTTGGACCACTCACCAGATGAGGCAGTACCCCGTAGTGTTGATAATTTGTCTCGTCAAGAGTTGGTTGAGTTGCAGGTTGCTGACCCTGAGTTGAAAGGTCTAGCTAACTCTGCTTACAGTGAAGAAGAGTCAGCCGGTGCTTCTACTTGTTATTATGTAAAGTCAGGAGTACTTATGAGGAAGTGGAGACCCCCAACAGCATCAGCCGACTGTGAATGGGAGGTTGTACATCAAGTTGTCATCCCTCGTGTTTGTAGGCAGGATATCATTCGAGTGGCTCATGATTCCAGTTTGGCAGGACACCTTGGAGTGAGGAAGACTGTGGCACGCATTTTGAAACACTTCTACTGGCCAGGTATCTTCAGGGATGTTTCCTGGTATTGTAAGTCTTGTCACACCTGTTAAGTTGTGGGGAAGTGTAATCAGACCGAAAAGGTTGCACCTCTAGTTCCCATTCCTCCTTTTGAGGCGCCTTTCACCCGTGTGTTGGTGGATATTGTGGGCCCTCTTCCTAAGACTTCTTCAGGATTTTCTTATGTGTTGAACCCTGATTGATATGGCTACTCGTTATCCTGAAGCCATTCCACTTAGAAATATCTCAGCAAAGAACGTGGTTAAGGAAATGCTAGGGTTCTTCACAAAGTTTGGTCTGCCCAAGGAGGTACAGTCAGACCGGGAAGTAATTTCATGTCAAATGTTTTCAAGCAGTCTCTGAAAGAGTTGGGCATCACCCAGATCACGTCTTCAGCTTACCATCCCCAGACCCAAGGAGCGTTGGAGAGATATCATCAAACACTCAAATCGATGCTCAAGAAATACTGTTTGGAACATCAGAAAGACTGGGATAAAGGTCTTCCATTCGTTGTGTTTGCCGCAAGAGAATCTCCAAATGAATCACTGGGCTTCTCACCTTTTGAACTACTGTTTGGCCATGAAGTAAGAGGACCCCTTAAGTTACTCAAGGAATGCTGGCTGTCGGAGGAAGATGACGTCAACCTGCTGGAGTATGTGATGAAGTTCAAAGAACGGCTGTCCACTGCTTTACAGTTGGCGAGAGAGAATTTAGGAGCTGCTCAGGAGAAGATGAAGACTTGGTATGATAAGAAGTCCAGGTTACGCCACTTTCAGCCAGGAGATCAGGTTTTGATTCTGCTACCAGTTCATGGGCAACCTCTTCAAGCCAAGTTTAGTGGTCCTTATTTCGTGGAGAAGAAACTCAGTGATGTCAACTATGTCATCGCCACACCAGATCGTAGAAAGAGCAAGCAACTATGTCACATCAACATGCTAAAGTTATATCACAGGCGGGACGAAAATAATCCAGTCTGCACTGTAGCTGTTCCACCCAAGTCTGCAAGTGAAGCTCTCCCATGCAGTATGAGCCTGAGTGATAGTTTGGGGAAGAATCCTGATATCATGAATGATCTCCAGACTAAGCTTTCTCATCTACCTCCCGAGGAAAGGCAGGAGTTTTCGGCATTACTGCAGGAGTACCCGCAAGTGTTCCGTGCCACTCCAGGAAGAACCACTGTGTTGATGCATGATGTCGATGTTGGAGACGCAAAGCCAATTAAATTGCCTCCTTACCGTGTGAACCCAGTGAAAGTTCCTCTCATCCAGAAGGAGCTTGGGTACCTGTTGGACCACAAGATGATTGAGCCCTGTCAGTGCGAGTGGAGTTCTCCTGTCACTCTAGTCCCTAAGCCAGGTGGGTCACAGCGGCTTTGCATTGACTACAGACGTGTTAATCAGATAACCAAAACAGACACTTACCCTCTCCCTCGCGTGGAAGATTGCATAGACAAGATCGGAAAGGCTAGGTACATAAGTAAGTTTGATTTGTTAAAGGGATACTGGCAAGTACCTATGACTGAACGTGCTAGGGAAATCTCATGTTTTGTAACATTAGGAAAGACTTTTGCATGTTCTGTAATGCCATATACAGATTGTTTTAGAGTAATAAGAAATTTCCTTTGTAAATTTCTTTTTTCTTTGTAGGGAGGTGTTACATAGCCTATGATTTCATCATCCTTTGTGTAATTCTAACGTACAGTGAGCTGCCTGTTTGATCACGAGCGTGTTCTGCCTCAGTCCCCCCCTTCTACTGTTATAGTAGAGTAAGTCGTCCTTTCTGTTATTCAGTGCGGGATTGTCAACTCTTTGTCCCCATGGCTTCATTTGCGCGTCCTTCTTACAAGTTGTATCAAGCTCTGCTGGCCCCTATATAATGAGCTCAGTCTCTGCATCATTGCCACTTAGATCTGCTCCTCATTTTGTTCACATCTCTGTCCTCCCCTGTACAGTTATTATTATTGTGAGTGCTCAAGAAATCTCCAAACATCTAGCAGCTGTGTGTAATTTGAGTATGACTGTTGTTGCATTTTGTTCTTGTACTGTGTAGCATGGGGTGTTAATTTGTAGGCCTAGTAAGGTTTTTGTAATTTATAAAAGTTCTTATTGCCAGCCATCATTATTATTTATTTTTTTTTTTTAGGAAGGTGGGGAAAGAAGAGAGAATAGGGGAAGGGATAGTAAGAAAGAGGAAGGAAGAGGGAGTAGACAGTTGGTGGGCTGGCCACCATGCTTTGTTTTGTTTATAGTATTTGTTAGATAACTGCTTTAATTTTGTTTATTGAGTTAGTTAGGTAAGTGCTTTGTTTTGTATATTGTGTTTGTTTGGTAAGTATATGTAGTGGTTATAACTGTGTATGTTTGTGTGTGTGTGCGTGTGTGTACGTATGTGCGTGTGGATGTGAGCGTGTGTGTGCATGTGCGTGGGTGTGCGTTCATATGTTTTGTATGTTTGAATTGAGCTAGCTAGCTAGCTTTTTGAGGGTTTGGTTGGGTTGTTTGGGTTTATGTCGTAATTGGGTTATGTCGTAAATAGGTGGGATTTTTGTATTCGTTAGTGCGTCACTTATCGTTTGGGTTGAGTTTAGTAAATTGGTATAGGGTCTTGGTTGTTTAATATGGTTTTTAAACTACTAGGGAACCATTTGTGGAAGGAGCGATTCTCCTCATTGATATTGTAAGTTAATGCGTTGTATGTTTCGGGGTTTATTTCCTCGATTTTACTCCAGATTTTTTTAGCTTGGTTATGTAATCTTATGTTTAACGGTTTGGTTTTGGTTATGGCGTGTATTTGTTCCGTGTTAAGTGTGTAAGGGTACTGCTGATTAGTTGCAAATCTGAGGGCTTTGTTTTGTAAGACTTGTAGTTTTTTAAGTTGGGTATAGCTGAAGGTGTGTGTGGGAATGGGTGGATATTCTAGTATGGGGAGGATCAGTGCTTTGACAAGGTGGGATTTGACTTTTATAGGCATGTCCTTGAATCTGAGTAAACGGGATAATGCTCCAGTAGCTTTTTGTTTTCTATCCTGTACACTGGGAAGATAGCCTCTAGAATTAAGTTTAAAACCAAGTATTTTACCCTCTTCTTTGAAGTCTGTTATTTCTTCATTAATTATTAAAGGTTCTTTTTTGGTGTTGGCAAGTTGGATGACGGAAAATTTATTTATGTTAGTTTGTATTCTCCATTTTGATTCATATTAATTAATTTTCTCGACTTGTCTTTGAGTTCTTGAATTCATGATCCTTCTAGAAGGTCCAGGATAGTTAATAATTTGGGAAATATCGTCAGCGTAACTTATATTGATGCCATGGGTAGCTTGTGGGGAGTCACTGGTGAATATAGAGTAAAGAGTTGGTGAGAGTACGCTCCCTTGAGGAACCCCGCTTTCCAGAGCAAAGCTAGCCCCTGTGTAATTATTTATTTTAATTTTAGCCTTTCTGTCGTCAAGAAAATCACAGAGAATTTTTTCAGTTATAGTTGGGAGGTTGAGATTAAGTAATTTATATTTAAGTCCTAAATGCCACACCTTGTCAAAGGCTTTTGTTACGTCTCTAAGGATGATGTGGCATTGTCCTTTGTTAGATTTACTTATTGCTATATGTTCTGAAGCTATTGCAATTGCTTGAGTGGTGCCCCTTAGTAGTCGAAAACCGTATTGATTCTTATTGTATAGATTCTCAGATTCAAGGTGTAGTCTGAGCCTTTTATTAATTATTCTCTCTAGTACCTTTCCAGGGACTTCTAAGAGAGAGATGGGTCTGTAATTTTCTACGAGATGTGGGTTCTTGTTCTTTTTTGGGATTAGTTTTATAATGGCTTCTTTAAATTTGTCGGGGAAATATCCTGCAGAGATGGTTGCATTGAATATGTTTTTTAAATTTTCAATGGCTATAATGGGGAGATTGGAGAGTATAGTTTTATTATATCCACTTTCTCCCAGCCAAGTCTTTTTTAAGTTCTTAATAATAGAGGTAATTTCATCTGTCGCAATAGGAGTGGTAAATATTGTGTCTGAGTCTAATCTATCGGGGTTAACTGAATGGTACGGTGTTAATCTATCTGCGTTGATGGTAAGGAATTCTTTTACTAAATTGTCTTGTCTGTTGTTGTTCTGTTCTTCTTCGATCTCTTGAAAGATGGACTCCCAGTGTCGCCTGTGTTCTTTCTTTTTCAGAGGCTGAGTGTTGTCTGTTTCCCAGATGATCTAATATGTAATGAGGCTCAGGGGTTGAAGTTCCTGAGAGGATTTTTATTTTACGCCAAAATGTGGAGGGATCATTATAAAGATTGGCAGTGTTTGTAATAGTGTTTGCCCAATGAGTGTTGTGTTCTGTTAGGAGGGATGTGTGTAGTTGAGTTTGAAGTAGTTTGTATCGTCTATAGTGATCTCGTGTCCAACCATGTCTTTGGGAGTGAGTTCTTAATGCGTTGTATTGATTGCTGAGTATCTGCGTGTCTCTGCTGTGTTTAGTAGTGATTGTTCTATGTGTGGTTGTAGGGATGTTATTGTTGATTGCAATATTTATGTTGGAGTACCATCTTTCAAGAGATCGATCGATTTCCTCTAATGTACCATCATCGGGGATATGAAAGTTAGTAAATGTTGTGATTAAATCTTGTTTAAAGTTATTCCAATTGGCCATGGCAAAGTTACTGTAGGTCGAGGAGGAATGGGGACGGTTATTGGGGCGGTGGAGATAGTGGCAATTATGGGGGTGTGATCACTAGTGGTGAGAGGGCCTGGAGAGAAATGGGTGTTGTGGTAAGCTATTAGGTTGCAAAGGGCTATGTCTGGGGTGGAGATGGAGTTGTGTGAGAGGAATGTAGGAAAGTTGGGGCCAATATGTCTTACTGTGGTGTCTTGGATGAGACTGGCAAGTTGTCTTCCTACGACATTTGAATTTCTGTTGCCCAGGAGGCGGTGTTTAGCATTAAGATCACCAATGAGGTAGACAGGGATGGTTCTTCTGAATAAGTTAATAAAATCGGGGGTTGGGAGGTAAGGGCGGCTGGGTGGAAGATAAACAGTGGCTATTATGACTTTACCGGTGTGTGTTAAAATTTCTACGCCAATCATGTCTGAAATGAAATGGTCTAGTAATTTATAAGTTAAGTTGTTCTTTATGGCTATAGCTGAGCCATCCATTGGTCGGTTATATGAGTTTCTTTTGTGGGAGGTATATCCTGGGATTTTTAGTGTAGAATGTGATGATATACCATGGCTGTTTAATAGTATAATGTCAGGATCAATGGTTTTATAGATGTTTATAAGACCTAGGTTTCTGCCTGACCAGTTTAATACATTATATTGCAGGATTTTCATTTCTGGATCTTTGTGATCTATTGTTATGGAGTAGAGTGGATTTATTACGGTTTTCTAGGCTGTGCATTAGGAATTTCTCTTCCTCGTTATTGGCCATTCTGATGGAGTCTTGGATGTTGTAGTATCTGTAATAATATATCTGGCATTCACTGAGTATTATCTGGTATCTCATTTTAACAGGGCTGACTTAGATAAATTTACTCATGCTAATTTTGTGTTAATAGAGGCTATTGCAGTTTACCATATATTTAACCTGTTTTTTTGCCATTACATTATCCTTATGAGTCCTGAATGTTTTGTTGTTAGTTTGAGCATTAAACTTTAACTTGTAATTTTACCTAACTCTTTTGTTTTGAACCTGGAACTTTACGGGACAGTAGTGACTCTTAGTATTCTCACTTAAAGTGTACGTTATCTTTCTCTGTTCCTTAACACTGTTTATATCATTTATATACACTAAAAACATGATTGGTGCCAGCACTGAACCCTGTGGTACTCCACTAGTCACTTCTTTCCATGATGAGTAGTTTCCTCTTAGTACTGTTCTCATTTCTCATTTTATGAGAAAGTCTTGCATCCAACAAAACAGTTTGCCTCGAATTCCTCCTTGATGGTTCAGTTTCCATAAAAGTCTTTGGTGTGGTAGGCTACTGTGTCAAAAGCTTTCTTGAAATATAAATAGATACTGTCCACCCATCCTTCCCTTTCCTGTATTGTGTTTGTTACTCTGTCATAGTAGCTCAACAGATTAGTAACACATGATTTTCCTTTTCTGAAACAAAACTGTCTTTCTGTTATCATACTGTGTTCTTCTAGATGATTTACCCAAGCTTTTCTTATAAGATTTTCTAATACCTTGCTTACAACACTGGTCAGTGATACTGGTCGGTAGTTGAGTGGATTTTGTCTATTTCCTTTCTTGAATAAGGGGACAATATTTGCTTTTTTCCAAATATCAGGTAGTTTACCTTGACTCAAGGATTTCTTGAAAATTAAAAATAATGGTTTACTTAACTCGTTCGCACTTTCTCGTAGTACCCAACATGAAATTTCATCAGGACCATTTGCTTTTCCTCTGTCTAATCTACTTAACTCCTCCTGTATTACTTTTTCTGCTATTTGTATATCTGGTAGTATGTGTGGACATACATGTTCCACATAGTCCCTCTCAAAATATTTTTCTTCTGTAAAAACTAATTGGAAATTCTTATTTAGTGCTTCACAAATATCTTTCTCTTGTGTATAAGTGATACGTTCGTCCGTAATTGTTTGTATTATATCTTTTACTTTGGTTTTGCTTCTGATATAGCTGTAAAACAGCTTTGGTTCATCACTACTTTTATTTATTATATCCTCCTCAAACTGTTTTTGGGCTTCCCTCCTTATTCTTGTATAATCGTTTCTTGCCTGGTTGTAATTATTATACGCCCTTTCACTATTATGTCTTCTGTATCTATTCAACAACAAATCTCTTCTTTCTTTTGATTTTTTACATTCTGTATTGAACCATTTCTGTATTTTCTTATCTGCTTCTTTGTGCTGTGGGATGTACTTCTGGACTCCTATTTCATAAAATTCACAGAACTTTTTATATACAGCATTTAAATCTTGTCCTCTAAGCTCATTTTCCCAATCAACTTTAAGAAATACTTCTTTAGGTCTTGATAATTTCCCTTTTTATAGTTTAGGCTTTTTTTGTAACTGTCATTGCAATTTACTATGTCATATGCTATCCTGAAGTTATAATTTAGTACTGCATGATCGCTTTTGCCGAGTGGAGGGTGATATATTAAACTGTCAATATCATTTTCTTGCCTAGTAAATATTAGATGTAGCACTGAAGGTACATCAAGTCCTCTTTTTCTGGTGGTTTCCCTCACATGTTGCGTTAGGAAGAACTCTTGTACGAGATCCAGGAGCTTTTGGTCCCAACAGCTTTCTTGGCTAATTATATCTAGCGTATTCCAATTTATATTTGTATTGAAATCCCCAGTTAGTATAATTCTTTCTGATTTCTCTTCCATTTTATGTAGTAATGATCTTAAACTCTGAATTGTACTCTCTGCCAGGTCCTCATATTCATCTCTTTCCCATGTGTTTGATCTGGGTGGCATGTACAAATTGGCTACAATTACTTTACCTTCAGATGTGTTGATCTCTACTGCAATCAGTTCTACTTGTGATGGTATATCTAGTTTTATTTCATTGACTTTTAGATTTTTCTTAGTTAATATTATAATTCCTCCTCCTTTTTTTAAATTTCTGTCTCTTCTCCATATATTGTATTCCTTTAAGTTTAGTATGTCATTGGATATCCTTGGAGTTAATTTTGTTTCAGTTAGGCATATTATTTGTGGTTCATTTTCTCTGACATAATCATTCATCTCTAGTAATTTAGATACCATTCCATCCACATTTGAGTACATCAACTTTATCACCTTGTTTATATAATTGTCATGACATGGTTCTACTACCTTCCTCCTTTTTATTCCATCCTGTTTGTGTACCACTTTCGTACCTGCAATCCTATTACTTTGTAAAAAAATTTCTTCTTCTCCTCTTCTGATCTTATCTCATTTTTCGTTTTTGCTTCCTCCCTTTTCTCTTTCAGTAATTCCAGTTCCTCTCGTGTTAGGCATCTTTTTATCCATACATTTTTGAACTCCTCTTTTTCCATAAGATTCTTTGCATTTTTTAGTATCTCCTCCACAGTGTTTACACTCTGGAAAGTCACCTTTAGAGTGTGTGTGTGTGTGTGTGTGTGTGTGTGTGTGTGTGTGTGTGTGTGTGTTCATCGCTATGTTAGTGTGTGTGTATCCTCCACTTCCCGTGTTCCGAGTTAACAGTATTTTCTTTTCAGCTCCCTCGGGAAGCGATCTACCAGCATACCCCTCACAACAATATTGTTTTCGTTGATACGTAACCACATTTTTTTTAACACCATAGTTCTTTCTGGTATTAAGAAAAATGGTGGCAGTGAAAGGATTCAATGCTGTCTTTACTGATTCATTTGCTGCAATAAACACATTTCGTAATTAAAACGCACAGTTTTCCTCAGAACATTGAAGTATTTGTATTCAAAGTGTTAAAAATGCTCATTTCTAACTCCTCCCTTCTTTAAGCATTATCATGCATATATTTTAACAAGCATCTCTGGGTTTTGTTCATCTGACAGATGACATCGCAATGGAAGGGTTAATTTAATTCACTTTTGATGGGAATGTTTTGCTGTATTTTTTCTTTTCCCAGGAACCGGTATCATTTTTTTTTTTCAAGGTCAATATCCTTGTAACATTACGCCTTTGGAGTTAAATACCTCGACAGTTTCAGGTACATTTTTCGGGTATTAATGCAATGCCTTTCCACTGGAACAGTTTTGGAAAATTATATCGCTCAAACTTTTATTCAAATTTCAAACTCTTACAAAATATTCTGAACAAAATTTGTTGAGATCCCATTATCGCATCGCTGGGTTTTGAAGGTAACTGCATACAGTTCAGGTATTTATCATTATGAAGGTTTGTCAATATTTGGGTTCCCAGCTGGAAATTGATACCCAACGTTGATAATAGTGCAGTTTTTAGGTCAGTAATATGGGGCTTTGTGGTTATCTATCTGCCCATTTACCAACCTTCCTACCTACTTACGAACCTCTCTCTCTCTCTCTCATAGAGAGAGAGAGAGTCTCTCTCTCTCTCTCTCTCTCTCTCTCTCTCTCTCTCTCTCTATATATATATATATATATATATATATATATATATATACAGAGAGAGAGAGAGAGAGAGAGAGAGAGAGAATATATATATATATATATATATATATATATATATATATATATATATATATATATATATCCAGAGACTTCACTTCACCGTGAAGATATGTATGCAAACTAACCACAGGAGAAATGAAAGGAGCGACACTGTCGCTCCTTTCATTTCTCCTGTGGTTAGTTTGCATATATATATATATATATATATATATATATATATATATATATATATATATATATATATATATATATATATATATATATATATATATATATATATATATATATATATATATATATATATATATATATATATATATATATATATATATATATATGTGTGTGTGTGTGTGTGTGTGTGTGTGTGTGTGTAAGTGCATTTCCAGTGGTAAGGTTATGGAGGAATAATTACCCCGTCTTGCCTGTTACACAACTTTTGACTGTAATGTCGGTCGACTTCCTACTCGAACAATGAAGAAGCTCTTAAAACTAATCTGAAAAGTTTATTAGTTTCCTAGGATTGTATCACTGGGTTTTAAAAGCTATGGTTGTGCATAATGAATTGGAATGCTATTAATGTACTCTCATTTCTGTTCTGCTCTTAAATGGAAGAGTTAACCATTACATCCAGTCCGTCGGGCAAGCAACAGTCCAGCTTTGGAACTGTTTCCTCTGTCTCATTCATTCGATCTAAGACCACCAGTCAAACTCAGTGTGTCCAAACATCTAAAAATGAACGGATCTTGATTTTGGCTGTTATTTTTGTTTCATCTAGGAGAGAAAAATCTTGCAGGCTTCTAGCTTCTGATCAACTCTTTCTTAAGGAGGGTAAGGGGCCCGGGTCACACTGCTTAAATCAGAATTTTATGGCAAGATTCCCAGCGGCTCACCTCTGAGTGCCATTAAGCGAGCAATAAACTCTAACCACATCTTGGCTCTAAATCCTTATGGGAGACATCCGTTTGGAGCAGCTTGACCAACTAAACCACAAGGCATCAGTCAGCTGGCTGTATGATTGCCAAGTGAATGTTTTCTTCGATTACAGGAAACTCTTTGGCCTGTCACTCAATGTCGAGTCACCCAAAGGTAGTGCTACATCGACTAAGTGAATGGTAGGTACCGCCACCTACCAAATTCATCATCAACATATTCTCTGTCAGAAAATCCGAGTTTCTTTTCTCATCCAGAAGAAATATTCCACGTAATTTTTTTTTTTTTATTGTCAGAAGATTTTATTCAGCTTAAAATACTTAAAATAAGGAGTTAGAAATAGTGTGTAAATTCATTTAGTACCATACCATGTTTTACACTGTGTACTCTTCATCCAGGTGATTTAATTCAGCTTACGATATGAATAAAGTAAAACATTCCTTTGTCCCTCATCTAACAGACAGTGAGTGTATGAACCAAGTTGTCAAAGCATGTCAGCATGTCAGACGGTGCAAATATTAGTACTGAGCTGAGCTATAGCTCCCGTCCCTAACCCCTCTCTCGCCACCGTTCACTCCCAGCATACTAACTTCCTCTTCTCTAGTCTCGTTATTGGTAAAGAAAATAAAAAAAAGATAATAAGTGAGCTGTGCATGGATAGTAACTACGCTGATTGTGGTGCGTGAATACAGTTGACTAATTAATCTGCTATGCGTTTTTCCTGAATCTGAATAAAACTGTGCAATTTCCCTAGCGTGCAGTTTTTTGCAATTTGCCTTGAATTATGCAGCATGCATTGTTTATATTGAGTCAGCGTCAATATTCCGGCATCATAATAGTCGGATCACGCGAAACAGAGGGGAGGACCCATGTTGTATCAAATGAGAGGGGAGGTTTGTGAGGACTGAGTAAAAAAAAGGTTTCAGAATTTGTCTGAGATATGAATGGGTGGTTGTGAATGTTAAGCAAGGGGACAGACTGGATGCTTTGGTAGTGAAAAGGTCAAGGGAAATCTATATCACCAGGTTACAGAGGATACAAATGTCACCGGTGCCTGATGAGAGGTAAGAATGCTTCACTGTGGCCAATAGGGTGTGCTGTTGTACGCGCAAGGGATTATATCCATGTTTTAGGAAAGTATTGGGTATGCTAAGATTTATTTTAAATATGCTGGTTTACATTTCAGGATGTTCAAGTGTTATGAATGTGTTGTGTCTTGTAGCTTTCTTAATGAGCTGTTTTATGTGCAAGGAATTTTGTCGGTGTTATTCAAATACAGTATGTTTTGCTTCACAGCTTTCAAAATACACTGTGCTGTCGTGTGTTCAAGGAATGTTGTCCACATCTTACAAAAACGTTTTGCATTCGAGCTTTCTGAATACATTGTGCTGTTTTACGTTCCAGGAATTCTGTCAGTGGTTTACGAATGTATTGTGTCGTCAAGCTTTCTTAAAGTACTGAGCTGCATTACAAGTATGTGCAAGGAATTATGCCCATGTTTTGCAAATGTATTTGTCACGGGGATTTTAAAGCATATGCAATATTAAAAGATAATTTTCAAATATATATATATATATATATATATATATATATATATATATATATATATATATATATATATATATATATATATATATATTATTAAAGGATAATTATTAATAATACTGAGAGCAGGGTTAATGAATTGTCTTGCTAAAAATCAAGCAATGATTACTTTATTCTGGCTTGCTTCGCCGATTCCCTGAGGACAAGAATGTATAAACTTTCTCAACAGTACGCAGCAGAGACTAATTCCTCACAATTGCTGTTTGTTAGTACTGTTAGCCTCTGGAGAAAGTGACTTCACCCCTGACAATTAATAACTGATGCCATTAATGATAACAGATTCTTGCTGGTGCACTAACTCCTAGATGGCACAACGGATTTTAAGCTTATTACAAAAAGACTGGCCTAAGTACCAGTTATGAATTGCAAAGTGTTTATGCAAACTAGGAGCTATAAGTGAAATAAGCTTAATATGGAAAATAAAACACGAGTTTACATTACATTAAGCTTGAGAAAAAGAACTGTTAAATTGATTGATTACAAAGAAATAAATTTACGTTACATTTCAAAATGAATTCAAAGTAAGATCGCACTCACTCGAAAGCTAACTCTTAAACCTAGGAAAAAAACGAAAAGAAATACTGGTCAAATAGTGGACTAAGCAGATGACTGGGCGTCGTTGAGGAAGGACACTGCACTTGCTAAGTCTCTCGCCAATCACACTACTGTAGGTAGAAATTCAGGAACTGGATGATGGCGGCACTGCTACGCTCTGGGCCCAACCTGCTTTTGTGGTATACAAACCTTGACTGACTTCAAATCGTGGGAAAGAGGCGAGCGTCCAGCCGCAGTACTAATGGCTAGAATGAGCGAAACATGCCCATAATAAATCGTGCAGCGGAAGTGCTAATGTCTCGCACAAAGACGATCATTTATGACAGTGAAAAATTGTTCTGAAAACACTCCCGACCGGGTAAATACGCAGTGATTAAACTGAACGATAAACACTAGGATTCCACTAGAGTTCGCGGTTTCCCACTAAATTTAATATCACGAGCTGACTCGTGACATTACGCCCCATCAAAAGTTGACATTTTTTCCCAGGAAAAAAATTTCAGTATACATACATATAAATCCTACTCAGTCACACAAGATTCACACTGTGGTGTGTGTGTGTGCTATCCTGCTACAGGAGAAAGTCACAGTCGCCAGTGAGCAAAAAAAAAACTCGTATTTATGTTAATAGAAGCAAGCTTGAGGGAAAAACTCTGTGACGACGGTGAAAAATCCTGTACTCAGGTCAAACTGAGCGAAAAGTTCGCTACATTTACCTTAACAACTAATTGTTATGTAGCGTGATGTATGTAATACATGGTGTAGGTGTGACAGTTGTGGTGTAACTGTGCCTACGTGTAAAATCATGTAATACAAATTTATAGTAAATAATGACGACGAGGCAGAAGAGAAGGGGCAGCAGCATGCGACAGGGACGACCAGCTGATCTGCACGGCAATGCTGCACCCAGCAGCTGCACCTGCGAAAGGAATTAAGATGGAGCATCAAAGAGTCATTTCTCTCTCTGCCTAGCAATCAGTAATTATGTCATTATTAACCAGGAAATGTAATTCTTGAATTCACAAATTTCTTAGAACCCTTATAGTTTACTGGTTAACGCTTATTAACTAGGAAACGTGCCAGTTCTTGAATTGCTCAAATCTCTTAGAATGGGCAGTTTACTAGTTAACCTAACATTATTAACCAGGAAACGTGCCAGTTCTTGAATTGCTCAAATCTCTTAGAACGGGCAGTTTACTAGTTAACCTACCACTACACTTACGACTAATAACAGGAAGCTGAGAATCGCAACGCAATCTCAGGCAGGTCACGTTTTAACACCCACCGTGGGTGTGAACACTCATGTGGATAATGTGCATTCTCCGGGAATCCTCAGAGAGGCCCACAGCTCGAGACGTTCCACAAGGTAATTCATACACAGCCTCGGACTGTCTCTGCAGGGTTCTCAAACGTCCCCCCTTAACGTACGATACATAGGTATGTACAGGCCCTGGACATACTGTGTCCTGTGGGGCCAACAGGTGAGATGTCAGGTCTACACTTTTAACTGGGAACCAGGCTGGTCCTTAGATTACTCAAATCTCTGAGGACACCCATTATACAGTTGCCGTGTTAGTCATTAGTTAGCAGGCGAGACATCGGGTCTACATCCACATTACCACTACCCTGTCTCTCAACTGACTCAGAGATTATGGGTGTGGGTTCAAACGGCACAGGAAGGACATGTCCCTGATTAATGGTACGTGGACACACATTGCAGGAACGCACAAAACTATCTATGTCTCGTCCCATCCCTGATCAGAAAAAGTCAGCTCGGATACGGCCCTGGGTTTTCCTTTTGCCCATGTGACCTCCTGAGGCTGAACAATGACCCCATTCTAACACTGCTTGGTGGTACTTGGTGGGAACGACAAACTGCAGTTGAACCTCACCCTCGGGTGTTCGTGACTCACGGTAGAGCCGTCCTTGTTTGCGAAGGAACTTGGCTTGACCTCCCTGTGAATACTTTATCACTCTACCCTTTTGTTTCTTTTGCATGGCAGCAAGTGTCGGGTCAGAGTGTTGTTCTAGAACAACAACTTGGCTACACATCAGATCTTGCAGCGACTCAATGGTCACCAGGGTGACACAGTCTAGAGCCTCAGTCATGGCTTGTGTTACTGTAGCCGATGCCTGAGTAGCGTCATCTTCAGTGCAACTATACTTGGCACCAGGAATATTGCCCATGATTAGGTCAAATAAAGGTTCTGGCATGATGACTGCGAGTGTCGTACCAGTGTAAAATGGAGATGCCACCTGGATATGTGCCTCAGGGAACAACCTCACTGATCCATCTATAAGGTTAGCTTGGATCTGTCGACCTGTGTACTGCTCAGGCTGAACTAGACTCTGCCTGACAGAGCAACCTGAGGAACCATTGTCTCTCAGGACCTTCACAGGGATGTCTAACACAAACCATGGCTGAACAAGGAAGGCACTGTCACCTGTGGGAGGGCCCGTGGAGGAAGCAGCTAACCACTCATGAGGCTGTTGAATAAATGATGCAGCAAACATGGTGCCCTGAGAATTAGATACTTGAGGGGTCGTACTCACTGCCTGGGGAGATGGAGCATTGATCATCTGTGGAGGGGGGTTCACTGTCACCATGGGACTAGTGAACTGTGGGAGAGTGTCCATACTGGTAGGGACGTGACCCCCGTGCTGCTGCTGAGGAATGAAGGCTGCGTTCGCCTCCTGCCTCCAATTCACTTGAGCTGGTGCTGAAAAGGACAGTCCTGACAGTCGGTTGCATGGCTGATACTGCTGCTGGTTAGGGTACTTGTTGTACCTCTTCCACTCAGGTTTCTGAGTGTTATGCCCCTGGTCCTTCCTCTGCGGTTTTGGACCTTGGCCATTATTCTGAAAACGGCCTTGTTGCTGGGGTTCAGTCTGAGATGGTTTCCCAGATTTATCAGGTTTCCTGTTCCAGGTATGCTGCTTGCGAGTTTGATACCTGTATGCAGTAAAGAATGCGTCAGCCTTCTTCACCATTTGGCTGGCATCTCTTACCTGGCAGATCTTAAGCTGAGCCATACGTTCAGTAGGCCACGACTTTTCCAGCTGCGTGCGCAGCATAAGGTCAATTATCCCCTCACGCATGGGAGGAGTTTCATCTTTCTCCATCCACTCATCTAAGTAAGCAGTAAGCCGGTCAAGAAACTGAACGGCAGTCTCTTTATCCTGTAAACGCGCCCTCATGAACTGACTCTTGGCGTCGTCAACTGTGAGACCGTACACTTTGACGAGTGCGGTCTTCATCATCTCATATGTGAGATTGTCTCCACGAATTCTGTGGAGAATATCGAGGGCAGGGCCCTCACACAGGCTAAGAAACTGAAGCCGCTTAGCTGCATCATCCTGCTGGTAAAGTTGAGCCATGTCTTCAAAACGAGCTATGTATGGCTCGATTCGCTCGCCATCTTTGTATGGGGGAAGCTTGATGTGTGGGGTCGCCATAACATGTGCAGGGAGAACGCTCGTGGAGCTTGGGCCAGCTGCACCAGATGTGTCTGAAGCCAAGGAATCTCGCTTGAGCTTCAACATTTCAAATTCATGTTTTTCGCATGCTTCTCACTCGGCACGTTCATGTTCTCATTGTTCACGCTCGTATTCACATTCTCTCTCACGTTGTTCTAACTCGTGTTGACGTTCTCTCTCGCGTTGTTCTAACTCGTGTTGACGTTCTCTCTCTCGTTCCTCATGCTGTTCTCGCTTATGTTGTAACTCGAGTTCACGTTGTTTTTGTTCGTGTTCGCGCTGTTCTCGCTCATGTTCGCGTTGGATTCTACGCTTTTCACGAGCATCTTTCTCACGTTCTTGCTCGTAATTAAACCGTGAGAGGACGTAGCTTTGGATTTTTTCTGGGTCAGTAAGGCCCATATCTTTAGCTTCCTGTACATAGACGTTGGCTGCCATGATGCTAGCTCAATCTAAATAACTAGCGATTCAGTACTGACTGCAATTTTTTCAGAGAAATATGTCAATAATCGAGAATAAAGAATATAGGCACAGGTTAGTGGTGACCAGTTTTATCTAATTAAACTGGTAAAGAAAGAAAATTAAACAAACAACTAACTGTGAAAACTATTATGTAAATTAATAAAAATGAATCAATAATCACCAGTAAGGTAGTGCCTATAGACTTTAATGATAAATACCTAAGTATGAACGAGTGAGTATTATCTCGTGAATAGCTTTAGAGCTAGGAGTTAATATCCTGGCGAGGTCGCAAATTGTCACAGGGTTTTTAAAGCATATGCAATATTAAAAGATAATTTTCAAATATATATATATTATTAAAGGATAATTATTAATAATACTGAGAGCAGGGTTAATTAATTGTCTTGCTAAAAATCAGGCAATGATTACTTTATGGTGCCTTGCTTCGCCGATTCTCTCAGGACAAGAATTTATAAACTTTCTCAACAGTACGCAGCAGAGACTAATGCCTCACAATTGCTGTTTGTTAGTACTGTTAGCCTCTGGAGAAAGTGACTTCACCCCTGACAATTAATAACTGATGCTATTAATGATAACAGATTCTTGCTGGTGCATTAATTCCTAGATGGCATGATGGATTTTAAGCTTAATACAAAAAGACTGGCCTAAGTACCAGTTATGAATTGCAAAGCGTTTATGCAAACTGGGAGCTATAAGTGAAATAAGCTTAATAAAATAAGCTTAAAATGAAAAATAAAACACGAGTTTACATTACATTTCAAATTGAATTCAAAGTAAGGAGATCGCACTTACTCGCTCACGCGAAAGCTAACTCTTAAACCTAGGAAAAAAATGATTAGAAATACTGGTCAAAGAGTGGACTAAGCGGATGACTGGGCGTCGTTGAGGAAGGACACTGCACTCGCTAATTCTCTCGCCAATCACACTACTGTAGGTGGAAATTCAGGAAGTGGACGACGGCGGCAGTGCTACACTCTGGGCCCAACCTGCTTTCATGGCGTACAAACCTTGACTGACTTCAAATCGTGGGAAAGAGGCGAGCGTCCAACTGCATTACTAACGGCTAGAATGAGCGAAACACGCCAATAATAAATCGCTCAGCGGAAATGCTAATGTCTCGCACAAAGACGATCATTTATGACAGTGAAAAATTGTTCTGAAAACACTCCCGACCGGGTAAATATGCAGCGATTAAAATGAACAATAAACACTGGGATTCCACTAGAGTTCGTGGTTTCCCACTAAATTTAATGTCACGAGCCGACTCGTGACATTATTGTGTACTCTAACTTTCTGAATATCATCTGTTTTTGGACGTGCAAGGTATTCTGTCCATGTCTTTCAAATGTCTTGTTATCTGCAGCTTTCTGAACACAATATGCTGCCGTACCTTCAATTATATCAGTGGTCTACGAAAATTGTGCATTCTAGCACTGTTAATACGATGTTTTGTTTTATTTGTAAGGAATTATGTCCACGTTATACAAATATGTTTGGCGTTTGGCTTTTTAAATTTGTAATCATGAATGCATACAACAAATATTGAATCGTATAAAGTTTTGTGGAAAACTATTTTTTTTATAGCTCCTAAATAATGTCATTATTTATTACGCAAATGAATTTTACGGACGTGACTGTCATTATATGCGAAACTTGCCTGTCAAACTCCAGTAAGTCGGTGACTGATGAGAATAATTTCACGTCGAATATTAAATCAGTGTTGGATTTCATAATATCGTTGATGGTATTGATATTGGTTATTTTAATTGTCACGGTAACAAACAGTCCCATATCACCCCTCGTGAAGATTAGTGACCCAAGACTATACTATAGGGAGGAGACTTTGTAACACTAGTTGAGAGGCTGTTCTCCCGAGGTGAGTGGAAGGCTGGTAACATGGAGACCTGAAGCTTCAATTTAACTAACACTTAAGGTCTATTTCCTGCCGATCTTCCTCTTCTGACAGTTTTCAGCTTTTAATAATACGGAGGGAGACCCAGCAGACTCTCCTAAACATTTCCATTATCTACACCAAAAGACATGAATGTTGCATGATACATACCTTTCTAAAGTATTTTTAAGAATGTGGCAAGCCTACAGTCAGTCTCGGTTTTCCTGGGGTGAGATTCATAAATACCCCCACCTTTGCCTCCATCCTGTTGAAAACCAACTGAGGTATCCACAGCCTATGTAAATTATTCATTACAACAAGTGGAAATGTTGGGTAGGAGAGAAACACTGGTTAGAGCTTTAATTCTGTATTTTCTCTAACGTTTCGGCTACACAGAACCTATCATCAGGTGGGTTCTGTGTAGCCCGAGACGTTAGAGGAAATAAAGATTCCACACTCTAACCTTTGTCTCTCTCCCTCTCAATATTTCCATACCCAGAACAACTGTTTAACTCACTTTCAGCCTATTTCTGCAACATTTGCACAGTACCGTCCAACTTCTCTGTTTAACATTACCTCTTGTTCTCATCTCTTTTCCTCACCGAAACACGCTTCACTAAGACCACTTACAAAAGCCCTTATTTTTGTCTTTTTATTATTTCTGCACTCGTTTCAGAGCCAAAGGATGGTTTTGTATTTTCACTCTCCAACAGTCCCTTTTATTGTCGTGTTCTCTAAACCGGCTTTTGTCGTAACATATGACTATCATTCTGACTGGTCATCGAACCGTAAGATTACCGAGGGTATACCATGATGATAAATTTCGATGATAATTTAACTTGCCAATAAACATTAAGATGATGATGATGATGATGATGATGACGAGAGTTTGCTGCAGTAATTGATGTATATGATGATGCTTGAGTAGTTAATTCTCTGATTGTTTTCAATTCTCTCCGTGTAACAAAATCGTCCGCATAAACGTGAATAAAATGGTTTGATCCGCTCAGTCCGTTGACACACTCTTTAATTTATTCCTGCTGCTACCAGACATTTGTATTTAGCATGCATGTGGCATTTTGTAGTGAAAGGGGATATATGAAAGTTACATCCTAACTCCTTGAACTCGTAAAACCATTACAAACATATAAAAAATTGTACATATGAAAACATGGGGATGTGTTAGGATAACTTTTAACTCTTTAGCGGCATTGATTTCTCTTAGCGAAGCAAGATCGTCAGATGTTAGCCTGAATATATAGCCAGAGTACTTCCGTGATGTGTTAATCCTTCACTTAACCCTTTCTCCACCCGATCCCTCCCTCGAGATGAATAAAATCATACGGTGGCAGCAAGAATAGTCTGCGGAAAGATATCCATGGAGTGAAGTGATTAACACCTTCAACTCGAGAACCGACGGGAGTACAACCCCCAAACCCTCTCCTTGCACCTACGAAAATCATTTTTTTTTTCCTTAACCCATTTTTCCCTCCCTCTCCCCTTATTCTCCCCAGCCCCTCTCCTCATCCCCTCACTTCACCTCACCTCTGCCCCTACTATAGTCGCGGCGCGTGACTCTAGGTTGTTACTATCGTGCCCTGGCAACCTACCATTCAAAAGTGCGTCTGATTTCGTGAATAATATGAGATGCTTGTGATTCGTGTATAATATGCTCGTGTATAATAATATTCGTGTATAATATATTCGTGCATAATCATATGATTCGTGTATAATATGACACGAAATCGGACGCACTTTTGAATGGTATGTTGCCAGGGTACGATAATGACAACCTCAGAGTCGTGCTCCGCGACTATAATACTCTTTACTTTTCACACTATTAGCCTCATTACCCCCCCCCCTTCCTCACATCCTCCTCCCTTACCCTCCTAACCTTCTCATTCCCCTTACCCCTCCTCTATCCTATTCCCTTACCCTCCTCCCTTCACCCACGTCCCCCCAGCACCCATCCTCCCCTGTTTTATCTTGTTTCACCTGGCCGCCTCGCACTACCACGTCAAGTGTTTTAGCTTTATTTGTCTACATTTCTTTGGCGGTGTAAACTTTGGCGCTAATGGCAACAAAACACTCTCCCATCAGCAGCGTTCACTTGACTCACTGGCCCGCGAACCCGAAATTCTCAAGTGATAAACAAACTTACGGGAAATACACTCTCGGACGCCTCTGAATTAGGAGCATTTTTTTTTGTCGGAATAGGAAGGTCCCTAGCGGCTAATATCTGCACGTAGCTCATTAATAATAACTTTTATGCTATTTAATGCAATCTGTCATGGAGATGAAAGGATATAAATAGCATACAAGAGAGTAGCATTGTAGCAAGGTGTAGTAAACAAAATACATCGCTACGGAACAGATGCTTGAGAGCCTCCTTAACCTATAAGAATACGGGTCTTATTCCCAACAGTCTTGACTCGCAATCACGGAAGTTCCATATTCGCAACTGATAAAAACAGCCAAATTGGCCACTAACACTCAGACTTGTATAACTTTACCTCCGTTGACTAAAATCGCCTTGCCTTAGACTGAACAGTAAATTACAGTCAATGCATCATGCCAGAGGTAATGTCATCAGTATTTACATTTTCAGACCCGCATAATCACTCTCATCTAAATAAAACTGCACTGTGTTCTTCGTGGTAAAACATTATAGTTTTCCCGATCATGACAGTGTTAAAATTTTTTCATACTTCCTTTTTCATGTCTTTTTTTCTCAGCAAAGAACCCAATTTTAGAGTTTATAAAAATTAGTTCTTACACAAGAGAGAGAGAGAGAGAGAGAGAGAGAGAGAGAGAGAGAGAGAGAGAGAGAGAGAGAGGGGGGGGGTGAGGGAGGACCGTCCGTCTTAATAGTATTCATGTCAGTGAGGGTTAACGATGACATTATTAAAGGTGTTGAGGCTTTAATGACAGAGGTGGGGAAGGCGGTGGCTGAATCGGTAGAGAGGCGGCCTGCAGTCCTAATGGACCCAGGATCGAATCCCGACTGGGGCAGGGAACAGTTTAAGGATCTGAATTTCCTAAAAAGCAGACTTTCCTGATCTACCAGATGACCCGCCGACATGTCGTAAAAATACCCCCGCTAATACCAGTACACCAGTCCTATAGGAGACAGCCCTAGCTTGTATTCAATATGGATGGTGGGTGTTGGCGCCGAAGTGGTGACATGTGGAGGTGTAGGAGGACTACTGGTCCTTGGGATAGTTCACGGCCCCCGAGAAATAGGCCCTGAAGCCTTTGTCCAGAGTCGGACACGTAAAAAAAAACAAAAAAAAACGGTGGAGCAGAATTCTAGGTTTGTGTCAAGCAGTAGAGGGAAAATGATGTCAGCTCAGGCATCGATGACTCACCATCAAATTAAACAAACCGTCTAATAATACAATAAAATACTAAAGTTGTCTCGACCAAGGGGCGGAGAAATGAACAAGACCGTTTTATGTAGATCAATTACGACAAGTAGAAATATTGTGTGGGAGAGAGACATAGCGGTAAGTTGAATTCTTTACTTTCTCTGATGTCTCGGGTACACGGAACCCATCTTCAGTTGGGATCTGTGTAGCCCAAAACATTAGAAAAAATAAGGAATTCAAGTTCTAACCTGTCTCTCTTTCCCATCCAACATTTCCACAAAGTCATTATGGTTTACTGATGAAAATAATCAAGTAGAAACCAAAATCTAATTTGCCATTTCATGATAAGACATTCCAAGTGTTCTTTCCCAGATAACAGTATACGATTTTATTTAGCCATTTAATCTTGAGTATTTTTTTTTTTAAAGTGCGAGGAAGAAGGAACCCAAGGTTAGGAGCCCGCAAAACAGTTCCTTCCAAGAAAAACAAAAACAATACAAAAGAGAGCCAAAATCAAGATAATGCTGATATCCTTTATTGATCGGGACAGCTCTAGTATTTTATTCCAGTTAATGCCAGACGATCTTATTCAGCCGAAGGTGAATCAGGATGGAGTCTCTCTCTCTCTCTCTCTCTCTCTCTCTCTCTCTCTCTCTCAACACATTTTCCCTTCGTCAACATTATAGTAAACCCTCAATGGAGCAGCGCCTCGCATTTCCAGCTTGGACGTCACGCAAAGATTACTGTACCATATTTTCACTCCTAGAAGCACACTGCGGCTCAGCACGGCAGTCCCCCCCCCCCCCTTCGCCTACTCAAAACCCTCCCCACCCAAACCTTCCCCCATCCAAACCTACCACCCACCCCAACTACCCTCGCCACTCATTCCCCCTTGCCTTCACCCTAGCTTAACCCTCCGCAGCCAAACCACTCCCACCTAGTCTCCCCACACACCATCGTCACCCATGTGCCCTTCCCCCAACCTCCCACTCTCCCCCCAAATTCAGCTTCCCCCTCTCACTCTTTCCACCGAACCCCCAACCAAACTCAGTCTCCCCCTTATCCTCTCCCCACCCAACCTCTAACCAAACTCCCTCTCCCCCACCCTCTTGCCACCCATACCACGCGCTCTCAACAATGGCTTATTGGAATCTGATGTTCCCCAGGACCAAGAGAAGCGAGAGGCACAAAAAATTTGTAAGGCTTCTTTTCTCTCTTCCTCCATGTTCCATATCACCATTTGGACTTTTGTTTACACTTTTTGATGGTAACTCTTAGGATTAGAAGAATATTACATGGCACTTTGAAAACATTTACGTGCTTGTCTAAGCATTTAAAATGATTAAGCTCGTGAAAAAATATTTTCTCTCTCATTGCTACTTTCCTTTGGAATGCTTTTTGAAGTAGGTGCTGATGCTCACCATCCACATACCTGATGCCATAATATCTTCAGTTGACTACAGGCAATACTGAATGACAATCCAAATATTTTTGTAGCACAGAAAAATAAAAAAATCATTTACAGTACTGCTTTGGGCGTAAATCATAATAAATTATGACTAAATGGAAACCTGATGTTTTAATAGGTCAGAAACAGCTCCAACCGGCGAAGACCAATAAGGGTTTACACCCGGGGATGAACTCAGGGATGAGCGACTGAAAAATATCGCCATAATTCTCTGGACAAAGTGACATGGCACGGGTTCCTACAGTATTGCTAAGGTAATAAAAGAACGAATGAAGGTATATTTGGAATACTGTTCATTATCAACATCCCTGGGGGTAGGGGGGGTTTTCAAGAATACTCCCCCAGTATCCCTGCTTGTCGTACAAGGCGACTAAAAGGGTTGGCGGAGGGTTAGTGCCCCTCCCCGGAAAACAACTAACTAAAAAGACAAACAAGAAGCCTCGGACAAGGACTGACCAAAAGATGACGACCCAGGACCGGACAAAGTACATTGTAATTGGAATATGGAATGTAAGAGGTGCGAATGATGAGGTGAAAGAGAGAGATTTTCCAGGTGCTTGAGGGTGCGAAAGTTGATGTATGTGGAGTAACTGAAACTAAATGGGGAGGTGAGAGTGTGAGAGAATGTGAGTATGGATGGGGTATATGTGCAGGAGTAGGTGACATTGAGAGGGCAAAAGGAGGAGTGTGTATAGTTGTGAGTAAAAGATGGAAGAAGAACATAAGAGAGTATGGATCAGTTGGGTCAAGGATTGTGTGGGTAAGATTGAAAGTTGCAATACAAATGTGGGCGATTGTGTGCGTGTATGCGCCAATGCAAGATCATGCAAGCAGAGTGAGAGAAGAGTTCTGGACAAATGTGGAAGTGTGCATGGAAAAGTTTGGAAGGAATGAGAGAGTGTTTTTGATCGGTGATATGAATGGTAAAGTAGGGAATGTGAAGGTGGAAGGTTATAGTTGGTGAATGGGGTGTGCTGCTGAGATAGATGAGAATGGTACAGTAGTGCGTTAGTGGACATTTGTGCTGGGAGGGGGTTGGTGATAGCCAATACCCTCTTCAGGCATAAAATGATCCACAGGTATACATGGCGAGTGATGAGAAGGGTGGGTGGTGAACTGAATGAAAGGAAGGCAATGATTGATTATGTGTGTGTAGATGAAAGGATGCGAAGATGTGTAATGGATGCAAGAGCCTATAGAGGCTGGGGGAGTAGAATTTCTGACCACTACTTGGTGGTGGCCAGAATCAAGACCCAAATAAGATGGAGTAATAGAAGAAGGGAAGGACGGGAAGAAGGAGTAGTTGCAAGGAGAATGGAAAGGTTACAAGAGGATGAGAAAAAGGCAGAATATAAGAGAGAAGTGGAAGAACGATTGGGCAAATATAAATTAGAGCAGATGGGGGACGTGGAAGGTGTGTGCAGGATATTCACATGAGAAATATGTGCAGCATGTGATATGGTGTGTGGGATGAAGAGAAGACAGAGGGGGGTGCAGGGAACAGGATGGTGGAATGAAGAGGTGAGACAGGCTGTGGCACAAAAGAAGAAAGCATACAATGAATGGATGAGAACTAGGGGCGTGGAAGAAGTTGAGAGGCAGAAGAGAGAGTTATTTGTAGAAAGAAAGAGAGAGATAAAAAGATTAATAACAGAGAGTAAGAAGAGAGTGGATGAGGAATTTGGAAGGAATTTGAGTGTAAAGTGGAGGGACTATAAGAAAATGTTCTGGAAAGAGGTGAGGAGAGTAAGACAGGGTGGAAGTGAAGTTAGCAGGGGAGTGAAAAATAAAAATGGTAGATTACTAGTGGAGAAGGGAGAAAAAATGAGCAGATGGAGAGAACACTTTAAGGAATTATTGAACATAGAGGATGGAAGTGATGCGAGTATAAGTGGCTGGGGAATGGCTGGGAGAAGGAGGAGGTGAGAAGACAGGAAGAAATCAGTAGGATAGAAGTTGTGGAAGCAACGAAGAAAGTTTAATTGGGGAAAGCCCCAGGAATTGATGGAGTGTGTGGTGAAATGTTGGAGCATTTGAGAGATGAGAGAGATAGTAGTAAAATGGATGTGGAAGATGTGCAGATTGGCCTGGGAGGGAGATAGGGTTCCGGAGAATTGGAAGTCAGGTATATTATTTCCTTGTACAAAGGAAAAGGGGAAAAAGAAGTGTGTGGTAATCATAGGGGCATTTGTCTTCTTAGTATAATAGGAAAAGTGTATGGCAGGATACTTATTGACAGAGCTTGGGAAATAACAGAGGAATTAGTTGGAGAAGAACAGGGAGGCTTTAGGAAGGGAAGAGGTTGTGTAGATCAGATATTCATTCTTAGATCTTTAGTGGAAAAGTTTCTAGAGAAGGGAAAGAAGTTGTATGCGGCTTTCATGGATTTGGAGAAAGCATATGACAGGGTGGATAGACAAGGATTGTGGAAAGTATTAAGAATATATGGAGTAGATGGGAAGTTGTTGAGTTCTGTGAAGAGTATGTATGATGGTGCTAAGGCTGCAGTGCGTGTGGATGGTGAACTGAGTGAATTTTTCTCTTTGAAGGTTGGGTTGAAACATGGATGTGTCATGTCTCCATGGTTGTTCAATCTGTACATGGATGGGGTAATAAAAGAGGTACAAGGTAGGGTAGTGGATGTTCGAGTGGCCCTGATGAGAGAGGGTAGTGTTTGGAAACTCCTTGTACTGTTGTTTGCAGATGATGCTGTGTTGTTGAGTGAAGACGAAGGGGAGCTGCAAGGCTTGGTGGATGAGTTTGGGAGAGTGTGTAAGAATCGAAATCTAAAGGTGAATGTAGGGAAGAGTAAAGTGATGATCTTTGAGAGGGGTGAAGTCAGTGAATGTACAGCGAGGTTGGATGGTGAGGAATTGGAAAATGTGAGTACGTTTAAGTACTTGGGTAGTGTGATGAGTAAGGATGGAGGTTTGGAGGGTGAAGTGCTTGAAAGGGTACAGCAGGGAAGATAGATTGCTGGTTCCTTGAAAGCAATATTAAGAAACAAGGAAGTGAGCATGGAAGTAAAAAAGTTATTACATGACAGTATTGTGATACCAACTCTAACGTATGGAAGTGAAGCTTGGACGTTGTTGGAAGGGCACAAGTCAAGAGTGAGAGCAGTGGAAATGAGTTATTTAAGAGAAGCCTGTGGAGTCACATGGAGAGACAGGCTGACATATGAGGATATAAAGGAGCGTTGTGGTGTGGATGTGGATGTGATAGGAAGCGTTAGGAGGAATACACTGAGGTGGTTTGGCCATGTGGAGAGGATGGAGGGTGAAAGACTGACGAAGAGAATGTATGTGAGAGAGGTGGAGGGGGGAAGAGGGGAGGGGAGGCCGAGGATGAGATGGAGGGATGGGGTGGAGAGGTATATGAGAGAGGGGGGTGTGAGTTGGGAGCAGGGCAGTGAAATGGCGGGGGACAGGGCGACGTGGAGGCGAATTGTCTGTGGCCACCCCGAACGGGATTGAGGCGTCTGGCAATAGAGAGATAGAGTTTTGTGAGCATCGGTCAGTGTGAAGGACTTTACACAATATCCACTGATTATTTTCCCCTCTGGAAGTTTTTGCGGAACGCTCGTCATGAAAAAGCAACAGAACTTTTACCCACAGCCACCATGAGGGACGCCAAAGCTTGGGATATTACTAATTTTTGGCCAGATTATAACTGACATTCAGGCGAGGGGGAGGAGTTGCGGTGGTGGGAAATATTCTGGGATTACATAAAAGCTGGCTTTGAACACCAATCGTTCTTATATTTGCCTATCGTTGATGGCATTGACGCAAAGTTTTTGAAGATCTGTAACTTTTTGCCGGCTTGTGACTGAACGCCATGTGACTGACAGGAGTTGCGGTAGTTTGAAGTTGCCTATACAGAGATAAAAAAGAAGTTGGATGTATAATATCATTTTTAAAAATTGTTTTATGCCAAAGTTCGTCGATGTGTCTACCTACTTGAATAAGGGTTTTTCGTAGATGAGAAAAGAAGGTTGTAGTCGATTACAGTGACCTAAAATAATCTGAAACAGTGAAGGCAGTTCTCATGGCCCTAGTAGACTATTACCTTCATTCTCATTCGCATCATCCTTTCTTCATCTCTCTCAGATTCCTATCATCTTTATGCTGACTCAAAACTCTCTCTCTCTCTCTCTCGTTCAGGAAAAGTACACGAGTGAAGGTGTCATTCATAGGAAGCTAAGGGATGTTGTAAACGGGAGAGGAGAGGCTTTGTTTGGGAATGAAAGGGGAGGGGGAAGAGAAAGAGGATATGTAGGAGTGGAAGAGAAGGGGGGAGAAAGGAGGGAAAAGGGAAGGGGGATAATGGAGAGGAGGTTATGTTGGGGTGGAAGAGAAGGGGCAAGGAAGTGGATGGGGGAGGAGGGGGAAGGAGAGGATGGTTGCACCCTGGGATGGGTAGGGAGGTAGAGTATAGAAGAAAATGCGTCACTATTGCAAGAACAGCTTGGGAGAGAGAGAGAGAAGGACGGGGTTTTTAGGAGGGGTGGAAGAGAGAAAGTAAACAAATATTGTGTAATCACAGTTGTTATTTGGGGAAAGTACGGTAAAAGTGTGAGAAGAGTGGGAAGAAATGAACAAAGAAGATTTAAAGGAGGGAGTAGACGAAGAAATAGAGAGGAAAGGAGGTGAACAAGGCAGCGTTTGTGAAAGGGATCGTATGAAATGGAGCCGGTGGGCAGGAGTGAGGAGAAACGGCAAGGAAAGGGAGGGAAAGATGGAAAGAGAAGGGTAAACAGGACTGACACTGGGGGAGACAGGAAAATGGAGTGGGAAAGGACGAGGCGTGAACAAGGAAATGGTTGTGAAAGTAGCGGTATTCTGGAAAGGGGAGGTGGGATAATGAGGGGAGGGAGAAAGCGAGGAAGGAAGGATATGGAAGGGGAGGGGAAGGGTTAGGAAGAGGTCTTAGAATTAAATCCATTAGCCTACACGGGCAGGGCTGTTTCTAGCCTTTTGGGGGCCCTAGGCAGAATGCTGTTTGGAGGCCCCTATCTTATGAAACTATGGTGGGGGGATTCCAAACCATTTAAGGTGATCAGGGAGCATGCATTTAACTTTAAAATACTTCAATTTGAGGCACTTTATAAGGTAAAATAGGCCAGATCGGTGAAATCGTTGGAAGAAAAATAGAATAACTCAAATAATAAACTCGGAACAATGGAATAACGCCTCTTCTTAGTTCTTACGTTCACACATCACACGTGGTGTCATTGACGCCGGTGAGACAAAAAAAAGACCAGGGATGCCAGACGAAAAGGCGCGAACAAAAGCCAAGAGAGCCAAGAAATAGCCAAGCACCACAACCTCGAGTCACTTTACACATATTTTAATTTCTTAAAAAGCTAATATTGGCAGCTTGGTGGCCCCCCAGTGGCATCGGGGGCCCTAGGCAACCGCATACTTCGCCTATAGCAAGAAACGGCCCTGCACACGGGGATCACGAAGGCAGATAAGCGATTTTTACTGTGTCCCTTGAATACAGCCAGCAACCATCAGTGTTATACTCAGGTCTGCCATTTGTACTGCTGGATGAACAGGGACAAGGTATAAACCAACTTTGTCCATGAGTCTAACCGTGAAGGGAATCGAACCTGGGGTAAATCAGTTGAAAGAAGGAAAATCTACAATTGCACTACAGTCTCTCAAAAGTTGATCAGCGTTAGTGAGGAAGGAGAAGGGGTCGAGGAAGGCGGGCAAGTGGTGTGGGAGGGTGAACAAGGAAGGAGAGAGAATAGGAGGGTGGGTAAGGAAATGAAGAGAAAGGGAAGATGTGGCAACGATGTGACTGTGTGTCTTGGGGAGGGGCAACGAATGGATAGTGGAAGCAGTTTTATTGAGAGAAGGGAAAGAGTGAGTTATGAGGAGCCTGTGGAGTCACGTGGAGAGACAGGCTGACGAATGAGGATATAAAGGAGCGTTGTGGTGTTGATGTGGATGTGATAGGAAGCGTTATGAGGAACACACTGAGGTGGTTTGGCCATGTGGAGAGGATGGAGGGTGAAAGACTGACGAAGAGAGTGTATGTGAGTGAGGTGGAGGGGGGAAGAGGGAGGGGGAGGCCGAGGATGAGATGGAGGGATGGGGTGGAGAGGAATATGAGAGAGGGGGGTGTGAGTTGGGAGCAGGGCAGTGAAATGGCAGAGGACAGGGCGACTTGGAGGCGATTTGTTTGTGGCCACCCCAAACGGGATTGAGGCGTCTGGCAATAGATAGATAGATAGGAAAGAGTGAAGAGAAGGAGAAAATGAAAGTGTTCAAGGAAGAGAAGGAAAAGTGGAGAGGGGGTCACTAAGGATGGGTTGGTTGAAATGATGGCATTATGGGAGGGCTGGGAGGAGAGGAAGGGAAGAAAAAGCAGGAAAACGGGGGGGGGGGGGGATTAAACGGGGAGGAAGGGAATGGTTTCCCAGGAAGGAGGAGGAAGAGAAACATGCGGGTGAGGGAGGTGACCAAGAAAGGGTTAGTGTATGAAATGATATTGCGTTAAAGGGAGGGAAGGGGAAAAGTGAGGTGCGGAGGGGAGTAATGGTGATGAGCGGTGGTGTTATGCTGGCTTTACAACCGTCTCAGTCAACCCGGAGCACTTAATGAGTCGGGGTAATGATCTGGCTTGCCCCTCATCCGCGGATGAACCAGAAACCTTCCTTTAAATACGGCATAATTCAGAGGTCCGAGGTTCGGGAGTAGGGAGGGTAGGCATGGTGAATTAATGGGTGATATTCCAACTACCAGCTCCAGCGAGGATGCCATGAGTTCGGTGTCTGAGTTTGTCAGTCTCTTACACCGTACCTACCTCACTCTCCCTCACTGTTCCACCTTGTAACTTTAGCGTTCCTTCATTTCTCCCTTCCCTTAATGTGTGTGTGTGTGTGTGTGTGTGTGTGTGTGTGTGTGTGTTTACTTACCTCTTAATGTGTAGTAATGTGTGTTTGTTTAGCGGTTTCGGCCAGTGTTTACCTTCACACCACTACACACACTAGCATTATTCCGCGAGCTGGTTGAGATAATTCAGTGATTGAAATGTAGTTTACTAATAAATGATAGTGCTAGATGTATATAATTTATCGTTATTCATTATCCTCTTTCCCTCTTTTTTCTCACCTAAGGATTTGAAGTACACTAAAATAAATTGGTAATATTTTCTGCACTGAAGACAACGTGATTTCTTTTATGGATTATGGTTCACGGGTGTTTGAGGTGTTCTTTCTACTAGTTTTCTCAGAGTCGTATGCTCACTCTCAGCTGAATATAATTGTCTGGCGTTAGTTAGAACAAAAATACTCTTGTTATTTAGAATATAAGAAGGACACTAATGATAGAAATAAATCTCTGTCTCCAATGACCCAATTTCAGCCAAGTACTGTAAAACCACTTGACTTAAATGAAGTTGTTCCGGCCATGAGAGTGTTAGAAACCACCATCTGTACGTATCTTCAATATAAGACATCCACTAATATGTTATCAACCTCCATCGGTCTCCTCAATATGATTAAGTCTTATTTTATTCTTTCACTGCCAGACGGTTTTAACCTGATTAGGCGACACTTCTCGTAATGAGGGAATTAGGGAACGATGTATTAGTTCTACAATTTTTACATGTTAAGTAAAAAGTGAGTTTGTTTTTGCAATTACATTCGTGTATACGTAATTTGTGTAGAACAGGCCAATGACCATGGATGTATACTTATATATGGGTTGCAAATATATTGTGTGGGAATGGAAGAGGGGAAAGGAGTACAATGATAGCTAGAGGGCCTAATATGAGAAAGAAAATGAACTTGGCTTGCGTCACAAATCATTGTCGGAGCAAATTTTTTGAAAAAAAAATGCTAACATGGAAACTTTAAGGATAGAACAGTTTCATCAGGATCGTCAGCAACTTCCACCCCCTCTTCTCGTTCCTCCTCGTCCTCGTCCTCCTGCTCCTGCTCCTGCCCCTCCTCCTCCTCCTCCTCCTCCTCCTCCTCATGATCATCATCATCATCATCATCATCATCATCATCATGAAGAGCAGCAGCAGCAGCAGTCTGACTTTTCTCGCCTAAGGACAAGGTGAAGTAGGATCCAAAGACAAGGAAAAAGAAGGTACGAGAGCGGGGGAACTAAAACCAAATGAAACGAGCCAGAAGTCTTTCACACATCATTCAAAGCCCTCGAAATGCTGGCTGTCATAAGCGCATTGTAATTGTTGTTGTTATTATTATTATTTGGTGGTAGGTGGGGACGCTCACCATCCACTCACTTGATGTAGTGCTGCTTTGGGGGTTTGCCCTTTCCTCTCTTCTCTCCTGCCTCTTCTGTCTTTCTTTCCTTCATTCTTTCTTCTTTCTTCTGCCTACGATTGACTTTACACTCCCTCTCCAGTCTTTCTTACCTTCTTTCTTTCCTCTTCCTTCTGGCAGTGGGTAACTCTATACTGAGTGACAAGCCAAATGGTTTCCTGTACACCAGGAAACCATTTGCTACGCAGGGTGGTAACCATAAAACCAAATTATGGCCCCTGGCGGTTTAGTGGGTAATTAAGGTTCTCCAGTCGGATTGAGCTTGTGTATGTTTATATCCAAGGGGTGGTTGGAGTTTACTGCTATCGTAATGCCACTTCGGAATGAGTGAGTCTGGTCACTCTTGTCTTAAATGACAGGACCAACGTGCCTAACCCCTGGTTCCTACGCTCCTCGTGGGGCAACATAGGATTTGATGATGGATTATTATTATTATTATTATTATTATTATTATTGTTATTATTATTATTATTATTATTATTATTATTATTATTAGTTTACATTTTTCTTTGTATAAGTTTCACATATAGGCTAGTTTACAGACAGAAACCCTTGTTACAGGCCCTGTCTTTAATCCATCGCGTCAATCCGATCCCATGTCAAGTCACTAGCCTCATCTCGATCCCATGTCAAGTCGGTAGCCTCATCAACTTCTATACCGTACTTTAGCATGCATTCAATTATCGAGTTCATTCAACCTCATCTAATCATCACAAGTCTCTTCCCACCTTCGACTCGCTCAGATATATCCGTTTCACCATCCATTTCACAATCATAGAGTCCATAAAACTATACCATCCATGTACAGTTTCCTCAGCCCGTTTATCAACACATTTCTTTACGAGGCATCTTTCGTGAATCAAATCATATCTTAACTTATTCACTCCACACACTCCACACTCATTCCCCAGTAATCCTGTTATCACTGCCTTTATTCTGGAGATTTCAGTCTCATGTCATATCAAGTTCCCACACCCATAAGTTTAGTCTGACACTATACTTTTTTCACGATTATTTGATCCAGAATTTCCTTTTTTTGAAGCTTATTTCATGTAGCCTGGTAGCAGAAAAAGATGCTGTTGAGACTTTCCATCCTTTTCACATCTCTTCATGACTAGTATCATATTATACTGTTAATCTACTGTTACTACTCACCATTCAAAACGTAGAAATTGTAATTTTCGACCCACTTAAATTTACAAATGTAAAGGGTGCGTTCATGATGACCCCTTGCTACATTCACTCGCCCATCTCTATTTATTACCTCCGCCATGGAGGTTGTGTTTTTGCCGGCGTTTGTTTGTCTGCCTGTTTGTTTGTCTGTTTATATGTCTATCTGTCTGTCTGTTGTGGAAGTGAGGATCATATGCAAAGGAAGAAACGATTAAATTTGGTGGCGGATTCGGATCCGGATCCGAAGTATACAGCACAATGTCTCCAAAAGATCTTAGTGAATTTCAATGGAATTTTGTGGAAAGGTGGGCCATGGACCAGGAAAGAATTAATTAAATTTTGGGACGGATCCGGATCTTTTTTAATGGTAATGGCATTGGCGGAGGTATGCGCACTCTGTGTGCTTTCTAGCTGCTAATGCATTCATGACATCAGTCTTTTCCCTTCCCTGTGCCACGCTACTTCTCACCTCCTTTGCACATATACCTTTCGTTTCTATTCCTGCACTGAGATAGTAAACTCCCTCCTTAATTCAGATCTCACTAGTCACCGGCATATCACAATGAGAGTCAGCTGCTTTTTTAACAACTGTCAATTTACTCTAATCCATAGCGACTTTCAAACACAGCGGTTTCAGATATTCACATAACTATGCAGCAGGCTACAGGCCCCTGTTCTCTAATAATAAGCAACGAAAAATCATCTTCGAACAGATTTCAGAACTCCACCCTTCACCAATAATTACCATCCCCATCGCTGTCTCCATAATTCGAGCTTTATCCTCTCTCATACGCCCCTAAAGGTAGATAGATAGATAGATAGAGATAGGCAGATAGAGTCTGCCATGGGGACACACCCCTTTGTCTCACTCCAACACTGATACTGAACCACTCACTTTGACATCCTCCTACTATTACATTAATTCACTACCTTCATTAAAAAAATAAAAAAAATAAAAAATAAAATGGTGTTCCATCGACATCAAATAGCCTTCTGGAATCAATCACTCATCACTTTGTCAAACGCATTTTCTCCGATTCATAAATGCCACAAATGCCTCGTAGCCCCTCTTACTGTACATCGAGTTTGCACTCTACTGGTATGTTGCTGTAAATTCATGATTCACGCATCGTTTACTACTCTTATAACAACATTGTTCGTTGCTTACCGTACAACTGGAAACCGATATATTCCTTATCCTTACTCTGTCTATAATATTTATTAATTAATTGTAGACTGTGTAATATTTGCACTCACGTCGATCACCTTTACTTTTGTACAAAGGCACAGTGACAGGGTTCAGCTATTCTGGTACAACTCCACACATCCAAGCTCTCTGACATATTTCCAACACACTTCCCATTCAACTTACTTCACTGCATTTACCCATTTCTGCATGTATGTCAGCAATAAATGCTGTCTTCTTTAAGCCTTTTCACAGCATACTTTACTTCTGTCACCACATTCCTTCTCTGAGCACAAGCATAACCAATATGTTTACTACCGCCCTTCTTTCCTCATTCCTACTCATAAGCCTTTCAAAATACTTTTCCCATCAGTGCTTGACTTCGTTTCCACTTTCTTGTATTCTTTCATTCCCATCTATCACATTCTCCCACTTTCCCCCACTATCATTTGTGTATTTTCGCGCCTCATTCTAACAGTTTCTTATTTTCAAAGTAGCTTACATTAATTTTCTCTACCTTCACAATTCATTACCCTTTCAGTTTACATTTATTAATCTTTTCAAGCGCCTCATATTCCCAGTATATTCCCTCTTCCTTGCATCGAAACTCGTTTCTTGTAGCTACCGTAATCACTTCCTTCCTTCTTGCCTTCTCTCTCTCTCTCTCTCTCTCTCTCTCTCTCTCTCTCTCCACATCCAACCAAGCTGTACTGTACTTTCTTACTAGACACTACCTTCACAGCACCACACACAGCACTAGCATTCCTAATCAAACGCTCCCAGTATCCACCCCACATTTGTTCCGGATACATTTCATCTCAGTTCTATCTGTCTGTTTATCCATAATCCCCTAACGCAAGCCAACCAACTTGTTGACACGTAGGGAACACGTATGGGTTGGTGAAATGGTTACCACCCAGCGTTGTAAATGGGTTCCTCGACAAACAGGAAACCATTATGTTTGTCACTCAGTGAAAAGCCACCTGAAAAGGAAAGAAGAGTACTGAAAAACGACAGGAAAGTGGGAAAAACAGGAAGAGAGGAGGGCAGGCACAGAAAAAGAATGATAAAGGTGAGGGAAGAAGTAGGCAGCACTATGTCTAATGAGTGGATGATGGTCCCACCAAAGTTAAAAAAGTAAAGGAAGGCATTGACAGATATATAAGGAGCATAAGATGGTGGATAATTTAGGGTCAGTGAATTGGGATCATGATCAGTGTCGTTCCAATCCACTGACCATAAGTCATCCGCTATCTTTTATATATATCAACCATTGTTTTGCTCTACATATTCACTTTGGAAAAAGAAAACTATTTGAACCCCTGTAAAGGATTAAATGTAAGCATTATTGAAGTCTATATATATATATATATATATATATATATATGTGTGTGTGTGTGTGTAGATAGAAAGATAGATATACCGGTATGTGTTTATGTATGTACTGTAGACCTATATGTATATTACACACACACACACACACACACACACACACATATATATATATATATATATATATATATATATATATATATATATAAACGAACTGGAGCAGGAAATCATAGACACTATAAAGGAGTTGATTGTTCAAGAAAGAGAGACTGGTAAAGTTTCGAGGCTGCAAGTGACGTTTGAGAAAGGTAACAATGGGCGGCAGTTGTGAGGGAAAGTGGCAACCGGTCACATACAGTATACTGAATTCACTTCACCACACATCACTCTACTACACACACACACACACACACACACACACACACACACACACACACACACACACACACACACACACACACACACACCACCTGCTCATAAATCACCTGGTGACACACATGTTACCTTACCATATACACACACATTTCAGCAACCCACACATACTCACCTGGCCACACACACACAACTTCTGACCATACATCAGCTGGCATCAAACATACCATCTTGGCACACACTCATGTTACCAGCCACACACTTCACCTGGCCACACACACATACACACACACACACACACACACACACACAACACCTGACCATACATCACCTGGCATCACACATGTTATCTTGCCACACACGCATGTCATCAGGCCTCACGCGTGTCACCAGGCCGCACACATGTCACCAGGTGACGCACACGTCTCCAGGCAGCACACTTCGCCAGGTCCAACACACATCACCCGGCAACACACATCACCTGGCCACACCGGTACAATCAAGGGTTCAGGTAGATGCTGGCAGAGGCGCACCCTGTTTGACATGGGCTGCAATACGAGTATTTTCCTTTGCCTTTCGCCACAGCTCTTTTTCTGTAATTCTTGTTTTCTCTGCCTATTTCTCTCTGTTATTGTTTTTATTATTATTATTAATATTATTATTATTATTATTATTGCTACTACTACTACTACTACTACTACTAGAGTACTACTATTCCTCGTCGCACCTCTTAACTTTTTTCTCTTTTCTTTCTGCCTTTCTCCACATTTATCCGCATCTCTTTCTTTCTCTTCACTCTCTCTCTTTTTTTTCTTTTTGTTGCACCTCCCCCTGATGTCTGTCTCTTGTTCAGTTTTCTGCCACTTTCTATGTATGTCGTTCAAGACCTCTTTCCCATTTTTCTCCCCCAGTCAAGCCTCCTGTGTCACTGTACTTCCGTGTTCTGTTTTCCCTGCCTCACTGTGCTTTTTTACCTGTGTGTGTGTGTGTGTGTGTGTGTGTGTGTGTGTGTGTGTGTGTGTGTGTGTGTGTGTGTGTGTGTGTGTGTGTGTGTGTGCTGCTATTCTCTCCGTATCTCTTTCTTCGCTTTCTGTCTTTTTTTTTTTTTTTTTTTTATCCTCGTGCTGTCTATTTCACTGTACAGACTCCTTATTTTCCCTGCCTCTTTTTTCCTCGTTTATATTTCCTGTCATTGTACTACTTTTCGTATGATGTCTGCCTCTTTTTTTCTGTACTTACTCTCCGTTTCCTATTCTTCACTATGTGATAAATGCATCTTTTGACGTAATTCTTTCTTTCTGGTATTTTATTCTGAAAAACTCCAGACTTTGTAAAATGGTAGAGGATGTTTTGAAACTTCCCAAGGTTAATTAAGACAGTTTGAACTCTGTCAGTGTTTTCTTCATCTAAACAAAATCATCTTTTACAGGCAGGAAAAAAATAATGTGTTCCTCAAAAACATGAGTTAATTAGTGGAAAATTATGAATACTTTAACAATTTTTTAACGGTGATTTAGTCTTTATTTTGATCTGGCTTCTGAACAATTTTATGTAATGTACAGAAGGCCTCTTGTGGTGAAGACGATGATGTAGGTTATATAAAAAATAATCCAACTTCTGTCTTAAAGAAGCCAGATCATCCACTTGTAGCAAGCGCTGAATATATAAGAAGTCATCTTGGTACAGGAATTAACAGTTAAAAACTAAGTAGGCATTTGAGCTTCGGGTCCCAATACTGAAACAGAGAGCGCAAAGGTGTCGACAGACCGTCAGCTATTTACCCTAACTTCTGAAGTATCCAGTGATGACTGACCGAACTTTCTGTATCGCTGCTCACTACTGTACACTCAATGATAAGGAATTTAACTGACCACATCAAACAATTGCAGATTTTACCTCTATCATCACCCAGTACTAGGGATTGAGGACACCGCCCAATCAGTTGTAACCGCATAAACCTGACTGATATTTTTATTATATTTTTTCTCTCTCCAGACAACTTTATTCATTTATGACTGACTACTAGGAGGTTTTAGTTGCAGCTGTCTTCAGTCTCCCCAGTAGTATATGGCTCTTCGAATCTAAATAAAATCCTCTTTGAGCTTTTTTTTTTTTTTCTAATGCAAGGAAGAAAGAACCAAAGGCCGTAAGGCCCGTACGATTGTTCCCTCCACGAAAAGACAAAAACAAGATAACAGAGAGCCAAATTCAAGATCCCGTTCATTTCTAGATGCCTGGACACACTGCGTTTGAAAGGCTGGATGTCATAGGCAGTAGGAAATGCAGACATGGGGTGCATGGTATATGGGATCAAAAGATACAAGTGACAGTTTCCATATGTTATTCTTAAGTAGCTTCTTTTAGTTTAATCATGAACAGCTTCTCGTTAAGTTTAGCAAAGCTTCGAACTTTATTAACACTTGACAACGAACTAACTGTCGTCGAATACGTCTGTGGATCATCCAGGATAGCGAACATCATATTACCGCACTTAGTTTTGGGATGTATTCAGCACGATATTTACAGTAAGTAAGTATCAGTGATACAGTTCACAAATAAAAATGTTGGCAACTTCTTTGTTTAGTATAATCATTAACTGCATCTTGTAAAGTTTAACAAAACTTCGAACTAGCACACAGACTGTAAAGCCTGTGCCCAGAGTCGGACACATAGAAAGAAAGAAAGAAAAAAAAGGACGACTACAAGAAGGGAGGTGGGAGGGTTGTCTGTTGGTGTGAAGCCATAGGTCTTGCTAACAGTTGGAGAAAAACAGTGAGTGTGCGTGACTGCTGCACTTATGATTAATCTTAGTCTAGTGAAAAGTAAGGCAAAGCTGGAAAATTTCTAATCATTACTGAAACAAAAGTTGAACTTTTGTAAAGTAGACAGTAGTCTGAAAATTTTTAAGTTTTAAGCTTGATTTGAGACTTGCCATCTTAATTCAGGGTCTTGCCTAAATATTCGTGTACACAGATTTGATAATACCATGTATAGTCCACGAGTCGATATTAGTGTAGTGATGAAATGAGAAGACTAATTGGCAGAAAATATTAAGTACCATGGTGGATATTTTTAAAGTACTTTGTGTAGTGTTGAAAGAGAACCGGCATTAATTGGAGGAGTTTTACAAGTAAGTATGTGGAAAATCATTTTTATCTTACTCTGGTCGTGAAATGAGAACAAATCTTAACTAATGAAAATTTTTCAAAAATTTTAGTGCCGTAATGAAAGGAAAACTACGTTAATTAGTGAAGTATTTGTGTAGTGGTGGAAGAATAAAGACATGAACTTGTGCAAAAATATGTGATTTCGTATAATATTCATATGAAAATGACGATTTCGTAGCAAATTTTTAACAGTTGATGTAGTGGTGAAGGCATGATGATAATTACTGGTGGAAGATTTAAATGCCTTGGATATATATATTTTGTATGTACCCCGAGAGTGTAATATTTAGAAGAGTTCCGTGTGCTACCCACTGACAGCAGAAGCAATATTTACAAACTTTTTGGAGCTTAAGCTGTGAATGACTGCTTCTTTATAATTTTGTCTTCAGTCATAAAGTTACAATGCACTTCACACTGAAAATACTATAATGACATATGCATGAAACAATGCGATTTATGAGTAACCTGCTATAGAGGTTTGTTCATCCTACATATTGGTGAAAACTTTTAATAACTATGGAAGCATGCAGCTGCCTAAAGGGGAGGGCGGCTCAAATACGGGTTTGTATCTGACATATTTTTCTCTTTTGCAGACTTTTCTTTTTGGTGAACGAACGAAACAAAAGTGATCCGTTTGTTTTCGATATTTTTACTTTGTTTTTAAACGTTCCAGTGTCTTTTCACCCTTTGATAATCAGGATATATACATATATATATATATATATATATATATATATATATATATATATATATATATATATATAAAGTGAAAACCCCCCGCCACGAGACACGACCGGGACATCGCGACACCAACCTCAGAGGGAGACCACGGAGGGCTTTCGAGGGCGCGTGTGATTCCCAGGCAATATGGGCCTGTGTCCCCTGCTACTTTGCGCCCTTATTCCCCGCATCAGACCCAGCGAGAACTACTCAGTGCTAGGGCATTACCCTCCGGGCGGACCAGCCCACGCCAGGTTAGGGGTGGGGCTGATAATTCAGTCCCAGACAGCGCCCGAATGATGGGCACTAGCGACACTAGGATAGAGACTGCCACTAGCTGCTCACTAACTGCATCCCACCCCCCTCTGCAGAAACCAGTGACGGCCACTAGCCGCACTAGGGGAGAGACGGCCACTGCCCGCTCTCCTTCTGCAGCTGCCTCAGGGAGCTGGACCTTGGTGACGACCATAAGCCGCTGCAGCAGGCAGGTGACGGCAACTAGCTGCACTGTGTCTTCCATCCCCTCTCCTCCCAGGACCTCGGTGACGGCCATTATCCACACCTGTCAGCAGCTGACGGCCACTAGCCGCACTCAGGCCACAGTCCACCTGGAGAACAAGGCCCAGGCGACAGCCACTAGCTGTGCCTTTCCCCACAGGGCCTCGGTGACGGCCACTAGCCGCACCTTGCCCTCAGTCCTGCCAGGAAGTCGGGCCCGGTGATGGCCATCAGCCACACTGATAGAAGAGGGACGGCCACTAACTGCCCTACCCCTGTCGCCCTTGGGACTTCGGCAACAGCCACCAGCCACATCAGGGTGAGACCAGACTCCACGCATCTCTCACCCCCTGTGACTTTCCCTCCAGAGAACGTCCCTTGCTTAGCCCACCCCTCCTGCGGCCGAGCAGGACACCCCTCCTGTTTTCCCCACAGAGGCAGCCCCCAGGAGGAACTACCTTGTCTGGAGGAGGTCTGGCAAGGCCCCATTGTGACCCCAAGAGTGCGAGCAGTCCAGCCGGCGCCCAGGCGAGACAACCCACTGCCGGACTCTTAAAGGAGAGGATGCCGCAGACCACACCTGACGGTGACCCGACCCAAGGGAGATCACAGTCCCCGTACTCCTCAAGGCGCCCCTTGGACCCCGGGGTGTGACCTCCCCAGCCCCAGAGGACAATGACCCTCTCTCCAGGGTGGGTGCAGACAAGTGCATCTACTCTCCCTATTTGGTCCCAACCCTAGGGACCGAATGCCCCACCGAGGCCCCGCTAGAGAAGGGCCCTTCTCCACGCTGCCCAGCAGCCCACTCAAGATGACACAGACCCTGAGAGTAGTCCCCTGCCCTCTAAGGGAAGTCATACCTGACGGGACCCCTCCCACACCCGGCGAACACCTGTAGGAGCCCAGGACTTCAGTAGCCCTGTAGGAACCCTCCTGTCTCGAGACTGATTCTGTACCCAGACAGTGTATTGTACCATAATTGAATCTACAGTACATTGTATCTAGTGGTTTTATGAATTTAAGATAATACACGTGTAAGGTTGACTGACCAGAGTTTTTATGCCCTGTTCCTCTCGTGGTGTATTCTAGTTCTGGTCTCGAAAGAGAACCCCGGCTTAGCAGCTAGTGTTCTTAGGGCGAGGAGTCGACCTAAAAACACCTAGCATAAAATAAAGCACACGTCCTACAAATTTATTGACGTGTTCTATGACGATATTTGTTTATGCACGTCATCTTTTAGCAACACTTCCGTCGTTAGTCAACTGTCGTGTTTGTTTACACTGGAAATGACATCACACACACACAGGCCGTCATACCAGTCGCTAGATTGAGTTACTTTAATGTATTTCTTACTGACAAACAAGTCATCTTCGACAAAAATGAAGGTCAAAACATAGTAATCGCTTCATATACATTGAAAGAATTTTGCGTCTTCAAAAATATCTGGCATTTACTTGACGGCTGTTAATATAACATCATTCTTATTGGAAAACAAGGTACCTGCGAAGAATACTGGAGGTCAAAATCGAAAAATAAAAGTTTCACCACGGAACCCAGTAATGCCCAAAATTAAGAAATTTTCCCAGTATTCGACTTCAGTTAAAGCCAAATGATTGTACTCAACTGTATGTCACGGGAGGCTGCGAGAGATAAATGAATATAAGATAAATTTATCCATAATACATTCATTTTTGGCCTCATCAGAGGCCATGTTTCTCACTCCCAACACACATGATGATCAGCCTTGCTGGGCCCAAGGTGGCATTACTTGAGTAATAAACCCCAGCAATTGCCCCGGATGTAAACCCTTGATGATCCTTTCCAGTTCAAGAGCCTTGACCCACTAAACCATCAAGCTTCATAGGGTTATATGATTACCATTCTAAGCAGTTAAATGTTCTCTGGGTTGAAAGTCAGTCAGTGTAAAGTTACCCGAGGGTAGTTTTACATCGAGTGAGAGGATGGTGTGAGTCTCATCAGCAACTAGAAGTCTCATACATTTGCCAGTTTTCCGAAAAGAGTTTAAACTCCCTCTCTTGTTTTCCTAACCAGTTTCTTGATTTTTTTTCTTTTTCTTTCATTATTCGCCTTTTGTTCTCGTTTACTTCTGTTTGGCTTTAAATGTAAACCAAGTTTTTTATATTTAATTTGGTTTATCTGTTCATTATCCGTAAAAATAAATGGTAAAACCTCTCTCTCTCTCTCTCTCTTATATTTGTCTTATTAAATTATTTATTCCATTGTCTTTTTTTAACCCATTATTTATTAAGTCGTTTTTGTTTCTCTTATTTATTTTAAATAGAGTCTGGTAAGGTAAAAGAAAATGGTGAATATTTGTAATCCAGTTGACTATGCCTGTTACCTCTTGCTTTCGTCTCTCTCTCTCTCTCTCTCTCTCTGCAGGTAGTTTGCTATTTTTGGATTATTTCTTTCTCTGACTTTTCAGTGGAGATGTAAAGTAACAGAAAAAAGCCATACATTTTTCCATTCATATTTTTATTTTTATTTTTTTTCTGACTGACTTGCGTGTTTGACTCCATTCTTTCATTTTAATAGCTTTTTTTCTTCTTCCTGTCTTTTTAGACTGAGATTTCTATGGTGAATCAATCCATATACTCTTTCTCTCACTTCTTAATGGCTCCATCTCACACATTTCAGATACATTTCTTTCCTTACCATTCATTTTATATATCTCTTGTTCGCTCCTGTGTATTTTAAATGGAGGTGTGTATGAATGAGTTATTTACAATATTTTACTTACTTAACATAATTCCCGATTTAGTCAATTTTTACTTTATCATAACATCGATTTTTAAAAATGAGCTTAAAAATAATCTACGCTTTTTCCATAGTCTCTACTCATATAAAATATCTTATTTTTTGCATCATAGTCCGTGAATGCATTGTATATATATATATATTTTTTTTTAATGTGAGGAAGAAGGAACCAAAGGCAACGAGCCCTCAGAACTATTCTTTCCAAGAGAAAAACAAAATACAAGAGAGAGCCAAATTCAAGATCCATCCATTTCGAGATGCCTGGACACACTGCGTTTGAAAGACTGGAGATCATAGGAAGCAGGAAATACAGACAGAGGGAGACAGTTCCAGAGCTGATCTGCTGCATAAATGAAGGACTGGGAGTAACGGTTAACTCTTGCATTAGAGAATCGGACAGAAAAGGGATGAGAGTTTGCTGCTAGACGGGTGCTACGTGCCCGTTGTAGAGGTGGAAGAATGCATGCAGACAGTTCAGAGGAACAGTGACCATTGAAGTAGCGATAGAAAAGAGATAAAGATGCAACAGTGCGGCCAAGAGACAGAGGCTGAAGGGAGTCAGTAAGAGAGGGAGAGTTAATGAGACGAAAAGCCTTTGACTCTACCCTATTGAGAAGAGCTGTATGTGGGGAGCCTCCTCAAACATGAGAGTTGTTCTCCATGCAGGGGCGGATAAAACCCCTGTATAGAGTCAACAATTGTGCAGGGGTAAAGAAGGAACGGAGTCGGCCTAGCACACCCAATCTCTTGGAAGCAGATTTTGCAAGAGATGTAATATGATCTTTCCAAGATAAGTCCCGAGTAAATGAAACCCCAAGCATGTTCAACGATGATGCAGGATTAAGCTGAATATTATTAAACATTAGTGGGTATACCTGTGGAAGATTTTGTCGGGTTGTTAGGTGCAAAACTGTCTTTGATGTATTAAAAACAACCAGATTATTTTTACCCCTGTCAGAGATACGAGCCAAGTCAGACATTAGGTGTGTCATAGCCTCATCCCTTGTTTGTTGAAGTAACTGCTGAGATGGACGTTGTGGGAATCGAATGGAAAGGTGAAGGGTGGAGTCATCAGCGTATGAGTGGATAGGGTTAGATGTACAGCTTAGAAGGTCCTTGATGAATAAAAGGAAGAGAGTTGGTGATAGGACAGAGGCCTTAGGAACACTACTGTCAATAGATCTAGGAGAAGAACGATGGCCGTCTACAACAGCGGCTATAGAATGACAAGAAAGGAAGCTAGAGATGAAGGCACAGATAGAAGGATAGAAACCGTAAGAGGGCAGTTTGGAAATTAAAGATTTATGCCAGACTCGATCAAAAGCCTTTGAGATGTCAATTGCAATGGCAAAGCTTTCACCAAAGTCCCGAAAGGAGGTTGACCAGGAGTCTGAAAGGTAGGTGAGAAGATCGCCAGTGGTGCGTCCCTGACGGAACCCATACTGACGATCAGAAAGAAGGTTGTGATAGGAAAGATGCTTTAAATTTGTTCTATTAAGAATAGACTCGAAAACTTTTGAGATACAGGATGTTAAAGCAACTGGACGATAGTTAGAGGGTTGGGAATGGTCACCCTTCTTTGGGACTGGCTGAATGAGAGCAAACTTCCAGCAAGAAGGAAAGGTACAAGTTGATAGACAAAGGCGAAAGAGTTTGCCTAGGCAGGGTGTAAGCACAGAAGCACAGTTCTTGAGAACAACAGGAGGGACTCCATCAGGCCCATATGCCTTGTTAGTATTGAGGCCTGTGATGGCAGAAAATACATCAGCTGATGAAATTTTAATGTTAGCCATGAGGAAGTCAGAGGAAGGAAGTGATGGAGGAACAGCACCGGAATCGTCTAAGGTGGAATTGGAGGAGAAAGTCTCAGCGAAGAGATCTGTTTTATCAGTAGAAGAAATAGCTATAGAGCCATCATAATAGAAAAGAGGAGGGAAGGATGATGAGGTAAAGTTGTTAGAAAGGTTTTTGGCAAGGTGCCAGAAGGAGCGGGAAGAATTCGAGTTGGAGAGTTGAGAGCATTTTGTACGGATGAAATTACTTTTAGCAGAGCGAAGAACAGACTTAGCAAGATTCCGGGCAGAAACGTATAAAAGATGTGCTTCAGGGGTGGGTTGGCTCCGGTACATTTTATAGGCCGTCTCCTTGTTGCGGACAGCATTAGAACATGCGTGATTAAACCAAGGCTTTCGTGCATTAGTCAAAGGATATGTGAAAGGAATGTATGCTTTCATGCCCGAGAGAATAACCTCATTAATGCTTATTTTTTACTCTTGTCTTGAAACATACATTTCGGTTTGCACTTCCTTTTCGTCATGTTTCCTTCCAAATTCTTCTTTTGCTGATCTTTCTGTTCTTTACATTATTTCTGTTGTTGTGCCTCCTAGGAATTTCTTAGTCTTGGAATGGGGGATAGGATGAGGAAGGTGATGGTGATGTCAGTGGTGATGGTATTGATGTGGACAGATGCTTTACTTCAGATTACTTTTGTCGTCCTCTTTCTCGTTTCATTATATTCCTAATTTCTTCCTCTGCTGGTTTTTACCTACTTCTTATTTAACTTCTGTCGGTATTTTGCTCTCTTCGCCTTCATTTTAATTCTGTTCATCATTTTACCCCATCGCCGTCTTTCTCAATTTCTTCTCTTCGTAAATGTTTTTCTACTATTTTTTCCCTGTTCATATTTTTTCCTTTCTTGGGATAACCCTCTTTTGATCGAGATAATTCTAATATAATTTCCGGCTAACGGCAAACAATTCAGAGCTTCTGAGAGTAAGTCATTAGCGTCCAAGATATTTCATACTGTCACCATTAATCTGATCATCGCCGGGATAGCCCTACCATTCTGTTCTAGCTAACACCAAACTAATTCATTGAGAATGAGTCAAAGGAGCTAAAATTCTTTTTTCTGTTCATGCTGTTCCTTCTGTGATTCTTTCGCCGGCGTCTTTTTATATACATATTTTCTTTGTTCTGTTTATTCTCTCTTCAGCTGTCTGTGTAATTTCCTCACCCCTGTAATTCTCACGACCTCCATTTCCTATCCACAACAACTTTATTACGTTCCCAGTTCATTCTTTTATTTTTATCACTAGGCACGATTACCTCGTCTCTCTTTCGCTTGCTTTCCGTTTTCCAAATTGATATCCTCTCTCTCTCTCTCTCTCTCTCTCTCTCTCTCTCTCTCTCTCTCTCTCTCTCTCTCTCCACTCCTTTCCCACTTCCTAACATGTTTATGTTTCACGAAGTTCACCATCCATTGCTCTTTACTTCCATGAACAAGAACATGACATCATTTGACATTTTTGCTTACCTCACCCGTCTTCCGTTCTTTTTACATCGTACGTCTGTGGACAGCTCCACTTTTAACCTAATAGTTATGAAACTCTTGTAAATAATTTTGAGGACCTAGTTCGGCTTTGAATTTCGGAGCACAGCTTTTTGCAACTCATTGCTCACTCTCTCGATTTCTTATGCTAATGGGGTGAATCGATACGTTAGTCCTCAGTTGTACACTAAAGGACAAAAGCTCCCATACTTGTCCACTGCATCTGCTTAACAGTTAGGGCATGTCCTCCATTTTTCCTGTTTTGCACAGTTTGTGAAAGAGAATCACCTGTGGAGATACAATTTGTCTTTTGGCTTAGGAATACTAGCCAACAAAGGAAAGTGAGAAACAGATGTGTCCCTGATTACAAATTGCGCCTGCAAGAGGTATCTAGATGGTTATTGAATTCCCAGCGAGCAGTATTGTTTCGTTTACTTATTTTTTCGTAAAGGAATTTTTCTAAATGTACTCTGTATTTCACATATTCCATCCCTATGCTGTATTGGTGGAAGTAGCAGGCAAATATATAAATAAAGCGTGCTGGAGAATACTTTAAAACATGTGCCACTGCTTGAAAACGTAGACCAAAAACAAAAGTAGGATCATTTTCATAGGCACTGTACCTTTGGGGTCACAAGGTCGCCTACTACCCCACTTCCTCAGTTTCACACTTGGCATGTCTGTCCCGTCCCTCACTGACGTATCATTTTAAAGAGAAATTTAAGTACCGAGAGTAATACCAAGTCTCTGCTTAGGAATATTAGCCAGCTGGGGAAAGTGAGGAGGAGACGAAGCTGAACCCTTAAGTTCCAGGACTTATTTTTCATTTAATTCTTCCTTCCTTCAGACAGTTTATTCAGTTTACGGAAAGAAATCAGAGCATGAAAGGATTAATGTAGAGTCTTGCTATACCCATCACTACAATATATATAATATATATATATATATATATATATATATATATTCATTCATTCATTGCCAGACGCCATGTATCCCAAACGGGATGGCCAAGGGCTCAGAGTTAATTGTTTTACAGGGAGGGGCACTAATCCTCCACCAACCCCACTTAACACGTCGGGATGAATTACTGTATATATATATATATATATATATCCTCTGTGGTACAGTGGTAGAGTGTGCGTTTCGTACACGCATGAACCAGGGTTCGAGCCCCGCCAGGGTAATAAACTTTGGGAGTGTTCATCCGGCCACATACTGCATTGGCGGACACAAGGGGTGCTGTGGTTGAACCAGTGTCGTATACTATAAAGTATGCTTGCACCCAGTCGGCTTGCGCGGGCCGACTACACTTGGTTCACAGACTACACACACATCCAAAGCCACTACAACACTACCATTACATTTACAAGCACTTCTCACCCTACATACAATCTCTACCAGACAGCCTAAGCCACTTGGTAGAGATACATTGGCTGTATCGTTTCGACTTCGGTCGGGATAGGCCGGTCCTACAGTGGAGAACTCAAACGGCTGATGATGAATTGATATATATATATATATATATATATACACTTTAAGTACCATAATCACTACAGTTTGGGAAACGTCCGTATTTTTTTTCTTTTCATAATCATGTCAGTATGATGGCTTTTATTTAGAATCTTGTTACGATTATGTGGTATTATTGAGTTTAAGAAAGACTTTCACAATTTGAAAGAGTTAGTGTAGCCTTCACTCTCTCCTCCGCTGTTTATTCAGCCTAAGAGACAATGTAACTTGAAGGGGTTCGTATAGCCATGGTTGCCCGTTCTGCTTCTAAGGTATCTAAACACACTAAAATCGTCTAACGGCAACAAGACTTAAAATATTAGTCAACGTATTCAAGAGGTAAAAGCTGACCCAAATTTTTTGGGGGTAATTTTTGGAACAGTTGAGCATTAGATGTAGTTAACTTGCATATCATTCTGCAGAACGTACATAGGCCGAAGTATAGAAGCCACATACATCTGACCCTCACCAAGGAATGAATCCTCTAATCAGTGGAACAACTTTAGCATTCTGTACCAATTATATATATATATAAATGATTTCAATTAGTCAGTAGTGAGTCATTGGAACCTGAGCGTTAATACAATCACCACGAACTCCCTCATGGTGGGAACAAATTTAGTACTATTCCAGAAAAACAACAATGTTATCTACAGTCGCGTGATTAATAGGAACTTGAGTGGTAATACTATGACCACTAAACCCCTCATGATGGAAGAAAGTACAATTTTCCATTGCTGCTAACACCAGGCTATTATATTCAGCCACGAGTGATCTACGGGCACCGAAGTGTTAAAGTTTATACTTATTTTTTATGGTTTGCAGTTTATTCCACGCAGCTCAGTGGCAGACAACGATAATACTACGGCTCTGCATTTTTCCACAGCATTTATACATGCTCAGCTGTATATTCTAGTGTTAATCTACTATTACAACTCAGTATTCAATTTTGGGCCAAGTTAGAGTGAAGAGGGTATAATTAGGACGGAAAAACGGGGGCTGGACTCCTTTGTTCTTTAAATTTTCATTTGTTCACAACGATGAAATTTTCTATACCGTATTTTTGTTACCACCAGACGAGTGCAGAGTTTTCAACTTAAGAAAGTATCCACAGCAGAGAACAGGTGAGTGAAGACTTTATCTAACTCTTCCAGTTCGAAAAATTAATTGTAATCTAGATAATATCGGCTAAGGTGAGAATGATTAGAAAAAGAAATTCGTCGTCGCAGTGAAATGGTGCTGTGAATAACAGTAGAGGGGTTGCATCATTATTATCTTTGCTTTAAAATCTTAAGGGTCTTTTTAATCCGCCCAATACCATGGCTATTTTTCTGTTTTCACTAGCCCAGAAGAGCAGCCTGTTTCTGAATGGGGGAAGTGAAGACTATAGCTAACCACTTTAGTTCAAGAAGTCTCTCAAAGCTTAGTAAAATCGTCTGGAGGGCTAAAGAACAGTTTCATCCTCTTCAATGATTAGAAGGACATGAAAGTTTAGATACCTCCAGTAAACTCGAATGTAGCATAACTGAATGGAAAAAAATCCAGGAACGAGAAAGAAATTTATGTTCTTATGTGCACTGCAGCAAACTGTAGTCCTCCAATCTGAACTGTATATATTTTAATACTCACTTCCATGTTCACTCTAGTATTCGTTTCTTGCTAATGCTGCAGTTTTATTCTGCTGAGTGTCTTAATACTTGTACCAGTAATCCTTTTATCATTAAGACGACTCCGGTATTGTCTTTCTGAAACGTGAGATGTTTATAGTCAGCTGGCAATGAATTCAAGGAACTGACGTTGTTAATTTTGTGTTATAAGGCCACATATTCTCTTGATGATATTTGTATGTCGAGTAGTAATGTCTTTTACAATGTATAGCCAGTGTTCTAGAGATCCAGCAAAAGAGACTGTATGTTATTACCGGTTTCCCACTTCATTTTATATAATAATGTCGTACCGTACACAGCAAGGTCTTATATAAAGCATCACCATTGTTATTGTCACCATGAACTGCAATATGATTAATACAAAGTGCAAATATTTTCATTTGTCATACATAATTTGGAATGATACTCTTATACTCTTTCTTTCCAGCCGAGGGTAAGGTAATGGAGAGAGGGTGATCATTTACGTTATTCGTTTGATTCACGATCAGCAAATTTCGCAAAGGCCAGTGCAAAATGACCTAGCGAAGCATTACCGGCGTGAACAGTGGGCCCATGACGCAGAATTCATTTCGAGAAACACAATATGCCCTGGAAGTTAATGAGTATAAACATCAAGGCAATATTGATGAACACATTATTGAGAACGCATAACACTCTGCGTAATGCTCTGGTTAGTCTACATGATGTACGCTTAATATTATTGTGGGGCGAATTCTGCAGCGGGACATCATTTTATAGCCTAATTGAATTGTACAGTTTTTACTATGGAAAATGATCCCGGATAATTAAAACTGTGATGACGTAGCTTACTGGCAAAGTTATTTGCCGTTGTTACAAACTGCTTTTGTAAAACTGATAATAGTACAACCGCTTTTAATAAACTGATGATGTTACAAAATGAGTGTTGTGTCGAGCGAAATGCGTAATTACAGGGAGGAGTACGGAAACCACTGCGTTTGATAGATTATACATACGAGATATTTTCCCCCGTTTTCTTTGGTGTCTAATTTTTTGCATCGGGGTGATGCAAAAATGTGCTACTTTATCTTACTCAGCCCAGGGACGTTAGCATTTTAATCCTGCTGTCTCTTGACGATGTTATCCAGCTAAATATTTCGAAATGGAGGGGATGGATACAGCATTAATAGATCACTTTCGGAAAAAAAAAAAATATTAAATTAATCTGGCTGAAGCAAAAGTACAGTATACTAAAATGGACGTTAAGTCAAGGTTTAATGAAGAATATAAAATATATCAGAGATTGCCATCACTCAGAAGGGAATGTAAGACAGTATCCACACAGCTACACTACACTAACATGCATCTGTGCACATACAAACACAATGGATCCCCAAATTAGTGATTGTGGTTTCATGTTTGACCCCATTAATCCCTTTAAAAGTCACAAAGAAAGAAAGAAAGAAAGAAAAGTAAGAAAAAGGTGTCTGGAGGAAGTGCTATATAAAACAATTGTACCAAGTATGTACCCCAAGGAGGAGGAGGAGGAGGAGGAGGAGGATAACGAAGACGAAGACAAAAAGAAGAAAGCGACGAAAAACCAGAAGAACAGAAAGAAAACGAAGAAAGAATGAACAGTCGAAGGGAAAAAAAGAAAAGAAAGAAAAAGAAAGCACTGAGAAGATGACTTGGATCTCCATACTAAGGGGTGGTGATCTAAATATGCAGCTCATAAAGTGGGATGGCAAGCATAGTATTCCAGATTCCTTCATCCACCGTGTGATGGAGAACATATTGTACTGAACATGATAATTTTCTTCCTTTCTTCTTTCTCCCAGTTGCATGACAACATGGTTGCCATTCCTTTATTTCTTCCCTGTCTCAGAACAGATTTCGTGGAGTTGTTCTTTGGGAAAATGCAATACGATCTCTCCTTCATTGTTAGATCATTTAAAGTGTTTTATGAGATCATGTCATAGATGAAGTCAGTAGCATAGATGAAGTCACATATACGGGAAATATTAAAGTGAAATGGGGCAACGCGAATCCGTAGTGCTTTACACATTCTGGAAAGATATTTGAGTGCAACAGATTGTTTTATTATATTCGTGCTTGGGAAGAATGAGCGTGTTTTTTATGGTTTACTCGTTTGTGTGTGTGTGTGTGTGTGTGTGTGTGTGTGTGTGTGTGTGTGTGTGTGTGTGTGAGCCTGCGTGCGTTCGTGCGTGCGTGCGTGCGTGCGTGTGTGTGTGTGTGTGTGTGTGTGTGTGTGTGTGTGTGTGTGTGTGTGTGTGTGTGTGTGTGTGTGTGTCATTCAGATTTAACCGTATTTGGTGGATGAGCAGGGCAAAAACCAATGTTTTTTATTTTTTTTAACATAAGGTCAAATGTCAAGGTCCCAGGGCTAAGTTAGTCTCACCTAGTAGGGTCAACTTAAAAAAAAAAATCATCTGATATATATAGACCGAACTTGGTGGAAGGGTTGAGGGTAGTGCATGATCACAAGGGATTCGATTTTGAGAACAATCACTTAAAGGTTAAGGTCAAAGAGCAAGGTCGAATTTCGACCAGTGCGTGTGTGTGAACAAATTAACTGAAGTAGTTTTGACTGGACCAAATTTGAGGGAAATATTGATGATCAGCCAAGGGGTTGACCTAGAATTATTTAAGAACAATAGGTTAATGGTCAAGGTTGTATGGTAAGGTAAATTTACAGTTTGTGTTCGATTTACGCTAAACTCTGTAGCTGGGTTCAGAGTAAGGGAAGGATAAAGAGATTCGATCATGAATACGATCAGTTATAGGTCAAGGTCACAGGGAATGGTAGAGTGTCAAGGACACAGGAAAATTCAGCTGTAAAAGTTGTGATCTGATTTGGGGCCAAACTTAGTGAAATACTTAAGAGCCAGGCAAGATTTAAGTGCTGTAATTCGATTTTGAGAACAATTAGTTGAAAGTCAAAGTCCCATGTCGGAGTCACATGTTTAACCCATAGAAAGGGAGCGGGTGTTGCACTCTGTGTGGTCCATTTTGTTTTTATTTGTTTGTTTGTATGTACTGGTGGAGACCATCCTGCCCTCCTTTGGGAATGTTGGTCATCTTTAACAATTACTTTACTGGGTGTGCTGTTGGAGGAAGGAGAACAGGAGGGCTAAGATATTTCCGGACGATTGCACTTCGATTATTTTTGTAGAAAAGTCCATTTGGCTCTTTGTTTTCCCTAGATGATGTCCCAGTGTCTGCCTGCTTTACAGCTAAACCTCATTTGTACTGATTGGCGAACATGAACAAGGGGAACAAGGGAAGCAAATTTTGTCCAATGGTTTGACCGGCTCGCGAACATACTGGTGGATTCAACATTGCCCTAGCCAATCTGCCTTTATTTGTATTCCATTTAAGATAGCGCTTTGACCATCCTCTATTCGCGTCGTTTATTCGTGTTTGCTTTCAATTTCAGTGCGTCAACTTGTGCGGTCTTTTTCCTTCTGTGTTCTCAGTCTTTTCTCTTGTCCAGCACTACTCCGATACCTCGCATTTTTCATCTTCCATTTCTCTGTTGCCTTTTGAGGTCACAACTGCCGACTCAGTTTATCTACGTAAAAGGCTAATATTTTTATTACTACCATTTATATCTACACATGATAGAAAGGTATCTGCACCTTAGTTTATCATACAACGAACAAAGAATTCTTACCAAAGCTGTAAACTCGAGTCCTGGGGAAGCCGGTGGTGCAGTGACAAAACATCCAGTTCGCACTTGGTGGACCTCTAGCTTGATTCTCGGACGGGCTACACTGTTGGACAAAGACTATTTCTCTCTTATCCATGCTCAGCCAACAGTGCGGTGGGGGCATGGAAGGAAATTCAGTGTTATTCCGTCTTATTCTAGGGGAATGTCAGAATTTATCAAGGTTTTCTTATTTCTTTGTATGACCTTTGTACAGTCATTAATCTGAAGCCTATTCTCTGACTCTTCACTCATTTTGATTCCCATGCATCATGACATTCTACGAGTTACCATATACCTACCTACCTATTTGTGTATATAAGTCTATCTATCTATCTATCTATTATCTATTATCTATCTATCTATCTATATAGGCTATATATATGTATCTGTGTGTGTGTGTGTGTGTGTGTGTGTGTGTGTGTGTGTGTGTGTGTGTGTGTGTGTGTGTGTGTGTGTGTGTGTGTGTGTGTGTGCTTGTTTGTTTGAGGTGATAGATGATCGGGTGCATCTGTTGGTGAGTGCAGAGTTTGGTAACGTAAAATTAGAGAAAAAGCATAATATGGAAGTTTTGTATTAATCTTGGGAAATGAGTGCAGAGCTGCTAAGAGAGAGAGAGAGAGAGAGAGAGAGAGAGCATGAGCGTGAGTGTGCGCTCGTGCATTCATGGCTGTGTGAGCATGTGCGTGCTTGTGTGTGTCAGCGTGTGCGTGCTAGTGTGTGCGTGCTACTGTGTGTGTGTGTGTGTGTGTGTGTGTGTTCATATCAGACTGTCATCTTGCATTATTATATGTTTCTGTTTCTTGTCGTCTTGGCCTTTTTGACGATAGTACAATAGTTTTTGTTTATATATTTTTTCATCACATTCCACAATTATTCACACTTCCAAGCTCCTATGACTCGCTTTTACCCGAATAAAATAGTGACATTAGTAATTATAGAATACTAGAGTTGCCCCTACCATGAGAGTGTTAATGGTGGCTATTTCAACATTCTCAGACTTCTGTGACTCACGCTCATTTGAATCACGTGACCAGGCGTTATCCGAAATAAAGACGCGACTCTGACAGGCTTAACTATATTTTACTCCATATTTCCGTGTTCGAATCCCATTTCATCCTTCACCCGCTTCTTCCGTCTCTTTATTGCCCTCACTTACTTCCTCCTTCTCTTTGTCTTTCGTCTCTTTCTCTTCCGGCGTTAATCTTTCCTCCTCTCTCTACTGCGTCTCTCCCCCTCTCCCTCGCAAGTTTATATTCTCCCCGAGCGCCACCTTCCCCCTGGTTTTATTGCCGTGCCTTCAGAGGAGATTTTTCCTCTTATTTTTTTCCTCTCCTTCTTCTGATCTTTAATATCTTCCCTTCCTTCCTATATTCTCCTCCGGCAATCCTTCCTCCTTTCCTTTCTCAAGATAACGGAAAGTACAGCAACAATGTAAAATCGTTCGGTAAATAATGTTCTTTCACATACATGTAATGATTGTTAACAGAATGCCTTTTATTCATAGTTTCCTGTTAAATTTCCTTGATAATTTACCTATGCTTCATGGTAATAATTGTCCCCTTTTTTTCTGCGGGACAGTGATAGAGGGCTTGGTGGATGGAGAAAGCTTTCTTGATTTATCTCTCATTGTCTTAAATCAAAAAATGAAATGCCATAATCTTTTCAGAACGAGAACCTCGATGAGATCATTAGTTCTGTTAATGTACACTTTCCTGTTATACTCCTTTATACTCTTAACTCTTCCTACTTTCCTCCCCCCTTTACTGTCTACATACTCTTCATCTAGAATCTCTTAATTTCACCCTCACTCTTCCGTACCCATGCTTAGTAACCCACTTTCTGGATCCATGCTTATGCCTCATTTCGTCTTTTCATTCCACTCGCTTTAAACTCCTACTATCCTTATCTCCCCACTTTCAGCTTCTTTATTCTTTGTCTTCCCCTTCTCCCTTCCTCTCTCTTCATGCTCATTTCACTCTCTCTCTCTCTCTCTCTCTCTCTCTCTCTCTCTCTCTCCCCTCCTTCTTCCTCCCCCTTGCTTGTTTACACACTCAGGTTCTTCTGACAACCTCTCAGATGAATATCCCTGACGTTGGTCTGAATGGACTTTTAGCTGTTGACCATATGGGCGTTACTCATAGATTATCTTTTTTTTATGGATTCGTTTCCAGTATCTGCATTAAATTTTCTTTTCACTTTTCAGCCTCATTATCTTTCCTGCCCACATGCAATTCTTTTCTTACATAATTTTCTTGTTTCTCTTCCTCCCCCCCTCCCCTCCTAGCATTCCCTCACGTCATCCCACTTTACATGAGTGTTTTCTTCGTTTCTTCCTTCCACCCTTCCAACAGAAATATAATCTTGGATTATACAGTAAATTACATTTTTGCATGTTGTGCTCTGAATATGGAAATAGGAACGTGGAATGTAAATTTCATGGTTGCATGTCGTGCACTTGGAGAAGATATATGATCTATCTATCTATATACCTAGGCTGCTTCCCCCAAGGAAAGGGAGGTAGCCGAGACAGGACGACACACTCCCCATTTACTCATCCATTCAAACACATTCATTCGCATCTTAGCCCCAAAGAGGAGAAGGGGCAGATCCTCACCGCACCACACCGCACAAGGGTCAACTGCGCAGTGCAATCAGTGACATCCGCAGCAGGGCCCGACAGCAGAGCTGGTTTACCCCTGCCACATCATTATAGACCCGTCCCCTTACCCGCACCTGACCTAACTAGTTGATCAGACCAAATGCGGGAGAATATCCCCTCAGGGCTGCGTCATCATTTATTCATTCACAATTTCTCTCCATTTATTTCTGTCATGCACAGCCACTCTTCCTTGCTCAACAGATATCCCTCTCACATCCAGCGCTCTCTTCACACTGTCCATCCATCCTATTCGTGGTCTCCCTCTCAGCCTTACACCTCTCACATCAGATCTAGTTATCTTTTTCACCAATCGCTCATTATCCATTCTCTCCATATGCCCAAACCATCGCAACACCCTCTGCTCAACTCGATGGGCCATCTCCCGAACAACTGCAGTTCTCCTTCGCACTTCATCATTTCTCACTCGATCCATACGCGTCACTCCACACATACTCCTCAGACACCTCATCTCCATTACATTCAAACTTTTCCTCTCTGCTACACCCATATTCCATGTTTCAGCCTCATATAATGCAGTCGATTATGAATTAGCAAAAATTGTCTGCCTGCCCAAATGGTTCTCGTGTAATCGAAATACCTTGACTCTAAGCCACCTTCTTCCGTCTCACCTTCTTCGTTCCTTTCTTCATTCTTGCCATTAACAGTTTTCTCATCCTCCTCCCCATTCTCTTGTTTTCATGGTATTCTTTTCATGTTTTCTCCTTTTCTCATGTTTGCCTCCCATTTCCTTCCTCCCATTTTCACTGATGTTATCCTTTCTTTCTCCTCATCTTGGTCAATTATTTCCTCTCTACCCCTGCTTCCCTCACTCTATTTCTCTCCTTTCATCTTCATCCCCATACACTCTTTTCTCTCTTTGCCTTCCAATTTCCATCCCTACTTACATACCTCCCTTTCTCTCTCTGTCTCTCGTCACTCTCTCCCCTCTCTTTCCTACATCCTCCATTCATTTCTCTCCCTGATCCCTTCTTCCCTTGATTTCTTTCCGTGCATCCTTCTTCGGTCTGTCCTCCTACATCCGTCCGTCTCTCCCTACTTCCCTCCCTCCCTCCCACCCTTCCTCTACTTTCCTTCAACCCTCCCTACCTTCCACTGTTTCCCTCCATCCCACTCTTCCCCCTCCTTGCTTCCCTCTCTTCTAAGTGCCTCCCTCTCTCCCTCGCCCTGTTGCCTTTCCTCCCTCTCTCCTCCTCTTCCTTTACCGCCCCCACTTTCCCCCATTCCACCTACATCCTTCCCCCTCATCCCATCCGTCCTTCCCTCCTCCATCCCCTGATCAACAGATATTAGTCGTTCGAAGAGACACTTGGCTGGAGAGATGACCATCTTCACTGGTAATTTTCCCCGTGTGATGTAAGTTCTCCCTCGATATGGTCCTCTCGTTTCCTCATCTCATCTCCCCCTCCACTTGCATCTCTCTACCTTGCTGAACCCTCCTTCTTTCCTCCTTTCTCCTCACCTTGATCATCTTCCCTCATCATCTCCCCGGCCTCTTCCACCCACTCTCTGATCTTCATTATCGTAACTCCCACGTACCATGACTCTCCCCTAATGTACTCGCCACTTCTCCCCATCTGCCTCCCTGAACATTCCTTCTTGCCTTGTACCGTACCTTGATCCTCTCCCCTCACCATCTCTCCCTCCATCTTCTTCCATTCTGTATCCCTTCAACCTTTCTCCTTCCTTCTTTCCTCCCACGCCCTGGTCGTTTCATTTCCCAATATGCTTTCCCACGTTTACTCATATTTCTGTTCGCCTAACCCTAACCCCACCCCTTTTCCTCCTTCCTCCCTAATCCCTCTTCCCTCCTTGTTGCAGTTGCTTCCAACCATGCTGGCCTACATCTCATTTACCACCCTTTCACTACACTTCACTCACCATGATCATCTCCCTTCCTTCATCCACCTTCACCCCTCCATTTCCAATAATTCTATCTCCTTTCTAATGCCCCATGATCCTCCATTCCCTCATGTACTTTTCTCTTCCCATTCTCCTAACTGAGGACACGAGAGGGACTGGAACATAATTATTATATTGTAATGAGTAACGTGATAGAATACGCATATTCAAGCAAGACACGAAACATGGTATTTCAAAGATCTGATAATATATTTCAAGCTGTATGGTCACGGGAATCGATACATGTTTTACTGTCTGTATCAACATGAGCAAGTTATCTCTGGCAAGCCCCTGCCTCACAGTGCCCTAGTTTCCATATTCTTCTTTCGTCTCCGAACGTCAGAGCAGTTCCATCCCTCTCATAGATTTACTTACTTGTTGTATTCTTCATACTGCTATCACGCAGCGTATAGATAGTTTATGAAACATTCCATTTCCACAGTGGCAGGTTTCTGTCGAATTCTTCGTCGTGGTGGTAAATGCTTTATACGGACAAATGATTTCCTTCTTACATTGTTTGGTGTGTTTCATTTTCCTGATACAAAAACATATTCTTTGTAACACCTTCCACCAGTACAGCTGGCAGAGATGTGTTGGCGACCATTTAAATGTGAGAGTACATACTTTATAAACACTAGTTATTCAGGTGTTCGAGTATCGCACTTACCCACTCCCTTCTCAGCACACCCCACGACCATACACACTCCCCGAAAAGTAACTCAAGGCGAATGGCCAAAAATGAAGTTAATCAGCAATAACTTTGAGTAAAACGTAATAAGAATGTTATATACGAGGTGTCGGAGAAGCTCTTAATGGCACAGGAGGCGAGGTTATGGTGCCAGGACGGTGTAGAATGGGAGAGGAGGGTGAGGGGCAAGAAGAGGAGGGTGAGAGGAAAGAAGATGGTAAGCGAGAGAAAAAAGGTGCAAGGAGAGGATTATTGGGAGGAACAGAGTTAGAAGTAGGAAGGTAGTAAGCGGAAAGTAGACTATAAGAGGGAGGCAGAGTGTAAGATATATGAAGCGACAGGAGAGCGAAAGAAAATATGAAGGAAGAAGAGAGTGAGAGACAAGAAGGTAGTAAGAGGGAAGAAGAGTAAAAAGGAAAACAAACAGCAATACACCAAGTGGTTCTCTTGAGTGTAAGAAGGGTAAGAAGGGGGAAGAAGAAATTGAGAGGAAAAAAGAGCGAGAGAGAAGAGGGTGAAAGGGAAGAAGAAAAAAGACGGAAGAAGGCGCTAAGAAGGATAAAAATCTGTGAAGGAAGAGGACAGGAAGGAGTCTGGAATATATAAGGAGGAGGGAAGGTGTGAAAAAGCAAAAGCGAAAGTGCCTGGAAGAGGATGGAAGAATGAAACATGGGAAAAGAAAGAATGATGGATCCTGAAAGAGTTGACTCCTTCGGTTTGGAAACATAGATTGTATTATATTCATGCTGATACAGGATGATTTACTTAAGTATATGTGTAAGAAACATAGGAAAAGCAAGAGTATAGCGGCTTGAGAGAAACACTGGTGATTGTACCCTCTCAAAGGACTGCCTTCTCTAGTACAGTATCACTTTCCTGTAACGTCAGTTTTGATTGGCTGAGAATGAGTTTTAGGCAACAAGTTTGTTAGTACTGTCAATATTCACCTTGCTTGGGATAATCCTAGTGTTGTATTCCAGCTAACGTTAGACGATTTTAATCTGAGTGAATCATAAGAACCTGTGTTAATCTCTTCTACCCAATGACGTACTCACAATAGACTTTTCTGATGCTTAGAGTGTATTTTTCGAATTCAAGGGGCTAGATCGAGCTTTCAATGTTACAATCGCCATTACAGATCCATCCTAAATTTAATAGAATCATTAGGAGGTAGCAGGGACGAAATAAAAGAGAAGCCGTAGAGTGAACTGTTTAGCCCCTGTGATATGATGCCTTCTTTTCTGTGATTTTCTCTTACGACGACCTCATAATTATATTCAGCTTAGGAGGTACACAGTATAGTAGGTATATGAAATAATACCCATCAACACCCTCATGTTACTGAATTTGCTGTGCTATTCTTTCTGGTCAGATGTTTTTATTCAACTTCGTAATAAAAGCCTTAAGGCTGAAATAAACCTGTGGAAGTAGAAGGAAGGCACTAAAATGAAGTAAGTCGTTGGGCGTCAAGTGGTGGAAATTATGACATATTGCAAAAGCTTGGTGAGTTAGGTTATTGAGCTGATTCACCATGGCATCACCGATCAGGCTTACCGGATTCAGAGTGTAACTGCCACGATTTAGAGGATGACAGCACGAGATGCATCAATTTTTAAACATGAGAGTCCATGCAACGGCATTATCTCCAGGGGTAAGTGAAAAGTTGTACAAAAAAAAAATATATATATATATCATTATAACTTCCCTCATTCCCTCCTTAACTTTCCCCCCCCCCCCCTGTCTGCTTGCTCTTTGTCGTCATCGGTGGGGAGGGGGAGGGTAAGGGACGTCTATTAGGACTTGATGTGAGGGACAGCTCTCACAGGGTAACTTAACGGGCTTCACAGCAGGGTGTAGAGGTCTGGTTACTGGGTGGATGCCGCATTTGTGTCTCTTCACCCGGTTCTGCCCCCTTTCCTTTCTTTGGGTCCCCGTTGTTACCGCGGCTAATTTTGTAAGGTCTTTTACTTCTACTGTCGCCTCCTCCTTCTCTTTTCTCCTATCTTATCTACCCTGTCTTTGGCATTAAATGCCGTGGAATTGTCCAGAGTCATCAAAGTTCTCATCGGGGGCCCTTAGACGTTGCAGCTGCAAGGACTGAGGTGTGCCCAAGGTCTGTTGATCTGACCAACTGTATCGACCTCGGTGGTTCGGCATCACCCCATTGCGTAAAATTCTGTGAAGAAGGCACTTCTGTTGGACTACAGCTGCAGATCCTGGGGTATGTGACTAGCTATATTTTTTTGGAGGCTTCCTTCGCATGACGTTGCCTTCTTATCCAAAATTACATTCCCTTTAAAACCCTTCTTATTTCTTCTTCTATTCTTCTTACTTCTGTTCTCTTCTTTCTCCATCAGTGGATCACTGTTACCGTAGGTCTCTCCATTTTTCTCCTATCCTGCATGATTTTCCGGACTTTGCCACCCTCCTTCCATTCTCTTCCTTCTCCAAGTCTTTCTCTTGGGTACTTCAATTGCCAGCATTCCCACTAGGGTACTCTTATTGAAGCAGTTTCTCTCTTCTCAAGATCTCTTCATTCTTAACGCTGTCATCTCTACTCACTTCGACCTCCGCACTCATTCCTTCTCTTGCATAGATCCGTCTCTTTGTTCACTTTCGATTTCTCTTAATTTCTTTCGATCGATATTGAAAGATGTTCTTTTTAGTGATAACTTCCCTGTTAAACTCACCTTTACCTCTTTCTGTCCTTTTCCTCGTCCACCCCATTCTTTGCTATTGACACTGAGCTGTTTTTTATTACTGTGCCCCCTCTCCCTCCTTCCTATTTTTCCTTTCTATAAGTTATGATCTCCTTTTCCATTGTGTTAGTTTTAAGCTCTGCCCTCCCTACTCTTCACAGCGATATATGGGGGAGACGGTTGCTGTATCGGTATATATATATATATATATATATATATATATATATATATATATATATATATATATATATATATATATATGTATGTATTTTTGAACACTTGCTGTAATAAAATCCTATAAATAGTCCTGAAAACAATTATATGCAGCAGCGATCTATCAACCATTAGATTGTTACTTCCGTGGTATCACTATTTTCATATATTATACACTTTATATAGCCTGTCTTTTTTTGACATCTGTAATAGAATGAATTGCTCGGAAGAAATGATATATAGCTTTCAGTATTTGTCTGCTATTTAGAAGCTCAAGTTAAGGGATAACGTCAATGCACCTCTAGAGGTTTCAGAATAGGATTCATATAAGGACTTTAAAGTAACGAGAAAACTGATTAATATTGGCAAGAAGCGACTCGATTTATTTATAAAGAAGACATAAGAAAAATTATATGCAAAAGAACTATGGACATTTCACCTTAAGCCATTATGTTACAAGAAATAAGAACTTGATTTTTTTTTTTTTTTAATCATTTACATCTTTACTTAATGTCACTTCTAGACAGCGAATGTTCATGCTACATTTACTGACATATCTGATCATCAAATCGTTATCGAAGACAGTCTGGGTATTATCAGGCGGTATTAAGCAACTAAGGATAGGCTTCGCAAACTGGAGAGGTTAAGTGAAACTTTAGTAGGGGTTCCCTCAAGTTTATTATACCCTAAAGGTGAACAGGAGGAATAAAATGAAGAAAAAATCATCAGGACAAAGGATATCGACAGGGAACTCCATCATTCCCGAGCATTCCTAAAGCTAAAGAAAATCGTCCGGAAGTAGCAGTGATAAAACTGAAAAAAATTATCTCCGGATGGAGGAAGTTAATAAGAGTGAATGCCATCATTCAGCAAAGCCTGAGTCTTTTCGGAAGACGTGAGAGTAGCTAATGCTGAGGGAGGAAAAACTTCTTCCCGTGAACCTAAACTCCCCCGCTGCTGCTGTTGACAGATAGGTTTCCGACACAGCACGCTGGAGGTTGGATGGGGGCAGGAGGGGTCTGGGGAGTGGAGGGTAGCAAGGAAGAGATGAAGGTGCGGTGGAAGTCAGGAAGGGCGTGGGGACGGATCGACAAATATTTGATAGCCTGTTCCCTGAGAAATATCAGTTCTCCTACCGACATACTTTCACATGCCAACAGTTGGGTACTAACAATCATTATCGATACTTGTGGTATTCTCCTCACAAAGATGACTGGCTATCGACATTTTAACGTCTTTCAAACGCCTGTTCAGCTTAAGAGAAAAATTTTTACGTCAGAGTTGTGTACAGCCTTCATTATGGCAGTCAGTGAGAGAGGCCTTTTTAACGTTGAACTAATGATCTGGAAGCAGTATAAAACATTAAACTAGGATTATTTTTCCTGATTCGAGGTGATAAAGTATTCAGCCGGTGGAGGGAGGATCTTCTGACCGAACAAAATCGTCAAGTGTTAGTTGGAATAATATTTTAGTGTAATAACAGCAGATATAAGGTTAGATATTCGAGATAGTTTCTTAATACTTTGAATGCTGGTATTTCTAGCAGCTGAATCCAATCCTCTGGTTTTAGGCAAAGTAAATTACCCAGCTGCACCAACTCAGCTAAAGTGTCGGGGAGGTGGGGGAGGGCAGCGGCGGCGGGGAAGGGGGATGGGGGCGACAAAAAGTTTCACTAGCTAGACGGCATCCTATTGCTTCACTTCTTTCATTGAGTTGTATTTCATCTAACTCCTTTTGATTAAGCTCTTGTTTTATTATTTCTTCCTGACCAAACAGAAGTGATTTTATCCAGCCTTTTCAAGATTAGGCGGAAATGATGTACTTTATTCTGATATGGCTTCTGCACATACAGATCTGGCGGTGTTTCTCATGAAGAGTATACAGGTAGAATGAAAACATACCCCCAGCCATACCGGTGGAGCAGGTCCATTGGGCTTTTCGCTGTGAAACAAGACGAGGAAATGGAAATGATCATGATAGCTCAGCAAGGTAGGAGCTGAAAATTGATTTCGTGTTTCGTGATAGCAGAGTGCGTGAAGTGTTCAAACAGAAAAAGCAGACTTACATTTGAAAGACTGCTTATTGGGGAGATGCGAAATTTCTGCCCGACTTGTATCTTTTCGAGTACACACAAGTTGTTGTCGTTCCCTAGTAACCAACTTTCCAGTGTGGTATAATTCTTTCATTATTTTAAATGCCTGTTTTTTTTATATAAATCCTTTAGAATAGCAGTGACTTGTTAACCAATCACTTAATTCTTTTAGGAATCCCAATTTTCTTCAAAATCAGTAAGCACGGTAACCGCAACTACAGTATGTAGAGATGGTGAAGGTTCAAAATGATGTTCCCTACGTAAGATATAGGGATGCCTCCTTCAAAATGCTCGCGAAGCCCAGCCTTAACCATACTAACTAAAAGATCCTCATTATTTAAGTGTTCTGTTAGCCTTCGTAAGACTCGCGAAATCAGGTTGCAAAAATATCGAGTTTCTTCTTTCTCCCATCATCAATATCTCCAAAACAAAAAGGCATACATATTACGCACCGGAACACTTGTTAACAGCCGGGGATGTTTCTTTTAGTACTTGAGGAATATTTGAACTACAGCATGCGAGGTACAGCCAAAATTATCATTCTTTAGCACTCAGACCTTTTATCAGAATATGCAAAACTCTACGGATTCTTAATGCCCCACTTCACGCAAGGGTTTGACGTACCCTACACTTATTAGTCATCGCTTACATAAAGTCGCTGTGTTTGTAGGCAGTTTCTGAAAAAAAAAAAAAATGAAAAATTATATAACAAAAAATATTCTAAAATGATCATAAAAAATGAGGAGAAAAATATAAAAAAAAGAGGCGAAAAAAGCACAAAAAAGAACGCATTTGAGAGGAGAGGAGATTCAGAGTTCTGTACCCATTAGGCTGCTACATTCCACCAGCTATAAATGTGTTGTGAGTACAGTGTAGAATGTAGTACGGGATATGGATCTCTGTTTCCTACTACCCAATGTTTTCTTGTTTCTGCACTTTCCCATTCCTACATCTTAGCACTAATTTTAGAACCAAATTGTTTTTTCTAGATATATTATCTATCATATTTTTTTTAAGAACAAGCATCAATGCAGAATCGATTATTCATAAACTCTTTACTACGAGTATTATGATTTGCTCATGCCATCTTTAGACGATTTTCTTTAAATCAGGAGGAACTTTTCGAACTTGAAGGGTTGGATATAACCATCTTTTTGCCCTGCTCAGATGAAAAAATATTATTTAAGCTGAATAAAATTGTAGGCGGTCGATTTATAAGCCGAATGCTAATCGCCCGCTAAAGTATGTTGTTGGCGAAGATGCAAGTTACCTGCAAATCATGTTTGAAGAAAATTATCAAAACTCTAAGGAATTCAGTCGCTGCGTTTCACAAAAAGCCGGTCCATGATAAAAAATATTTTATTGTGGCATGCATTCTGTCGTCTTTCGTCATATCATCAGCAAAAGAAATACTCTTCCACGTATCCACATAGTTGTTGTTTCCTGCAGGTTTATTGAAAATTTGCCCACAACTTTTCGATATATTTTGGCATCACACACACACACACACACACACACACACACACACACACACACACACACACACACACACACACACACACACACACACACACAAGAAACACACACCGACAAAAACAGTATCGCCTTGCCATGCTATAGGCGAACCTTAAAAGTTCGTTATTGGACTGGAGGGGTTAAGAAATTATCCAAGGATTCTAATTTCTACTCAAAATTATTAAAGTAACAGTTTTAGATTTTTCCCAGTGCGAATTCTGGTGGCTCATATCCAGAGTCGCGTTTGCCGGAAGTCAAAACTACCTTGATAATATGGCCAGAAGCAGACGTCCACCCAGCCATAGGGATGCGTTTTATCAAGGATTTTGAACCCGCTACCACCACTATAACTATTTAGAGGATTATAGGGCTCAAACAGTTGCCACGCTAACATGATTTCCCCGGCCTGAGAGATGAGCTTCCTGGCATATGAGCAACCAGGAAACCATTCAGCCAGAGGATATACTTCCATTTTCATTCTTATTAGTTTATTCAGCTCAGAAGAAAATTTGCGAAATATTGGAGCTAGACATAGCGTTTTTTTAAGCCCTTCACTACCACGGTGTCCTCCTTAACTAAGCAAAATCGTTGGGTGGCAGCAAAGGAAAGATATGGCGTACTCGAGCAAAAATAAATTACCTTCACCATCCTGTGACCTAACCGCCAGACATCATTAATAAGCTTCATGGCATTTTATTGGCGAAATGTCTGGTGGGCGGGATAATAGTGGATAGTTTGGGCGTCTGCGAATGCATATAACACGGGATTATTACTCTAAAACGCCGCACTCACTGGCATAGTCTTCATCTCCGGAGTCCATCAACAGGAAGGGGAGGGGGTAACGGCGCAATAGGATTTTTTTTTTTTTAACAGTGCGATGAACGATGTATCTTAGGGGGGTGACTGCTGCCTGTGTTTTCCGTAAATATCACATCTCAGCCTGTCAGAATGGCGGTGGGTGAGGGGACCTGATGGCCAAACATTCTGTGTGGGGAAAAGTGGAAAGTGAGCGTATAGTATACTGTAGTTTGAGGTGTGCGAGAGCATTCCCCTGAACCTCTCTCTCTCTCTCTCTCTGTCTCTCTCTCTTACATACACACACACACACACACACACACACACACACACACACACGTGAGAGAGAGAGAGAGAGAGAGAGAGAGAGAGAGACTGGGTGACTGACTGACTGAACGATTGAAAAGACATGATAGTTATCACTGAGATAAATTTCGTAAGAAATTTCTGTAATTATCACTGGAGAATGAACGATATTTGTTCAGATGAACCGCCATTTTTTTTTTCTAATTTCTTGTTTATTATCTGTTCAGATATATTTAGTTTTACAATCACAGCTGTTTCTGTCAGCAAGGGTTAACTGCTGGCTTCATGGTCTTGGTGAAATGATGGCGTCAACTCATAAACGTATAGTGCCACACCATGATTTATCCATTTTTGTGCACACTTGGCTCAGTTGATGTGTGGACATTTGCAAGTTTAGGAAAAGAACTAGTTGCCTGATAACGGTGTTGAAATTTCCCTTCTAGACGCACTATATAGCTTTGGCAGTAGCCCTGACAGTGTCGTCAGCGTGGAAGCAGGATTTTTAAATCGTTGCCTTTAATTTTATGTATCCGACTCTGACCAGTGTTAATGGCTAGCGGCTCTCCTCCGTGCCTTCCACCTGCACATGTCACCACTTCGGTTGTAATGCTCAAAGTTGCCTGGTCTTCTGCCGAAAAGTGTTCACATACTGATCGAACCACCAGCAGATATGGTTTCTTGATAGATAATTGGAAAACATGAATAAATGTCCAATACAAAAATTTATACGGTACATTAAAACCAGGAACTTCATTAGTCTGTCTTATTTGCAAGAGAGCGGCTTTGTTACGAACTTGGGCTGTGCATTTTGATGTAGACTATGAAAATTCATGTAAGTAATATACTGTATATAATCACCATTTCAAATTGTGGCTATAGCAATCATGTTCAGCTATAGATAATTGTCTCTAATTTCATACTTTACTGCGAGGGATGGTCTCAACCAATGTTTCATTACGTGTGAGATGCTCCTGTAATCCCTTGTTTGATATTAGCCTCGAGAAAGCTTCCGGCGTGATTCTTGACTCATATACGAAGTCTTTCATAACCTGAAGAAATAGGTGACGAAGAGGTAAACATTAATGGAAGAAAATCGCTGCCACCTTTCCAAGGACCTTAACGTGAGAAAATATCGCCGTCACATGTCCACGGACCTCCATAACGCGAGGAAATAATTGGCCAGAGGCTAAACATCGTTCTCATTAATGTTTGATCCCACATACATATATCGCTTCATGGAAATTTAGGTCAGCTGGGTTCTGTCTGAGTAGCTTATCTCAGAATATCGTCTCCTTTACTTCACGGACCTTCAACAACGCGAGAAAATAACTAACGTGGAGTTAAACATTAATCTCTAAAAATCTGGTGATAAACATGGATTTATGGTCGTCAGATTGGGACTTAGTTGCTTATCTTACGGAAGAATATCGCCTCCACCTCTCCCCTGATCATCCTAACACGAATAGGTAACGTAGTGATAAACACAGGTCACAACTGAATTATATTACAATTTCATCGTTTCGCGTCTATTTTCGGTACATTGCCTTTGCGTTTCTCAGTCCTTAATTACTTTCTGAAGTGTGCTGCATTTCAGAAGGAATATCATCAATTATTTCAGAGAGCATTTTTTTTTTGTTTTTTTCTGATGCCTTCTCTTTGTTTTGGTTAACAGATCAGACACCACCTTATTCTGCAGACTTAGGTAGGTAGTAAAAACTGTTTACGCACATCCTGACAACACAGACTCGGTAACTTTGTAACCTATTATTGTAGGTTCGTGTGCTACCTGCGCTGCGTTGCCGCGGGCAGGTGTCACTCCTAGTTTGATTAGTACTGACTGTCACAAAGATATACATCAGTGTATGGATGGCAACAGTTAGACACCAAGGTCTTGAGTATCGGTTAAAATCTTCCTGACTGAGTAATATTAAATTAGCTCTGTCAGCTAGATGTGCAATACTGAGAGTTTTAGCCTGGACATTTGTACTGTGCATCTTATCTATAGCAGGTACTGAACGTGTGATAGTGATGGCGACGATGATAACCTGAGGGACTAGGGGGTGGGGGAGTGGCTGGAGGTAAGGAAACTTGATGCTGGACAACTTACAACTGCGTTTTTGGTCTTTTGTATTCTTGTGAAAAAATGAATTATTATAAATTAATATTTCTATCTTATGTTGACGACTAAGCTAACAGAACCTGTCATTTTGCAGTAAAATCTGTTTATTTCCTGCAGTATATATCGCGAATCTAATGTTATGGAATCTAAATGCGGACGATTTTCATACCTAGAATAATCATAGCAGTTAGGGAAAAAATGCAGTGATGTAGTTTTACATTGGTTTCGCTTAATTATTTATTATGACATTCAGTACAACTTCCTAGTATTTATGGTAAACCTATATTTTCTTCTTTCACTTGTTAGTAGTTGTTAGTCCTTATACTGATGGAAATGAAATACCTTAGTCAGTATTTGACGTACCCGGTAAGGAAATTCACAGCCTCTTTGCCGAAGAAAGAGTGGCAAAAATAAATGTGGTAGAGAAACAGAATATCCCTGTCATATTTGAAAACTCAGGGATTTTTCGTCATTCCTCATGTTCACATACATCACTATCATAATACAAAAATAATGACAGAGAAAAGACTTACGAAAGAAAAATTGTTGAAGGAGTGCTGGTAAAGAAGAAGAATCGAGTTACAGTTCACTTCTTTACTCTCTATAATGCTCTACCTCCTCCATCGTAACTAAAGTAATTGTCACAAATATAATTATAGAGAGAAAAAAAAAAACGGTGGTGATGAGATGATAGCAAAGCAGTGGTAATGAATTAGTACAATCCAGCCACTGTTCACTCTTCTTTGGATTTGCTGCAGTTCTCCATAATCCTGGGCTTATCCATCTCCATCGACATAAGAAAATAATGACATAAAACGAAATAGTAGAGAAGCAGTACTAAGGAATAAATATAATTCACCCGTTTTTCTGCTCTGTCTCTCATATTCCTTATTAACTTCTCTTCCTCCTCCTCCTACTTGTTCTCCTCCTCCTTCTCCTCCTCCGTCAAAATAAGAAAGTAACGGTAGCAAAAACGGTGATGTAGAATAATATGGTGGAGAATCAGAATAATCCTGCCATTTTTCGCCCTCTCTAAAGATTTCCTCCTACTCTCCACAATCCTCGGCTCCTCCATCTCCTTCATCATAATAATAAAAGAATCTCGTTTCACTTACATGACGGCTGACGCTATCAATATAATTCACCATGACATTCAGTGAGTCCTGTAATTTTTGTGTGAGCATCTGGACAGTATAACCACACACCATCATTCCTGTACTCGTCCACCTCCACCTCCTCTATCCCCCCTTCCCTTCTCCTCCTCCCCAGCGACCTCTCTAGCCGTCCTTGATCACTCCCTTTATCTCTTCCTCCTCCACCTCCCACGCATTTGCTTCCCTTCTTTCAGTCTTCACTTTTCTCTTTCACTCCCTAACTTCAGATCGGTTACTCCCCTCTCATCAATAGTCCTTTACTCACCCCGTTGTCTGTCTCACTTTATCGCCTTCCATTTCCTTTCGGTTCACTGTATCCTTTCTCTCCTTTGTTTCCACTTCCCTCTGTATGATCATTTACCTTTATCACACATATTTCTACTCTTCCATGTCGATTCCATCCTCTTCATCGCCCCACGTCCCTTCACTTCTCCTTCATCCATGATACTGCCTGTCATTACCTGTCCTTCCGCACATCACCGTTCTGTTTCCTCAGTGCATCCACAAATCTAACTTAATCACCTCTCATCCCTTTATCTCCTCTTCATCCGTGTCCGTTGCCTGTCATTCTCTATCCTCCAGACATTGCCATGCTGCTCTCTGCTTTCCTATTCACAAACCCGTTTTATTCCAATGCCTATTTTATCACACCATAATCCCCATCCACATTGATTCCGCACGCCTTTCAGCACATATTGGCCTATCAGTCACTCTACACATCTCCATTTGCTTTCCCATTGCTGTTCCACAAATCACCATCCTCTATCCAGTCCCTGAATTCTTACTGCACCGTTACTTCCATCCACTGCCCTCATGCCACATACCTAAACACATTGTCATCATCTGCAGTATTTCAAGGCTTTTCCAGTCAGCCCTCTGCCTCAGCCCTTTTTCCACAGCCTCATTCCTTCCCCCTCGCCCTTCATTCCCCTTCTTCCTCCTCAGTTGCCGTTATCTCCGCCTCATTTTAGTGCGCATAAAAGTGTGGAAACTGCAAATTCTTCATCTCCACCCCCACCCACTTTCTCCCCTTCCTTCCCTTCGTCTCTCTCTCCGCCTCCACCATCTTAGATGATGCTTTCCTTCCCGCGCCTTCATAAACTTTTATCGTCCCCCTGATGTATATGGAAGTATCGACCGCTAGTGGCTTATGGCGGAGTGACGCTTGATTTATCTTGATTTATCTCTTTTTCCATCACTATAATCTCCCGTTCCCCAAACACGCACTGTCTGTTTTTTTTTCTTTTCTTCGTGCCTCCCATTAAGTAACTTTGGTTAAATGACTGTTGCTGGATTACTACGTTTTGCATACCCTGTTGTGTATCTTATTTTGCACAACTTTTGGTACCGTTGTTTAGTACCTGGAAGAAGTCGTTTCCTTTATTTCATCTGTCATTTGCAAAGAATGAATGCAATTTTTTTTTTTAGAGATGGCTGTACAGTACATGTCATTATTTTGAAGTTTTAGTTCCTGCTGTTTTGAGCCACATTCATGTAAATGTTAAATATGTTTGTCATCACAGCTATGATTTTTTTTTTTAACCAATAACAATATTCATACAAGCGTACAAGTAATAATTTGCATCCGTTTGACAGTGTAGAATATACTGCTGGGTAGGCTCGAATATAACTATTGCATATATTCTATCATTGTCTGGCGAAGCATGTCATACACTTAACGGTGCAATAGCCGTATTCATTGTGCATATCATCCACACACCACAAAACAGTGTGATGTTACGATACTTGCTTTTCAATCAAGCTTTGTATTTCATATTTTACTTCTCATTTGGTGGTAACAGTATTGTAACTGGAGTGAGAATGCCGCTGTGCAGCAGAAGGCGCCCCACCCCCCCTCCAAACACACACACACACTGTCATTCCTTATACTCAGCTACCACTTATGTTGCACACTGCCACACTAAGTACTCACTTGGGACTACCACACCTCGCATTGCATCAGTTCCTCATCCCTCATTCACCATGCAGGCACTCCTCACATTCCCCTAATGGCAATATCTGTACTTTATATTCCCACATATTACATTCACCTCATAGTCATCCCTCACATTACCACTCCTCGTAATATCCATTTGTCTATTGCCAGACGCCTTAATCCCGCAAGGGATGTCCACAATCAAATCGCCTCCATGTCGATCTGTCCCTCGCCTTTTCGCTGCCTTCCCCCCAGCTCACCCCCCTCTCTCATATACCTCATATACCTGTCCAGTCTATCACTTCACCTCATCCTCGACCTTCCCCTTCCCCTCCCCCCCTTTCCACCTCATTCACATACACTCTCCTCGTTAGTCTTTCGCTCTCCAGCCTTTCCATATGGCCACCACCTTAGTGCATTTCTTCTAACACTTTCTGTCACATCGACATCCACACCACAACATCCCTTCACTTCCCCATTTGTCTGTCCGTCTCTCCATGCAACTCCACATGCTCATCCCGAGTAACTCATTTTCACTGCCCTCACTCTTGAATTGTGTCCTTCCAGCAAAGTCTAGGCTTCATTTCCATGTTATAATTGGTATCAAAATACCACTATGCAGCAGTTTTTTTTTTTTTTTTTTTTCAATCCATGCTCACTTCACAATTCCTTATCACTGTTTTCAACCTTTCTTCCCCGGTGTACCATTTTAAGCACTTGATATTCCAAACTTCCATCCTTACTGATCACACTACCCAGTTACGTAAATAGTCATATTCTCCATTTCCTCATCATCCAGCCTTATTGTGCGTTCAGCGTCTTCATTTCCCCGAAGACCACAACTTTACTCCACCCTACATTGACATTGGGATTCCGTTTCTTACATACTCTCCCAAACATGACACATCCGTGTTTCAATCCAACATTCAGACAGAAAAATTTACTCAGTTCACCATCCACACACACTGAAGCCTTAGCACTCATACATACGCATCACGGCTAAACAGCGTCCCATTTACTCCATATGATCTTATTTTCCACATTCCTTGTCTGTCTACTTTGTCATATGCTTTCTCCAAATCTATGAAAGCCTCATACAACTTCTTTCCTTTCTCTACAAACTTTTCCACTAAAGACCTAAGGATGAATATCTGATCTACACAACCTCTTCCCTTCCTAAAACCGTCCTGTTCTTCTCCAACTAATTCCTCTGTTATTTCCCTAACTCTATCAGTAAGTATCCTACCATATACTTTTCCCTAACTCTGTCAGCAAGTATCCTACCATATACTTTTCCTATTACAGTAAGAAGACAAATGTCCATATGATTACCACACACTTCTTCTTCCCCTTTTCCTTTGTGCATTGGAATAATTGTACCTGACTTCCAGTACTCCGGACACTACCTTCCGCCCAGGCCAATCCGCATATCTTCCATATCCATTTTACTACCATCTCTTCCCCATGTTTCAGCATTGCACCACACACTCCATCAGTTCCTGGGGCTTTCCCCATTTTAACTTTCTTTATTGCTTCCACTACTTCCATTCTACTGATCTCTCCTTTCCTTCTCACCTTCCTCCTTCTCACAGCCATTTCCCAGCCACTTATGCCTGCTTTACTTTCATTCTCTATGCTTAACTATTCCTTATTGTGTTCTCTCCATCTGCTCTTTTTCTCCCTTCTCCATTATCAATCTACCATTTTTATATTTCACTCCCCTACTAACTTCTTTGTTACTCTAAGTTTCTTTACATCCTCCTGGAACGTTTTCTTACATTCCCTCCACATAACACGTAAACTCCTTCCTCATTCCTCATCCACTCTCTTCTTACTTTCTCTTGCTAATCTTTCACCTCTCTCTTCCTCTCTACGTATAATTCTCTCTTCCTTCTCTCAGCTTCCTTCATGCCTCTGCTTCCTATCCGCACACTATATGCTTTCTTCTTTTGCGCCACAGCTTGTCCCATGTCTTCATACCACCATGCTGTTCCTTGCATCCCCTTTCGCCTTCCCTTCTCACCACACATCATCTCACATACCGCACATATTTCTTCTGTGAATATTTTGCGTACACCTTCCACCTCCCTTATGTGCTCTAAATCATCTTAACACATAACCTCTCACTAACATCGCAAAAACACTTTACAATACATCGCACTCACTTCACAAGTACACTTTATATTAACACATCACAAACTCGCCTGGCAAATATATTTTACACTACAATTCCACACACACCTCACCCACATACGTCACACTTCTACATATGCCAGCCACCTCACAACCATACTTCACTGTGCCACAGCTCACACACCACACAACAGTACTGTTACATCTACCCTGCCACACTGTCATCCCTCACAGTCGCTTCATCGTTATAGCCCGTACTGCTACACCTTATGAACACACGCCAAACACTTGCCCCTCTTCCCCTCCGTCCAAACATACTCACAACTCAAGGCCGTCTTAGCCTGTCTTAAGCTGATAACACATTCGGGCATGCTCCGGTCTGCACTGAACAGCAGATGGTGAACGCGCAACAGACAACCTCCAAATAGTCTGCTGATGAAACAAATCCACTCACATATCCCCCAAACCACAATCCAGCCGTCCACCTATCAATCCCACTCACCCACCCACCTAGCAATAGCTGTACCAACCCATTCACCCATTCACCTACCAATCCACCAAACAAACCAGTGCACCCACTCACCCACCCACCCAGTGCAATGGACGGAACTTAGGGGAGTGGCGGGGCACACCCGATTGACTGATCACAGAGAGAGAGGAGCCAAGCAAGGTGACGTCACGGATATGGGCAGGTGGATGTCACAAGTTTCGTACATGCTTCACAGCTTTTCATGTCACTACTTCGGTAGTAATACACAGCGTCCCTACTGAATACATGCTTAAGTTTTGTCATTCAGGACTGTCTCATTCAAGAGGAGCGGGGGTGTTTTTATAATGTGTTAGCCGATTCCGTAGGTGCTAGATCATTAAAGTCTTATTTAGCGGGGAGAATATCAGAGTGTTCCATCTTGACTCTGCCTGTGATCAAACGCCCTTCCTTTAGGACACAACATATCTCGTCTCTAACCACTTAGTAGTAAAGTAAGTTGGTACACGCGCAAATGCACGACAACTATACGGCTAAAATATAGAGCATGAAGAGTCAGGTGGAAAATTTCTCCAAGAATTAACTAGGCCACCTCCCTTCTATTCACTGTTAAGGAAAAACTGCAATATACTTAACACATTTTTCTTTCGTGCGTAACTTTTTTAATAATTTATTTTTTTAATCAGCCAAAGGCTTTCCACGACTTACAAATTACAATCTTCAATCAGGTCAGTCAAGGTTACCAGTCTTACAAAAAATCGGATATCATCACCAGCCATGTTATTATTATTATTATTATTATTATTATTATTATTATCATCATCATCATTGTTCATATAATGCCTGGATTAAACACGGTGCATAATTTTCCCACTAGTGGTATTTAAATGGGAATGTGGCTGACCATGGACCCCATACTCGGGTGAAAATATAATCAAAGCCCAACTGTGGCAACACATTAGCTATGCCGAGACACACTGTTAAAGCAGGTGATTAAGGTCCAGAGGAGTGTGTGTGTGTGTGTGTGTGTGTGTGTGTGTGTGTGTTTTGGATGTTTGTGTGTATTTGTTTTGTGAATTTCTCTTTGTGTAATTTGTAATCCAGATGACTTAATTGTGTTCTGCTGTTCTTTTACACACACACACACACACACACACACACACACACACACACACACACACACACACACACACACACACACACACCACAAAGAGAGAGAGAGAGAGAGAGAGAGAGAGAGAGAGAGAGAGAAAGATTCTTTTCTCTCCCTAAGCTGAGTTGTGTGCTATTAAGGCGTGACCTCGGTAAAATATGTAGCTTTTTTACCATAGCTACTGCCCAGTCTGTATGCGTGATTTTGCGGGTGCCTATTTTCATAACTATTATATGTTATTGTGTCATATGCTAACACATTCAGGCTCGTCTGGCTCACTCCCAGCTATATAAAACTGTTGTCCTAGCAAAAAAAATACTAGTTGTACTTGACTTTTAGTTAAGTTACCAGCAAAGTCGAGCGTAAGAACTACATGGCTTTTGACTGCCTAACAGAATCAAAACCATTCCTTCCCTCAGCTGTTCCCCAATCAAGAGGTCCTGAGTTCGGTTCCTGAATCGACCAAGAGATATTCTGGCATGGTCTATATTCCCCAGTCTCCCCAAGTCACAAAATAAAGTGACGGTTGCATGTCTTAGTTTGTGGAATGTTTTCCGGAAGCTTTCCTTGTCAGTTAAGCGCGTCTCCTTCAGTGGTTTTGGATGCTTAGCAATACCTCCGTCTTAGATACTCTTTCAGCACTTTCGACCTCAGTATCCTTTTGTGTGTTATTAATGTCAACTCTGTGGATAATAATGCGATAAGAATGTGAAGGCATGATATACTAAATATATTACTATGGAGGTGCTACAAGTCCATGTCACCTAGAATTCGGCCTTACTGACAATTTTCCACTGTGGTGTTGCCGAGGGTGAGGTAAGTGAGTCCAGCGATTTGTCAACGCCTAAGTGGCTTGACTGATTAATGTCCATCCCCCTCCCCCCACCAACCCACGCAGCCTTACCTTCGTCCTTCTTCCCGGTCGATGATCAGGTCACTATTACTCAGACTGGCATTAATGTGGCCAAGGTAAGTGCCTGGGAAATTGGTTTAACTGTGACGGAGTAGAGACGTGGGCAGGCTGTCAGGGGACTTTTCTGTTCGTGTGGGTGTTTCTGGCTACTGTTTTATTCTCTCCGACAAGAAGAATATGTCATCACCCCTGTTTGTTTGATTGTTTGTTAGTTTGTCTGTTAGCAGGATTACTCAAAAACTAAAAAAAGAGATTTGGAAAAAATTTGGTGGGTAGACATCCCATGTCCTTAAAGAACAATCGATTAACTTTTGGGACCGATCCGGGTCGCATAACAGATTCTGGATCCGGAAATACGTTGCCCGTGTCGTAGAGATGAGCCCCACTGAGTGCCCCTCTAGTTATTTTCAGTGTTATTCTAGTTTCTCTTGTCAGGGTTAATTAATTATTTGTTGTTGTTATTATTATTATTATTATTATTATTATTATTGATGTTGTTATTGTTGTTCTTGTTATTATTATTATTATTTTCTTCTTCTTCTTCTTCTTCTTCTTATTATTATTATTATTATTATTATTATTATTATTATTATTATTATTATTATTATAATTATTACTACTACTACTACTACTACTAAACCCGCGCCCATGAAGAGATAGATAAATAGATGGATGGATGGAGAGAGAGAGAGAGAGAGAGAGAGAGAGAATTATGTTTCCAGCAGCCTCCGCGCGTGTCTGTGCCTGTGCGTGTGAACAGATTAACTTAGTTTTTATCCTATTTCAACCAAGCAAACGAGAAGTGTTGACAGACAATCAATGAGAAAACCTATTACTTTTTTAGTACATTGATTCAAAGGTCAGGGTCACAAGGCAGGTCAAAGCTCGACCCGTTTGTTTTTTGCTTGTAAATAAACCATCTCAAATAGTTTTGATCCGATATTAAGCAAACTTGGTGGAAGGGTTGAAAGTTACCGAGTAAACCCTCTTTTTTTTTTTTTTAGAATAGGCCAAGGGTCAAGGTTACATACCAAGGGCCATTCAAGCAGTTTGTATCTGTTTCAGACCAAACTTTGTAGATGTGTTAAGGGTAACTCAAAAATGAAATAATTCAATTTTGAGAGCAGTTTGTTAAAGCTCAAGGTCACAGGGAAAGGTCAGTTCAAATACTTTTGATATGATTTGAACCATATTTGGTGGGAGTGTTGAGGATCAGGCAAGAATAGAGCTGTTTAATCATGAGAGCAATCAGTCAAAGGCCAAGGTCACAGACAAGGTCAAAGTTCGACCCACATGTCTGTGTGTGAAGAAAAATAACTAAAGCAATTTTTACTTGATTTGAATCAAGATTGGTGGATGAGTTAAAGATCACCCAAGAGGTTGATCTACTGTTTCTGAGAATAGATCAGAGATCAAGGCCACAAAGTAACCTAAGCATTTTTTTTTTCTGACGCAGATTAAACATTCTGTGGGTATAATAAAGAATAAGACTCCAGCCCACCCATAACCAATGTGAAGAATCCGCCATTTGTCGGAGAAAAACCGGAGCCAATATACTAAATGCGACATAAAATATCCGTATTCAAGGTGGTTGAGGAGGCTTCGCAGCACCTCTTCCTTACCGATTTCTATTGCATATTACATCTTAGGTTTCCTTATAAGTCGTGTACACCCACTCACCAAAGTTTCTGTACCCTTCTCGGCGGAAGGAAGTGGGAGTCAGGGTTACAGGGAGGGCAGACGAACGGACAACCGTGAGTGGTAGTTTGGTACTGAGCTACGAGGCGAATGGTGAGAAAACTAATGACATTCAGTTCGAAACATTTCCACGCTATTCACCTGCAAAACATAATGCGTCCGTAACATACATAGCATATATTATAACACTGACTACTGTGTTATCATGAAGTCCTGTGAAACTGGTCCAGACACGACACATCTCGGATCCTCATCAAACAAATAAAACACCGAGCCCGTTGTACATAAGCTGCGGCTGGTCATTATCACTGCAGTGATAATTTTTGTGAATATGTTATTCCTGGATTGTTTATAGCTATAATATACGGTGATCGTGAATTTAATACTGATTCCCACAGTAGCTGTGCTGATGGTTATAAATATTAAAATTATTTTGTATGAACAATTAAACCACATTGTGATAGGCAGCGGAGAGCATTCACTAGTAATTAACTATAACCAGATGAAATTAGAAACAAACAACACAAAATATTATAAGACAACGAAGATACAGTAAGAGAATAATGAAGTGTGTGGCGTGAATAAATCGCGAAGGGTATGGTGTTCCAAAATTTCAAAAACCACTAAGAAGACCACACAAGGATCTAAAATCCAACCCTATACATTTAGAGAGCAGTTTGCTATCTTTACCGTCGTCTACACGAAATTGACAATATTATGTTCAGCATTAAAGGCTAGCCAGAATTATAATGATAAGGATAACGATGGGGCACTACGGTGTTTGTGAGTAACGATGATGAATGGCAGAGTTTTCTTTCTGACATTGCCTTTGTTTAAAGATGATAGTTTCTGTTATAACCTTGCTTTGAGACCCATTAACCTGGCTATTACAGAGGACACGACCACGACCAGAGACCTGCAACTAAACTCTTGGAAGGGTGACCACGACAAGAGAGATGCAACTAAAATCTTGGAAGGGTGACCACGACTAGAGAGATGCAACTCAATTCTTGGAAGGGAAACTTGGGCCAGAATTACTAACAGACATGGTCAACTTCCTTTCGTATCTAAAATTTAATTATTCAGGTAAGACAAAGACACAACAGAGCCTGGCTGTTACTGTCAGGACGTTTGCTAAAACTTAACTTTCAGTTAAATTTCTGCCATAGCTATGATTTGTTTTCACAGGAAAGATAAGGAGAGGAGAGTGCGGAATCTTACTATGTTTCTTGTTCTAACTAAAAAAAAAAAAAAAATGAACTCTATATTACGAAAGGGAAATGATCGTGCGTTATTGATTCTGGTCCCTGGATCAACTCGAACTAACGACCTTCACTGAATCAACCAAAATAAATCGTTAGCCTGCTTCCGTGGCTGTCATAACTCACCACCTGAAGATTTTAAGTCATTAATCACCTAAGTTCTTTAAAAACAATTCTTTGAGCCAATGAAATTTATCTCTCCCAGGGAGAGCTGAACAGAAAAAAAAAAAATATATATATATATAACAAGATCCAATCATTTACATATACATAGTTACTTTCCATTTATAATATTGAAGGGTATAGACAAATGGAACGAAAAATTACGGAAGACATTAGCAAGCGTGCCCATTTTTTTTTTTTTTTTTTTACAATAGGCAACGAGACATTATGTCTGTTGTATTCTTGCTATCACCGCACTTTTTTTTTTTTTTTTTTTTACCCAAGACATGTTGGGTCTCGGTAAGTAACCAATTTTGTTTTAGCTGTGCAACCATATTCATGGATATTGCATAAACCAAACCTAACAAAGCCTAATCTGAATAGTTAAGCCACATTTTTTTTTTATTATAATCTTAACCTTCTTCGGCCCTAACCGTGTCAAAGAAGGAAATATATGTGAGTTTCATGGATAGGATAGGTTGTGTTTGATATGGTGTGTGTAATGCCCATAAATAAAGCTGTGTTATGTTTAATACATAGTTCTTTCCAATCTCCGGACGGTTTTGTTTTACTCAATGTAAATTCTTCAGATTTGTGTGATAAGATATAACCTCCTTTAACCCCTTCACAATAAAACATCTCCCCTAATTATGTAAAATCCTTCAGTGCTGGCAACAAATGTAGAAAAATTATTCCCTGTGGCTGAATGAGTTAGCGCAAAGTGTAGTGAATGTTACTGAATCTATGAATGCATTAACAAGAAATCGAGCGAGCAGTGGCAGCAAGACTCCACCCTTCCTCCCCTGCCTTGACTCCCCTGCCCTAATACCATCCTAAGTAGCTCATTTCCCGAGGAAGGAGGAAAGGATGGAAGGAGGGATAGAATGAGGGGAAGGAAGGAAGGGAGGATGGGAGGGAGAAAGGGATTAAGGAACGATGGAAGAATTGATGGATGAAAAGTTGGATGGTTGAAAAATGACGGGATAGATGGAGGAATGAATAAAAGGAAGAGAGGAATACAGAGACTGGAAGGAAGGCAGACACTCGGCACCCTAGGTTTAGAGGCGGCCAGAGAGAATATGCAAATGAATGCCATACTTTGTTGATCAAACTTTAATTAGCGAGGATTGAGTGGACAAGCCGAACGATGGGGAATTACGTACTGTAAAAATTCCTTGGTAGTTAATATCCCCCAGGACTTAATGCCGGTAGTCCCTCTCTATCCCCTCTCATTACAGAAAGGATTAGAAGTGAGGGAAGAGGGGAGGTAAAGGGGAGAGAGAGAGAGAGAGAGAGAGAGAGAGAGAGAGAAATACACACACACACACACACACACACACACACACACACACACACACACACACACACACACACACACACACACACAGATAATGCAAGAGAGGAAAAGATAATGTGAGAGTGAGGGAGGACTGAAAATATACTGGAAGGGGATGAGGGTAGGTATAGGTGGGTCTTTAATCACGGTTCCTGCTCTGCCTCAAGTTTACTTTTACAGGAATGAATGAGTGTTTGACAGGCCAAGATATCACACTATCAAATGCAGTAAAAAAATAGATTTTGAAAAACAATTTGCACGAATCTCACTGAAATTGCCTCTGATCATTTTTTATATATTGCTATATGGAAACACCAATCATGAATTCCTGAATTTTTGCTGCAAAGAAAGATTTATGGGTAATATAAGGCAAGATCAGTGTTAGGATGAGCAGTGTATGAATGGATTAAAAGTATCGTCAGGATGTACCTCACTCAAATTACCCATAATTTTACATCTTACCCAATGAAAATACCAAAAGTGAAGTGTGGAAATCTCAGAACAAGAAAAGCCCGCGAATCTGGTGACGTATTTTATTTATTTATTGCAACTCTCAGACAATTTTATCATTTAGCAAAGCACTACAGTAATAAAAGGTAACTATATCTAACATCTCCAGCCTGAAAGCTCTCTCCTAAACAGAGTTAAAAAAAAATAAGTTTAAATGTACCGTAATAAGAATACAAAAAATTAGGTCATAAGGCTGAAGAAGATTCGCTGAATTTTTCACCGTTTCACTGAAAATTCGTCAAACAGGACTATAATGAACGAACAAGCATTTTTTTTTTTTTTAAGGGACGAATTCCCCTGTTCCTGACGATTGCCGTAATATTTAACATGAGAGCGCCAGATTGTTCAAATGATGATGATTTGGAGAAGAAGAAGGAGAAAAGGCGGGGGGGGGGGCGATTCGAGGAGGTAAATGGAGTGAGAGTAAAGAAATATATGGAAATGATTGTTGATGAGTATGATTAGGATGAGATGTTAATTGAATGGTAAATAATAGGAGTGGGTTAATCGATAAGAGGCAGGAGATGGAGTGAGCAAGGAGGTGGTGGAGGCGAAGGATGAGGTTGAAAGAGGGAAACTATGATCAACACTAAGAATGAAAGAGGGCTGTAAGGTGTCGGAGCGGGACGACGAGGATGAAGAGGAGTGGATGAAATACGGAAAACAGGAGGAAATTCAGTGAAAGCGAAGGAATATGTGGAAATTAAAGGTGAAGTGAGACACAGGGCAGAATGGAACAGAAGTAAAGTGTATTCAAAAGCAGATAAGCGCCGGCACGAGAGAGAGAGAGAGAGAGAGAGGGGGGGGATGAACTTGAAACAGAATCGTGCGTTTGAGTAGGAGATGATTAGGAATGTAAAGGAGGAAGAGGAGGAGAAAAGAGTTGGGGGTTGGGGGATAGAGAAGAAGAGTGAAAGTGAAGGTGGTGGTATACACGATGGATGGTGGATGGGAGACGAACACTTTGATGGTCGGGACCTCTCATGGATTCATTTCAGGTAACATCAAACAAGGAGTGTTCGCTTTAACTTTCACGATCAAATCATCTCTGGCATTCTATTCCAACAGAGTAAGTCTCAGGAGCCAGACTGAATGAAAGTAAACCAAAAGTAAAACTGTACGCACAAGAAGAAGTGGCTGATTACGATAAATATGTAAATGATAACTAGCAAAAGGAAGACAGAAAACAATAAAAAAGACGTCGTGAAGGGAAACTAAAAGGTTGAGGGGAGGAGTGCATGATGAACAATGTGTAGGTAAACAAAGTCGCAGAGGCAGTAAATATTAATGAAGGAAACTGGGGTGACAGTTAATCCCTTTAGATAGATGTTGTCTCCCTGTATGTTATTCTTGCTACCTTCAGTCAATTTATTCTGCTTAGGGGGACCTTTCGTAGCGAAGGAGGTGGTGTCTAACCCACTTCACTATTAAAGATGCCTCTTAAAGGGAGTGAAGCCGTTTGGTGACAGCAACAATATGGAAAGTAGATGCCGTCGTAATAAAGATCACGGGAAAGGAATAACAGACGTTATGCTCCAGGAAAGAGGTAGAGGCAATAGGAATGACTCTCTCTCTCTCTCTCTCCCTCTCTCAAATATGCTATATACTCTTCATATATATATATATTTATACTGTATATATATAACCACCTGTAACTTTTACATTATGACCTTGAATCCGGTGACTATTCTTTTTTTTTCTTAATTCCTGGTCCTTGTAGATGATTATTTTTCTAAATTTAGGAAAACTTCACTTACAGGCTGCGTTATTAGAGGTTATATTTAATTCCTCGAATGAAAAAAAATTCTTAAAATGAAAAAAAAAAATCTGGAGGTAGGGAGAATTAATTGTAAGAGTTGATATCGGGCTGAAGGAGTTAGGCCGATTTTGATACTCTGTTGTACAACATGCGGTTTCCCAGAGTGTTTCAGTCCAAGGATTTTTTTTTCTTTGTTTGTAATACGTTCTGCTTTTAGATGATTTCTTATTGTAGCACCGTAGTACTGAAGGTGTTAATGAAAGCTGCATCTAACCCTCCCAGATGGGAATACGTGTACATATCGTTAACTGAATACAGTGACTTGAAGATAGGAAGGGTATGATCAAATGATGTCTTCAGAATAAAGCAGTGAACTCCTTGGTCTCGAAAGGTTTTATCAGAGCTTAGTCAAATAGTTTACCGTCGTAAAAATAAAAATTTCTGAGGAAAACACGTGACTTTGCCTCGAGGGTGACGTAATTACTTAAAACCCCCACGCCACCAGCTAACTCCCCTGATAGGAGTCCGGCGACAGCAAAAATGAAAGACAGCAAGGCATCCTCGTCCTGAAGAATTGAAGAGGTCCTTAATACTCAAACTAACCCTTTCAGTTCTTTGAGTTCATTTTTTTTTCTTTTTAATGGTTATGTATGTGTTTCGTGCTAACAAGAATGGTATATCCGAATGTATAATACTTCATCACACTGGAATAGTTAATGGCAATTTTTATGAACCTACCTAATTATAATTTGTTTTTCCTTAGCTTAATGAAATCTACATACAGCAGTTAGAATAAAATACAAAAAAAAGGCATCGTGATAAATATTTAGTGGAGCAGACGTAAAATCTCTTCAACGAGAGAAGTTTGAATTATATCTTCCAAAGATATCATCATCATCATCATCATCATCACCTATAGATGGAGTGACCTAGGAAAAAAAAAAAGTAAAAGTGAGAAACTGGGAGAATTAGGAAGTCCAGCTCAGCGAATAAGCAACAAGAACGGAATAAAAATACACCATTACACTAGCAGGGAAAATGCTATTATTATACTTAGTACTAAAAAAGTATCCAGAGGAGATACACCGAATAGGTAGCAGAAACAGAGTAAAATACGGACAAAAGGGAAATAAGATAATTAAATAACTTCTGCTATCTGACCTGCCTCTTCCCTCGGGTCCCGTAGGAAAGCTTTTTGACAGCCGCGGAATTGGTGTCGGACGGGTTTACAGTCGCATATTTAACTTCAGTGCGAAAAGACGCCTTTCCTGATATCGTCTGGCGGTAGCAGGAATTCGTCGTCGTCGTCGTGGTCATCATCATCGTCATCATTCTAACCCTCTTTCGGTAATACATGAAGTTGGAATACCTCTGTAGTGAATAAAATCGTCTCTCGGTAGCAGAAATTCATCATCATCATCATCATCATCATCCTCATTCAGATCCCTTTAACACATTGGGTGGGAGAGATCCAGGAACAGAGAGAGGAAAACTGAAAAGTTTGAAACTCTCAGTTAAAGTCCCCAGCGAAATGGGCCACACATCTGCTCACTCATCATTCAAGATTTTGAATACCTCACAGGTCGGATGAACTTCACAAAATAACACTTTATAATGCCTGTGAACTACTGCCATTCTGCCGGCTGCCAACTAAGAAAAAAAAATATTGAAACCTTCTCTTTTGCATCACTGTACTGTACATACATTTTTTTTTTCTCTCTCCTTCTTTTGCTTGTTCATATAGACAATTTAACCACCCATCCACCTTTCTTTCTCGTTGCCTCCCACGCCTCCCTCAACCCTCATCCCCACTCATATAAATGTGTTTTTTTCACAATCCTAGTCTGTCTCTCTTTAGCTTACCATAATCTATGCACGCTACAGAGGCGTGGGGCTGTGGCACACCAGTCTTCTAACTTGACGTTCTTTTTAATGCACCACAAACTTATTTCCCAAGTCTCTCAGTTATCGAAAATCTTCAAAAGGAATATTCCGTTAACATGTACCTTAGTCCTTCATCATTTCTCAGTAGCCGTGAGGATCCCCCCCCCCTCTCTCTCTCTCTCTCTCTCTCTCTCTCTCTCTCGCAGAGTGCTGTATCCCTCGCTGTACTGTTTTTACTCTTGTGCCAACTGCTTTCCGATCTTTCTGGTTCACAATGCTTGCCTAGCAATATAATCCCACTTTTTACTCAAACGCTTTTTGGTCAAACTCACTTGTCAGGTGTTAACCAGTAGCCTGCCCTGGTCAGCTTTGGTATCGTCTTCATCAGTCTGTATTCCCCTCTTCTTATGACCCTCAGTCTTTAATGTCCAATGTTTTCAGTCAAGTCGAAACGAACGGAGAGTGATTATGATTTAATACAATCTGTACTATTTTTCCTGGCACGGACAGTTTCTTTCATGATTTTAGCTTGTGGTTCTTCCTCAATATTCATAAAAAAGATAGTTTGATTTAACTCTGGAAGGACTTTTCTTTATGAAGGAGGTAATGACACGATTCTTGATGTGACAGAGAAAGTTGTAGATGTGGAGAATTACAGCATATCCAGTCAGGTAATGTTCTTAGTTGGGATAGACGTTATCGGTGATGTGTACATAAACACTGTCTGGAAAGTCCGTAGCTGAGATAGAAAAGGTCATGGGCAAGACGAGTTATGCACAAACTGACTTAATCTGTCTTCAGTTAGGACAGTTACAGGTGAAGTGTATGCAAGTTGTTATAATAAGTTCGTAGTTTTAAGAGGAGTTGTGCGTAAGACTTATGCAACCTGTCTGAAAATGCTCGTAGCTGTGATTGGAGTGGTTACTGACGAATGGTGTGTATACAAAATTTTAAATAAAATGATTTCAACCCTGATAGAAATTGTAAATGGTGGCAGTTGAAGTTATGAGTGAGATGAGGTAATTACAGTAGGTGCCATTGAAGAGATGGAGGAATGGGAGACGGAGAGCAACGGAGGATAGGAAAAATGAGAGGGTCGGGGAACGAAGGAAGAAAGGAACAAAGGGAAAGGGGAAGGGAGAGGGAAAATGGAGAGGGATGAGGAGAGGAAAGTGGAGAGGGTTGGGGAGAGGGAGAAAGGAATAAAGGGAAAGGGGGAGGGAGAGGAGAAGGGTCTAGGGAAGGAGAAGACAGGTGAAGGGAAGAAGTCGGGAAAGGTTGTGAGATGGGGATATATAAGGGGGGATGGGAAGCAATGTAGAAGAAAATGATAGCGGATGGAGGATGGAGGTGTGAAGGGAACAAGAGGAGAAGAGGAAAGGTAAAGTAGTGAGGAATGGTGGGGCCCCAAGAGAAAGTAATTTGTCCGATGATGATCCCTATTTGAAGAAATAATTGGTTTTCTGTGTATCTAGAAGTGATCACGAATGCTTTATTATCAGTGCTAGCATGGTTGATAGTGTGTGACGTTTAGAGAAAGAGAGAGAGAGAGAGAGAGATTCACAGATTATCTTGCTCTTGTCCTGGCCATATAGATTCGTCCCGGTAGCGCTACTTCCTGACCATTTTGTACAGTAATGTTGAATATAATTAATATAATTACCTAAAGGTAGCATGGAATAAATAAAGAAAGTTGTCGTAATGAAGAGGTTAATTATGTTACGAAAAACATTCGCAGTATGGTATGAACAATTATTTTCTTCTATCATAAAGCAATAAGTGCTAGCGCGACAGGACCGGAATTACATTTAGTCTATTCTGTGGGCTCTATAAATACGGAGGATAGGCAATTTCCATTATGTAGTCATTAATAGCAGCTATTAAGAGTGTCCCAGAAACAGTGCCCCAAACTTTAGGAAATTACTTTGGTCCTTAAATCTCTCCACGACATGGGTCTAATATTCTACATTATGGAGATACTGATGGTGTTATCGATGATTTATGAAGGTGGCCATTTTCGCCTCTTAGATCATCTTTACCATCTGTTGGTTCGTAGCTATTGATAATAATATTAGACCCACGCTGATATCGCTTTTGTTACTAAAACTTGCCCAAGAATAACGTCTTGAAGTGTGGTGCAGTTTTCCCGGAGACGTCCTATATTCTTTTTTGTCACTTCACTCTCTTGAATTATTTTATATGCTAATATTGCTACCACCAAAGGATTTTATTCAGCTTTGAAAAGAACCTTGAAACTGGAGGAATTATAATCATCACTGAATTCTTCACTATTAGAAATATGTCCTAAGTTTAATAACATCATCTGGTGTTGGCAAGAATAAAACATGAAAAGTGATCGGTCTGAAATAGCAAGACTGATGTTAAAATTGTAGAATATAATGGCCGTATAAGTTTCAAATAAAAATTCAGCACTAAGTTCATGTTTATGGTGGTCATCATGACAGCAGGAACGTCAGGTCTCAAGCCTCGTGATATGGCTGGTGATAAATTTGGGTCGCTTAAGTTGGGAAGGTAATCTTAAAGACTAGTATGTCTGAGGGGATTTTGGCAGCAGTGAGGAGGAAGGCAAGTAAGATTATTATACAGCCAAAGGAGACTTTCTGTGTGGAGAGAGAGAGAGAGAGAGAGAGAGAGAGTTCGGACAGAGACAGACAAACAGAAACAAAAACAGAGAGGCAAATAAAAGGACAGGGAAACAGAACTGACACATACACAGACAGTCACAAACAGAGAGAGAGATGAACGACGAACAATGAAGAGCTTTAAAGGGAGGTTAATACTCGTACTTCATAAAGCAACAGAATGATCCTAACCAAAGCATTCTCTCACCCACTACCCGCCCATCTCCAACCGTGCCTCAAGATCACACTAATCCTCATAATTCACCATATTGAAATCATACAACACAAAGAATGATGAACATGGACGACCACTTTAATGAGCTTAGTACGATGAAGAAAGCTACTGGTTGAGAAGATCTAAACATTTTCCCCTTTTCCCATCCGTGTCTCACACTTCTAATACCAAGTGAGATAAAGAACACAGAGCAACGATATTCACTGTAATGAGCTTAATACGATGAAGAACGCCACAGAACGATTTAGGCTAGGACATTCCCCCACCCACACACCCATCCCCTATCTCCATTCGAGCCGCACAATCTTATCCCATAGGATTTACCATCTTATGGCCAAGTGAGACAACCCCCCATCCCGGCCTAGTGAGTCCCTCCTGGTGTCGGCGAAGTCTGTCTAATTTCACGCGTGGCCACTTGGCGGGGATCTCAAGCAGAGTTATCCCACCACCCATCCTTCTGAGAAATGACCACCCTTTTTAAGTGTCATAAATCGTGCCTCGGCCGTAATGAAAGGCTGGTCATCCAAGCGGCTTTCATCACTCTTGCCTCATTTTCGTTGTGGCATTGCAGTTATGATTAGCCTGACTTGTAGCGTGCGTATGAGTGTCCAAGGAAAGTGTGTGCGATTATTCAGTCAACATAAGACTTGTGATATTATCACCTAAAGCCTATCATTAACTTAAGTGCGAGGCAGGCGTGGTTTTCATGTATTTACTGTTATCTTGTACTAAAAACTATTTTTCAGGCACTTGCACTTTCACATGCATTTCATAGGAACTGGTTGTTGAACTGTCAGTTGTACTTAATGCAGTGCATATAAAACCATTCGGGTAGTTGCAAGCATTTGTGTGATAAATTTTCTAACCAAACCCAGACGACTTTTTATCTGAGGATAAAATAGCGTTGAAATGAAAAAAAACTGCTAACTCTGTTGCTCATGAAAGTAAAGAATGGAAAATAGTGGAAATTAAGCCTACACACACACACACACACACACACACACACACACACACACACACACACACACACACACACACACACACACACACACACACACACACACACACACACACACAGATAATGGGTATTTGAGGAAGGCTATTTCTCAGGCGATGCTTGTCTCCAACCTGATAACGTCTTGTTTCATTATACTGTGAATGATTTTAGACTATTTCACTGAGTCTAGAAGGTATTTGCAGCTGAAGTGGTTAGATGTAGGTTTTATTATCCTTTTGTTTGAGATCTATTCTGAGGTGGAGAAAATCGGCTGGAGGTAGCAAGAATACACTGAAATAAATACTGTAATGGAGCTTTACCTTAACAATGATGGATGCTGCACGTCCAGCTACACTAATCTTGGCATCACTCAACCATAGCCGTGGTAGCCCTCAGTCCCAAGCATGACATCCTTTTTTCCTGATTTGTAATTCGTCCACCTTAAAGTGGTGTAGGCTTTCGTCCTGTTGTAGCTCATTTCCTGTAACTCAGTGGCAGAATTAGACAGTAACACGACCCTGCACCCTTTCCATAGCACCTCTTCGTTATCGTCAGTCTCCTCTAGTATTTATCTTTTGTTCAGTCTCAGCATTCATGATATACGGCAGTTTCAGGCCAAGATAAAGAAGAGTATAGCCATCTTTTCCGTCCGAAGGTTGGCTTCTGGAGTAGTGGGTAATAAACTAGTAAAATGTAGGAAAGTATCTGGCAGGTGATGCAAAGCGCACCGAAAAAAAAAAAAAAAAAAAAAAAGGATCAATGATGAGGTCAGTAGGATGGAGCCAAGATCCTGGAGGTCTTACTATTGAGTGAATGAGTGTCTGACCAATTTGATTGATCGTACAGTTGACAATTCTCCCTCTACTGCACTTATCTCTCTTGCTTTGTGGACCCTACCTTACTCTATTCTTTGGTATGAAAAAGAGGTCAGTGATGATGACAGTGATGATGGTAGGTAAGAAATTAAATGTTTAGCTTGACAAAATGCACAACAACACATTATTCTGCTTACGAAACCGTGAACCAGTATTTGCACAATGTATGTCAAAAGTGTTTCACCTACTTTCTTAAAATTTTTTCAAAATATATTCTGAAAAAAAGTACATATAGATAATTAACTCTTCGCAGGTATCTTGAGATAATAAGGGAAAAGACTATTGAACATGACATAAAAAAGATTATCCTTTGTGAAGAAACCGTCTTCCATTGCGCATGAGAGATGGTGATGCGTTGTTTTAAATCCCAACGGAAACTATGGAAATTTAAATAAAGCACAGCAATTCCGATATGTTGTTCTGTTTTCGCTTGCTCGACCGTGTTTCAGTCCTTGACTGGATTTATAAAGAGCTTTAACACCATAAGCGCGGTGAGGTCTTTTCACTTCAATCTTGTTACCACCAGACGTTTGTGTTTAGCTTAGGGAAAACCTCTTGCAACAAAACGATTCTTGAAGTCTGTATTTAACTCTTCCAGTTCCGAAAAATCCCTCTTAAACCAAGTAAAGTGATCCAGCTCATAATTACGACGTACTCTGGCTGAAGGAGCTACATTATCGCTTGAAGTTAATTTCTTTTTTCCCCTTTTTTTCCCCATCAGTCTGGCAGAGTATACTCGATATCTGGATAACCTTTTGAACAAGTTTTGGTGCCTCTGGTAAATTGTTACGCGTCTGGATCTCCGAACAGATGAAGCGAGATTTCTGTTGTTCTAACATAAATGTTGTTGGGTAACTTAACAATATCTCATTTAGTTTATAGCTACACGATTTCGAGATGGCGTTCACCCTCAGATGGTTGCATGCCCTGTTATTTTCCCGTTAAAGCCATCCTATAATATTAAGCCACCAGTGACTATACGAGCTGAGATTTTAGTTGTTGTACCACTAGCCTTCTTATTGTCGGACATTCTAACTGGCACTAGAAATTTCATTTAACTGAAAGTGGAACATACCATGTGTGTGTCTCTAGGAATTACTGACCTTAGCTTTCCAGTAAGCAAATAAAAAAAATGTCTGCCGAGGAAATGAATTGCAAAATTGAAAGTTACATTACCAGTGGAGTACAGAAAACAGGAGGTGATGCATTTTCTGCCTGCTCTTGCTATACTGGAAATTATCTTGGCTAAACCTTGGAAAAATTTTACCAGAAGCTTAAGCCTGGAAAACAAGGAAACACTTCTAAAAACACGAACAAGGGAGAAACATTGGGTAGCCAAGCACTAAAAACGGCATCCCTGTTTGAACTCTTTTAATGCTTCTGTTACTGTATTATATCCATGCCCGCGAAGCAGGAGAGAGAGAGAGAGAGAGAGAGAGAGTGTACAGAATAACACAAAAATATTTTTCCCATTTTCAACTCTACTGGTTGGAAATGTCGAGGGCCTTTCCAGAATATGACCTATTGTTTTTGAGAACATTACGTCAAAGATCAATGTCACATGGGAAAATCACCTTAAGTAGATTTGATCCGACTGAAACTAGTCATGGTGGAAGGCGTGTTGGTAATGCAAGGATGGTACGTTTCGATTCCATGAACACTCAGGCAACGGACAAGGTCACAAGACAAGGTCAATGGCCAGTTACACATGGCTTAGTCACCATAAATTGTTTCGATCCGATTTAGGCCCAACTTGGTAGGTGGCTTGAGGATAAGGCAAAGACAAAGGGAATTGATTTTAAGAGCACACAATCATCAGTCCAGGGCACATAAAAGTTCGTCGTGAACTTTTTTTTTTTTTTTAAAATTCGATTAAGACCAAACACGCCGGTAGGGTTCAAATTAAAGCAAGTATGAAGTGATTCGACTCTAAAGATAATCCGTCAAATGTTCAGGTCACAGGGCTGAGTCAAAAGTTAAGAACACGTGGCAAGGTAAGCATAAACAGTTCTGATCTGATTTAAACCAGATTTGAGAGAATGGATTATGTAAGGCAAAGACGACGGGATTCGATCTGACGAACACTCAGCCAGCGATCAGGTTCGGAAGATCAGTCCAAAGGTCAGTGTCAAATGGAAAAGTCACTTAAGCAGTTTTAACTGGAATTTATTTTATTTTGGTATGATAATTTTTACCATTTCTTTGTATATTTTCTTTGAGTATTTTTTTCTACCTTCTTTCACTGTAGCGTGTTTCTTTCTTAAGTCATATAATGTCTTTTTACGCATCCATTTTCGTTTCCGTCCTCTTTCATATTTCTTGGTGCTGAAGAAGGACGCCTTCAAGTGGTGGCACAGATATAACCGAGCGGCTCAGTTTCTCGGTTACACAAACGTCCCTCAGCTCCCTTCCTTTACCCCTAAAGGAGGATGGTGGACTGGTGCTGGTGCTGCTGCTGCTGCTTTCAGTCCTACTATTACAGCTACTATTACTGTTGATATTACGATTACTACTGCTATTAGTATTAGTACTATTAGTATTACAGCTACTATTACTGGTACTACTACTACTACTACTACTGCAGCTGCTGCTACTGCTGCTGCTGCTTCTACTATTGCATGTTCCCTTAATTTCATGGACGCGTTTTCTCGTACAAATTAATTGAGCTAACACCAGATGAATATGTCAGTTGAGCCTAAAACACGGGAGCGTGACAGCTTCAGTACAATCTTCATTAACTCATTCATGATCTGTGTAATTGAAGTATTTTGTTGTTCCACCTGACGACAGTCAATTTTATTCAGATAAAGGCAAGTGACTAGCATTCTAGAAAGTTTCTTTCTCTCTCTCTCTCTCTCTCTCTCTCTCTCTCTCTCTCTCTCTCTCTCTCTCTCTCTTCCTCTTTTAATTACGATTTTTTGTTTGTCTTTTTTCTTTTTCCTGTGTTGTATATATATATATATATATATATATATATATATATATATTTATAATTTTCTAATCTTTCTTCACGTTCAGTTATACTTTTTACTGTCTTTAACACTGCTGCTCTTGCATGCCATTCATGGTCATTTACTTTAATCGTAATTTACTCGCCTTAACTGAAAGGTATCATTTCTTCGCCTTCTCTCTTACATGTATATTTATAAGCGTATTTACTTTGTCTTTATTTTGTTTCCCTCTCCTCCAGTTTGCTTCCGTTTTCCTCTTTATGTGTTTAATCTTCGCACCCTGAGATTTTTCCCGCTGGGTCTTACTTAGTGTCCTTTTTAAATCCATTTCGTACCCATACATTTCCTTGCTTGCGAACACGGCTGGCAGTCTGAATAGTTTCTTTTTACTTTCTCTTTAAGATTTTTCTTTTCTTCTAGTATCGATCGTTCACTTTCTCATCTGCATCCTGTTGTACTTCTTTTCCTCTTTCCTTTTCAAGAAGTCTTATTTTTTTTTTTTTTCGCGTCTGTAACTCTTCAGATACACTGCAATTCGCTCCTTCTGCTAGTTTTATTTTTATTTTTCACGTGTCCTTCTCGCACGGGCTAACCTGAACTTTCCTTTCTTTCCTTCTTTTTTTCCTTTTTTAGGATTCTCTTTGTGCTTCTTTCTCTTACTATTTTCTCTTCGATATATCCTCTCTTTTGTCGGCTTGTGTGTTTCATCGATTACTCCCTTGATGCCTTTTTTCTCTGCTCCTCAGAACTTGGCGATCACTTCTACATGTTTTCTTTTCGCTTTTCTACGAATTTCCTTCCTCTTTCGGTCTCTTCCTTCATTCGTCCTTCCCATTTTTAAAAACTCTCCTGGTTTTCTTTCTCTCCCTGCTGGTGAAATATATTCTTGTTTTTCCTTAACTTCACCCAGTCGTAATTTACTTATAGTTATTATTTATTCTTCTTTTCTTAATTATTTCCTATCCTTCTACGACTTAAACATTTCCGTCTCTCCACCCTTCTGTCTCTCATTATCTTTGTTCATTTTCTTCAATTCATTTTACATTTCTCTTCTTCCATCTACTTCTTATCTTCTTTCTCCTTTTCTCCTCTGTCTAATGATTTGTAGTCTATAGACTTTCCTATTCCTTAAGCCTCATCTTTCTCTTTCTCATCCTCTTTCTTATCCTCGTCCATTATTCCTTTTCGTAGGGCTTTTCTTTTTCTTCTTTATCCCTCATCCTTCTTCTTCTCATTTAATATTACTTCCCATATCACGTCATTTTTTCTTCGCCTTTTCATCTCACCATCTTTCTTTTTTGTCCATACTTTTTCCCCTGTGCCAATCTTTAAGCGTTCCTTTCCTTCCGGTTGTGCCTCTCTTCCACCATTCTTTTCTCCTTCCCCCTCCCTTCCCTTTCCCTTCTCTCCTTTGTCTCACCTTGGCTCCCTCCACGCCTCACTGCCTCCCCCTTTCCTCAGGTGCTGGAAGCGTGGCAGTGCATCTTTGGGAAATGCCTCTTGTTGTGTTAGATAATGATAGGTTGCCAGCATGTTCCCGGGATATCATAAATGTGTGTGTGTGTGTGTGTGTGTGTGTGTCTATAACCCCCTCAGCTCGAGGCCATACATTGCGTTCTACTACAACTAACGATTTTATCAGTGCCTTCAGCTGAATGACGTAAAATGTGTATTATTATTGCCTCCATCAGACAGTTTTGGTTAACCTGCTAGACCTTTTGCACTGAGGTGTAATAAAGAGCCTTTACAATCCCCTTGCGTACTAAAGAATTGTCCTCAGTTGAGTAAATATTTGTCAAGATGGCATCAGTCAAATTATAGATGTATGTCATCGAACTGAAGGGGCCAAGCAAAAGAAATCTCTCGAGGTGAAGGTTTGAGGGGTACGTTTGATTACAGGATTTCAGGATTTGTAAACTGTTGGTTGATTGTGCTCATCCTTTAAAAGCAAATATCCCCGAGATATAAAAACTGGGACCCGACTGTGCTCAGTGATTAAAGCGGAGAAGCTCCTGGAGATGATGAGGAAGTAAAAAGTGTCTGTTCTTACATTTCTCATGCATTAAAAGGAAATTATCTCCTGTGAAAGTGAGGAGATAGATATTCTCTGTCTATTTCTTTGCATGAACTGTAGTCAGTGTATCCCTACTAACACTGATATATTAAATGTTCTCTGCACATCATAATCTTTTCATGAAATAAGGAGAATAATTCCTTAATGGAAGCAAAGAAAAAGTTGTTCTTGTTCATCCACTTTCTTCCATAAATAAAGCAGTAGAGCCCTAACGCCAATGAGAAATGTTCTTTGCTTTCTGATGCCGTCTTACGGTAAGAACAAATCCCTAGTCACAGTGAGAAACAGATATCCTTTTCTCACTTACTTTTTGATGTAAATAAGGAAGAGAAATCCCAAATCATAATAGAGTATGTATTTTATTATCACAGTGCCGTGACTTGATGATGTGGAAAGAATATACTGTACCTACATTTCAAGAAGGTATTTTACTGGTGAGATAAACAAAGTCGGAAGAACTTAGACGCTCATCAGAATCGAAGTCGGGCCAAAACTATTGCATCCTGATAATAAAACATCTTTCCAAATGTTGGTGTAATTGTGATCCCGAGAAAATAAATGCCTTATGCTCATTAACTTCTCATTCAGTAAGAGTATTAAATCTTTCGTAAGAGACACTGAATACTCTCCGCTTTTCCTCTTCACTCGCTTACATACGAATGACAAATCCTTGGTGAAAAGAGAAAAATAATGCTCTTTGCTCTAATACTTCTCATGCGATGTAGAAAAATGTCCAGTGAAAGTGGAGAAAATATGCTCTCTACGAACCTACTGTACTCACCGACATATAGTAAGTAGGAGAAAAAAAATTCCACGTGAATGTGACAGAATAAATATTCCATGCTTTCTTACTTCATATAAAGATAGGAGAATAAATCCATAAAGAAAATGAAGATTAATAATCCTCTGCTCATCCACCCCTTCCGACTTTAGTTTTTAAAATTCAGCCTTCAGTCTGGCGGGTTCACTTTTAGATAAGCCTTTTCTTCTGGGCACAGCAACGCCTTCTGTATTACGGTGGCACCATTTTTTCCCTTTTCCACCAAAGAATTTGATGAACCGCTTTATTCTGATGACATTTCGTAATTAGTTCTTCTCGACGATTTCATTTGCCTTGTGACATAATCTTTTAAGTGCAGGGATTAGATATAGCCATCATATGCCTTTCACTGCTTGATATCTGATCTAAGTTAAATTATGACCTCTGGTGGCAGCGAGAATGCGATTAAAAGGCATATCGCCAGAGTGATGAAGTTATGCTTAAGAGTGACTGTTGATGACGGGTTCAGGGGATAAGTACTGCACTCCCAAGATACATTTTGCGATTTTTTCAGCTTAGGCGGGGCTATCTGAACTTGAGAAGGTAGATATGTCCTTCATTAATCTCATTAGTACTAAAGCTTGGATTTAAATCGTCTGGAGTCAGCAAAAATATATTAAGATATTTCATCAGATTCAAAGATTGTATCATATAACAGTAGTGAACCATTCATTATACCTTATCTCTTATTACTAAACTGCTGTCATATGATAAATTATAATCTGTTAAAAAAATCACTTTAACCTTGATTCTGTAATACTAGTTGTATCCAAAACATTAACAAAAACACAAGTCTCTTAATAACCATTTTTCGCCAACTACACTTAGTATATGAGAAACTTTAATACTTAGTTGTCTAATTTTTGTCGAGAAATCCGTTATACACGCCTAATGCATTCTTTGTTGGACTTATTTACCACGATGACTCTATTCTGTGCTATATACTTTTCTTTCTCCAACAGCGTGATTTTGTTTAATTTAGGAGGATCCCAGTGAGACAGAAGTTAAATTACGGTGTATCTAAACCCTACATTTTGATGAGTCTGTCTAAGATGAATGAAATCGTCAGGAGATAGCAGATACAGAATGGTAGCTAAATTCATCCGATTGAAGAGGTTAATTGACTGAGGTTAAGGAGTGTTTGGAGGAAGTTCGGGAAGCCTGTTGCCTCTCCTGTCACTGAGAGAGCTTTTCCTCCGTGCTAAGAGATCTTTGTATGCTAAATGTGTTGGAAGTGTACCGGTAATCCTTTATGGTAGTGAGACCTGGGCATTAAAGGGAGAGGATATTCGCAGGTTCAAACGTACAGAAATGGCAATGATTAGATGGATGTTTAGTACGTCCTTGAATGGAAGGCTTGGGAGGGCTAAGATCACGATTGAATAGTTGAAAGGAAGGGTGGAACTGGAGTGTATGGGTGTTGTGATGAGGAGGGGTAGATTGAGATGGTTTCGGCATTTTGAGAGGATGGAAGATGACAATTTGGTGTGGAAGGTGAGAAGTGTGAACGTCGGGGGTAGGGTTGTGAGGAACAGATCGGAAAAAAGCTGGGATGAAGTCATAGAGTGTAACCTCAAGGATAAGGGACTGAACAGAGAGGCTGCCATAGACTGAGCAGCGTGGAGACCGCCAGTAGGTGACCAAGACCGACGCATGTAATCAAACATGTTGGAGCCTGCATAAACGATACGATGCGATATTACACTTTAACATTTTCATGCACTTATGTACACCTTTTTACTATAGAGGCTGGCACCATCATATAAAGGGAGGATCCGTTTAGTGAGTAATTTAGGCGCTCCAGTCGGATTGAGCCGGTGCAGGTTAATATCCAAGGGGTAGTTGGGGTGCATTACTGACGTAATGCCACTCGGGGATGAGTGAGACTGGTCACTCTCAGCTTTAATGTCAGGACCAACTTGACTAGCCCCGGGCTCCTACGCTCTTCATGGGACAACATAGGATTGGATGATGGATGGATGGATGGATGGACATGGAGATGCGATGTACAGGAATAATTGTTAAGGAAGAGGTGTGTACGGAGTCTCCAAAGACATTTAAAATACGACCCTGAACAATATAGTTCTTTTGTGGAGACATAGTAGAGCTCAAAAATGTATTATGGGTGAATTTGGAGACCTCGTAACACCTCTTCCCTGTCGAACTATTTTGAATACAACACCTCATTACCGATATTATAGCGGTATAAATAAATTAACAGAACACAAAATATGAGTAAACAAAATACAAAATAGTTGTGATATAAATTATGCAATATGAGTCGCTTAATATACCACTAATTACAATATAGAAGACGGCCAAGGCAGAAGAACCAGATGTGAAAATCATGTTTACCAGGAAGCCAGAACTGCCGGAAAATAATTCTAGGCGTTCAGTTCAATAACTTCCTACATGTAAAGTGAGGATGAAGATGGGGTAGAGATGGAGAGCATGGAGTAGAGATGGGGAGCTAGGGAGGAAGGACAGATTGGGAGGGAGGCAGAGATTGGAAGAGAGATGAAGAAAGAGGAAGAGGGTGAGAGGGGGGAAGGAGAGATGATGAAGTAGGTAGTGAGAGGGATGGAACAGATGAGGACGCAGGCAGAGGGATGGATAAAGGTAGTGAAGGATGGCGGAGAGAAGAAGAGTTGAGGAGAGAGGTAAAGAGAGGGAGGAAGAGAAAAAGTGATAATAAGGGAGGTAGTGAGAGGGAACTGAAGATGAAGAGGAAGGTAGAAAGTGAAAGATGAGGAGGGAGAAGAAAGTGAGGGAATCACAGATAAGGAGGGAGGCAGAGAGGGAAAGGGGAAGGAGATATTAGGAGGAAAGTCCTGGCAGGGAGAGATGGAAGAAAGAATGAAGAAGGAGGTAGAGTGAGAAGATGAAAAAGAGATAAAAAGAGAGGTAGAGAGACTGAGAGGAAAAGTGAGATAAAGAGGAAGGTAGAGAGAGAAGGAGATATCAGAAAGGAGGTAGAGAGGGAAGGAGAGATCAGAAGGGAGGTTGAATGACGGAGAAAGAAACTATTAGAAACATGGGGTCGGACATCCTTGGGCGTGTCCTCATTTATCGTGGCAGGCTGAATATATTACTGGTATCGATAGGCAGAGCTGGGATAGTGATGTACGAGAGAGAGAGAGAGAGAGAGAGAGAGAGAGAGACAGACAGACAGACAGACAGTCTCAGTCAGTCAGTCAGTCAGTGAGGCAGGCAGGCAGAGAGGCAGAATGACAGACAGACAGACAGAGAAGGAACACCATAAAGAAAGTGGTTAGTGTGGTAGTATTTTTATTAATTTATTTCTCACATGCATAAAGATTTCCACACGAGTACAATGCTCTGTCAAACCCAGCTACATGGAGATAATATTTCTGATTATCAATTCAACCCACAGAGAGATAACGCCCACCGCTCTAACTCAACCTTCTCTCTGCAGTATAAAGAGTCCCAACAGAAGCAGTCGTGAATAATTCATTGGCTGAGCGTGAACATAACTGAGAATACCGTTTGCTTGATTATGCAGTGACGCAAGAGCTTCATGTAGTTACCAGGTTTGGAGCCGACTGGGGATGTGACCCGCCTTTTCTTTTTCTCGTTATCTTTTTTCATTTTTCCTCCTCGCCACTGTCGTCGTCGTTGTAGTTATCGTGGTCGTCTCCGTCGATATTGTCGTGGTCGTCGTCGTTTCGTCTTTGTTATTGCCGTGGTCGTGGTCGTCGTCGTCGTCGTGGTCGTCGTCGTCGTTCTCCTCCTCCTCCTCCTCCTCCTTCTTCAGTCATTTCTTTATCCTTTTCCTTTTCTACACTTCGTTATATTATGGTCTTTTTTCGTCTCATTTTTGTACGCGTACTTACTTTTCTTTCCACTCTACGGTTTTTAATTTATTTCACCTTGATATTTACTTCTGTTTAATTTTCTTCTTACTCTTTTTTTTTTTTTTTTAACTTTCGTTAAGGGTGGTGAAGCTTACCTATTTTGATCGCCTGTTCTGTGTATTGTATGTATGTATGTATGTATAATGTATAAATAATGTATGTATGTATGCATGTAAGCGTGTTAACAAATTATCTCATGCATACCTGAGTAAGTTAAGATTAAACTGGATTCATAGACTGTGTGTGGATAAAAGACGAAATTATTCTGCTTTGGTGAAGATCGATACAAGGTCAAGGTCCCTGGTCAAGGTCAGACTTTGAACTCGGCGTCGTATTTTTCATCTAGCTTAGTTTGTGACGCTTAAGTTATTTTTCCCTTAATTATTGTTCTACACGCATTTCTTCTCATTTGATTTTGCGGCTTTGCCTTGCCCTTTGTTATTTCACTGAGACATTAAGTTTGTAGTTTTTCATTCTTCAAACCTCCGATTCTGCCTACGCTGATGAGAAAGGTAAGGGTATTGTTGTGACTCAGTGTGGTTTGATGATACAGCTAATCACTTCACTCAAATGATATCTTTTAGTCACTATTCTTATTACTATCATACGATTATAATGCAATTAGGAATGATTTCTAGTACTTCAGAGGTTAATATTGGCTGCATGCAGCTCCTTCATTTCGAGAAGTTTGTCCGAAACTGAACAAAATCACCAAGGAAATAGTAAAAAATAATATCCACAGTATGTCCTCTCGTTGGTGTGGTTGACCCCTTCACTATGGGAACGTATTTATTATTCTGTCGTTGGTACTGTCAGATGATTATACGAAGTTGAGTAAGGTCAGCAAAAACAACCGGAGAAAAGGGCGAAATTATAAACTTGTATTAGTTGTAAGAGCAAATGACAGAGATTTTATGATACCAAATGTGAACAGATTTTTCAAGGGTCATCGAAAGAGTTACCTGTTTTAAAATGCTGAAAAAAAGAGGGGGGGAGGGGGGAGAATGGCAGATCTCTCCCTTGACAAAATACCCCCGTTCTGTTTTGTCAAGGTGAGGCAGTGAGGAAGTGAGAGGAAATAAACACTTTGCAGGATGGTAATTAAGGTGGAAGGAGCTGGGTTAACTGTACAGAAAGAGAATGGGGAAGAGAAAAGTGTACCTGTAATTTGTAGGTGTAGGCACAGAGAGGGTATAGTGTTAGTGCTAGGTGAAGGTGTATGGATAGTAGTCTCGTTGCAGGTGATGCGAGATGGGAATGTGTAAGGATAGGGATAAACATGAGTAGGGATGCAGGTGAGGAGGTATAGATAAGTACAGAGAAGATGTAGGTGTAGGTGTACAAGTAGCAATGATAAGGAAGGTGTAAGCAAAGATAATAAGGGCAAGACAAACAGATGCCGGTGATGAATTAGGAAAAGATGCAATAGCAAGAATAAGCGAATAATGTAGCAGTAAATATAGGAAAAATGAATGAGTTAGTGTAGAGCCAGAGTAAAATGCAGGAGCAGATACTGAGAAAGGTATTCAATAGGTGTAGGTGGAAGTATAGGAATAGGGATTGATGCATGTTTAAGAATTAGTTTATACCCAACCATTTTAGGGTGATAACGTCAGTGTATTTTTCCCCTGTTACTGTAAAATGATAGTATTAAGCTTTAGGGAGGCCTCAAGCATGTGGTGGAAGGGACAGAAACAATATCCATGAACCTCTTCATCCCAGGGGCTATAATAAAGCCTATTAAAACGTTTGGGAATAACAATAATAAACCAAAAACGCCATCATATTGAAGGGGATAAGATTAGATGGACGTCGGGTCAATTGCTTTAGTTGGATCATGAGAAATTGTGTTCTGCGGCCTACCTTCCTCCTCATTATCCCCTCCCCCCTTCCTAATATCCTAGATCCATATATGCTTCTTGCACGCTCCTGTGCGCTAATGTGCGCTCATTACGAAATGGTTTATTTCTGTCAATACCACGCTTCCTCTACACTTTCGTTAATCCTTTACTACCCCACTTTCCTGTATTTTGCAACCTATGCCTGCAGAGTCGTTCTGGAATATTCTTTCACGTTTATTGACCATTATTCACTACACCTGATGCTTAGCACCTACAGAGCAACTGCTCTGTAAAACAAGCTTAGTACGTAAATTAACACACCTGTTTTAGAGTATCTAACGTCAATATATAACGTAAACTTACCACCTTAATTTTTCCCCAGATCTTCCATCCTTCAGTTTCTTCCGTATTGTGACACTCATCTTCCATCCAGTGCATATTAGGTAAAGGTTCGGAACACTTAAATATTCAGCTTATAATACTGGAACATGGTGTAACATGTTATTAACAGTCTTGAAGTGTATATATATATATATATATATATATATATATATATATATATATATATATATATATATATATATATATATATATATTAGATAGAGAAATATAGTCAGAACGCGTGAGTAATATCCAGCGAGGTGGAATTTAATCTCCCCAAGCTGGCCGCAGTTTTACTTCTCATACTTATACTCTATGGAATATTGTTGCCACACGGATACACACACACAAAACGTTTGCTTTCCTTCAACTCTGTCATTTAAAAACAGAAAAAGGGCAAACAACGGAGAGAGAGAGAGAGAGAGAGAGAGAGAGAGAGAGAGAGAGAGAGAGGGAGGTTGCTTGAGTGACTGAGGTGAATGAGGTGTGTTAGTGAGGTGAGTTGTGTAAGTAGGAGAGGCGGGCTAATGAGGTGAGTTGAGTGAGTGATTGAGGTGAGTGAGTTGAGTCAGCGAGTAGAGAATGAGGTGAGGTGCGTTATTGAGGTGAGTGAGTAACTTAGGAGAATTAGTGAGGTGAACTGAGTGAGTGACTGCGGTAAGTGATGCGAGTTTTAGAGATGAGCTGAGTTGGTAATGAGGTGATTGAGGTAACGAGTAAGCGCCTGAGGTAAGTGAGATGGCGAGTGAGTAACTGAGGTGAGTTAATGAGCTGAATGAGTGACTGAAGTGAGTTAGTGAGATGAGATGAGTGAGTGTTGAGGTGACTGAAGTGACATGAGTGCCTGAGGTGAGTTAGTGAGGTGAGTTGAGTGAGTGACTGAGGTAAATGAGATGAGTGAGTGACTGAGGTATGTGAGGTGAGTTAGTGAGGTGAGGCAGGGTACGAGTAAGTCAAATTACCGTTGGAAGAGAGTGTAAAGTTGCCGAATACACAAGGGAGCCAGAAAGTTAACTCGGTAGATGAGCATTGTTCTCTTGCGCAGCATCACCGTCACAGATGTCAGGGAGTGAAATATTGCAAGTTGCTAAATCGTTAGGGTACACAGTTCCAGGTTTTTAAGCAAGTTACTCCACGGTCTAAGTACAAAATATCAAGAGGAGTTATTTTTAACACCGTGACGATGACTATTGATTTAGTTTGTTTATTTTTTGCTACAAGGCTAATTTACTAAGGTTATGAATTCTCTGTTCTAAGTAGATGGGTTAGTACAAAATACCGAGAGGAATTATTTTTAACACCGTGGCGATGACTCTTTATTGATTTATTTTGTTTATTTTTTGCAACAAGGCTACTTTACTAAGGTTATGAGTTCTTTGTTCTAAGTAGATGGGTTATAGCCTCTAACTGCGTATTAAGTACGAGGAGTTTCCTTTCAATTTAAGTTGCCTGACAGCAAAAATTCGATGCTGTGGTACGTCATGGGGCTAAAATGGCCAAACCAATTTTTCCATGACCTTCAGAGTACGAAAGAAATACCAGTAACATTAATACTTTCGAGGTAATTTTTCTCGGTCAGCTCGATAGCCAGCCAGGATAATATCACAGCATTTTTATCCAGAGTCGTCAGAACAGCAAAGTGAACCCGCAGTTATTCCAGTGGCCTTTAGATGTCACGTCAGAAATTAGTAAAGGCTACTGTAAAAGTGGTCTCATTTTCTTTTCTTTTTTTTTTTTGTCTTTTTTTTGCGTCTGCACACACAATGAAACTGCTGAGAGAAAAAAGTGCAATCTTGTGATGTGGCCCTGGTTTGTACACCTTCATGGTTAATATTTTTGTCATTTTTCAGGTTGTTTTCCGTAGTTCAGTGGCAGAATGACAAGAGCACTTCATAGTGATTGGCAGTATATTTTAGTATTCATCACTTTTTTTACAGCTCAGCGTGAAAGATGGCAATTATAGTGTATCTATTGCCAGACGTCCCAATCCCGCAGGAGGTGGCCACAAACAAATCGCCTCCATGATGCCCGGTCGCCAGCCATTTCACTGCCCTCCCATCCTTCTCTGTCATATACCTCTTCACTCCATCCCCCCATCTCACCCTCGGCCTTTCCATCCCTCTCCCCCCCTTCACTTCACTCACAAACACTCCTCGTTAGTCTCTCGCTCTCCATCCTATCCACATGGCCAAACCGCCTCTGTGTATTTCTCCTAACGCTTTCTTTCACAACCTCATCCACACAGCAACGCTCTTTCAATTCCTTAATTGTAGTCTCTCCGTGTAAGTCCACATGCTCCTCTCAAATACTCATTCCATCGCTCTCACTCTTGATTTGTGCCATTCCAACAAGGTCCAAGCTCGATTTCCATACGTTAGAGTTGGTATTACAATATTATCATGCAGCGACTTTTTTTCTTCAATGCTCACTTCCCTGTTTCATATCACCGCTTTCAAAGAACCAGCCACCATTTTTCCTTGTAACCTTTCAAGCACTTCATCATCCAAACTTCCATTCTTGCTCATCACACTACCCAAGTACTTAAATGCACTCACATTTTCCATTTCCTTCCAATCCAACCTCATTGTACACCCGATCAAAAAAGTATCTGTGCACATTTGGCCCGAAACAATTTGACGCCACGGACGATGGACTCTGGAAATGTTAGATTATTGTCCCCCGTGTTGTCAAACATGCTTATAAAAGTACTGTCATAGATACTGTAGGTGTCATATGACAATTTATGGCTGATATTGTTACTGAAGGCATATTAAGATAATAATTAATATATTTTCCAGGGTCTACACAAGCTATATTGATCATTTCAGATATCATCGTACCCCTCCTGCGCGATCCTTTTTTGATCGTGTGTACATTCAGTGACCTCATTTCTCTCGCTGACCATAACTTTACTCTTCCCTATATTCACCTTTAGATTCCGTTTCATACACACTCTCCCAGATCCATTCACCAAGTCTGGCAGTTCCCTGTCTTCACTCAGCAATACAGTATTATCTGGAAACAACAGAGGAGGTTTTCAAACGCTGCTTTCTCGTTAGGGCCGCTCGAACATCCACTGTTCTACCTTGTAACTCTTTTATAACCCCGTCCACATACAGACTGAACAACCATGGAGACATGACACATCCCTGTTTCAATCCAACATTCAGATAGAAAAATTCACTCAGTTTACTATCCACACGCATTGCAGCCTTAACATCCTCATACATGCTCTTCACGGCATTCAGCAACTTCCAATTTACTCCGTATATTCTTAGTATTTTCCACATTCCTACTAAGGATTTCAGGGGCAGTGTCCAACTGTTTTTTTTAAATAATGTCTCAACAAAGCGTCGGACAAGGAATTAACTTTGGCAGTGCATGTTTGAGACCCCGACCTAATTTGTAAAATTATGCTTTTGTACCAAATGTGTATGATTAAGGGATTTATAAGAGTAAATGTAGGGTAAACTTAGCTAAAATCGTCAGAGGCATGTAGCGAGGCTAGCTTCGGTCACGATACAAGCTCCGCCCACAATTCAGAACGTGACGTCGGTGTGACGTAGTAGTAATCACCGACGCAAGTGGCAGTTCTGTCTTTATGTAAGCTGCTTCAGATTCAATGCCTCAGGGTTACTCATATTTCTGAGCTGCGGCTGATTTTTAGAGTGACTGTACATCCCTCCAGACTCCCTATTAGTACATAGTATATGCATCGCCCTCTTACACATATTGTGACGTCAATATGACTTATTCACTTCTGAAGAGTAGTAATCACTGCCTGAGCCGGCACCTTTTTTTTCTCAAACGTTCTTCTCATATAAGGACCATACTGATTCTGTAGTAGGGGTGAAATATTACTTCGGTTTGTGTGTGTGTGTGTGTGTGTGTGTGTGTGTGTGTGTGTGTGTGTGTGTGTTCTTACCTTACCTAATTGTTCTTACCTAATTGTATCTTTACAGGAATGAGTCAAGCTCGTATTGTCCCGTGTCTTAGACCATATTTATCGTACATATCCTTAAATTTGTGAGTTGTTTTGGCACACACTATTTCATTCGGTAGTGCATTCCATTGATCAATTGCTCTGTTTGGGAAACTGAATTTCCTTACGTCTTTATCACCTCTCTTCTTATGCAGTTTTTTGCAGTGTCCTCTTGCTGATGCTTCTCCATATGTTAAGTAATCATTTATGTCTATTTTCTCCTTTCCTGATATGCACTTATATAGCATTATCATGTCACCTCTTTTCCTTCTCTCTTGTAGTGTTGGTAGATTCAGTTTATTTAGTCTTTCTTCGTAGCTTAGGTCCCTTAAGCTTGGTATCCATCTTGTAGCGGCCCTTTGAACTTTTTCAATCTTGTCTATATGCTTTTTGAGATGAGGACTCCAGACTATTGTGTGTGTGTGTGTGTGTGTGTGTGTGTGTGTGTGTGTGTGTGTGAGAGAGAGAGAGAGAGAGAGAGAGAGAGAGAGAGAGAGAGAGAGAGAGAGAGAGAGAGAATAAGTACAGTATGTGGGGGGTGGGGGTTAGAAAGATAGAAATGCCACTTGCGTCGGTGATTACTACTACGTCACACCGACGTCACGTTCTGAATTGTGGGCGGGGCTTGTATCGTGACCGAAGCTAGCCTCGCTACATGCCTCTGACGATTTTATCTAAGTTTACCCTACATTTACTCTTATAAATGCCTTAATCATACACATTTGGTACAAAAGCATAATTTTACAAATTAGGTCGGGGTCTCAAACATGCACTGCCAAAGTTAAATCCTTGTCCGACGCTTTGTTGAGACGTTATTTAAAAAAAAACAGTTGGACACTGCCCCTGAAATCCTTAGTAGTCTGTCCACTCTGCCATATGCTTTCTTCACATCCATGAAGGCTGCATAATAACTTCTTTCCTTTCTCTAGAAACTTTTCCACTAAAGACCTAAGGATGAATATCTGATCTACGCAACCTCTTCCCTTCATAAAACCTCCCTGTTATTTCTCTAATTCTATCAACAAGTATCCTACCATATACACTGCCTGTTACACTAAGGTGACAAATGCCCCTATGATTACCATACACTTCTTTTGCCCCTTTTACTTTGTACAGGGGAATAGTTATATCTGACTTCCAATCATCCAGGACTCTACTTCCTCCGAGGCCAATCTGTACATCTTCCGTATCCATTCTACTACTGTCTCTCCTCCTTGCTTCATCATTGCACCACACACTTCATCAGTTCCTGGGGCTTTTCCCATTTTGACTTTCTTCATTGCTTCCACTACTTCCATCCTACTGATCTCTTCTTCCCTTCTCACCACCGTCCTTGTCTCAGCCATTCCCCAGCCATTTTTTTTTTTTTTTTTTTCATGTGTCCGACTCTGGGCATAGGCTTCACAGCCTGCTCTCAAGGCCCAGTAGTCCTCCTACATACCATACAAACTTGTCACTTATACTCGCATTATTTTTATTCTCAGTGTTTAATTGTAGACCAAGATAAATCGTTCAGTGTGTGGTACTGACATCAGGAGCAAGTGAATTTTGAGGTAAATGTCGCCATTTTCATTTTTTTAATTTACTGCGCAGTTCACTAGCCACGAAAATTATAAAGGAAAAAAGTAGGGTAAGGCCTTACAAGTATTTCCGTCCATTGTGGATGATGTTAGTATTACCATGGCCCAGTTAATTACGCCAGGAAAAAGTGAAGGCTGAGGTAAATGTCGACACACATTTTTGTAGGGGTCTCTGCACGTTATTCTCTCAACGCTCGAACTTGAAACTTCCACTGAGTTCATGTCACGGCATTATTACCCAGAGACAAAACAGGAAAAGAGTTTTGAGTTTGCAGTTATTCAGAAGGGCTACGGTATTATCACCAGGAACAAGTATATAAAGGTCGAAGTATATGTCACCACCGTCTTTTTGTCGGTAACTGCACACATGCGACAGAAATGATTAAATATAAAAGTATCTTGTGATTTCGCCCCGGCCCCTTATTGACTGGAGACGCTGGATCAGTCGGCTGCGTTTGCTAAGTAAACTCGGAGTTCAGGGCCGGTGAAATTTTTGTTTGCCATTTCTAATGACTGACTTTAATTTGTGTTTATTCTTGTGTGTGTATATGTAAGGAAAAAATGCCTGGTAGGAAATTTTGGCTTATTTTGTGCATATTTAGGGGGGATATATGTTTGATAGAGAGAGAGAGAGAGAGAGAGAGAGAGAGAGGGAGGGGGGAAGTTGGAAAGGGGAGAGGAAGGAAAGGATGATAGAGAGGGAGGGAGGGGGAAGGACGCGAGTGAGAGAAACAGTGGGAGCCGCGAGGTTAAAATATGGTCTCAGAAAAGATGTTGCTGTTCCGAAATTTTTCCACAAGCTCTCATTTATGTCATCCCGAACGAATTTTCCGTAATTACTGAGGTGCCCAGCGTACTCCCATTCCGTGCGTACTCAGGCAAAGCAGACATAATTACTGCACCCAACTGCACCTTTCCTCCTGCCCCACATGTTCATACTGCCCTCATACCTCGTCCCTTCAGTCTGCCTCACCCTTTCGTGCCTCCCATCTAACTGTTCATACTGCTTCATCCTTTGTTATTCTTATGCTCATTCTTCCTGCTTCTCTCTTGCTTCATAATCTTTTTTTTCTTTCCACATTATCTTTCATTCTTGCTTTCATCCTGCCTTCCTTCTTTCTTTATCATTAATCTTTTCCTCCTATGTGACACTTTTTTGCCTCCCAATTCCATGTTCACACTGCCTTCATCCTCTATCCTCCTTGATTAGTCAGCGAATGCGATCCTAATTAATACACACAAGTACACCCTGTCTTCGTTTCCTTGTTTATACTGCATTTCCTATCTGTCTGTCTTTGTGTCTGCCTCTGTCTCTGTCTGTCTGTCTGTCTGTCTGTCTCTCTTTCTCTGTCTGTCTGTCTGTCTGTCTGTCTCTCTCTCTCTCTCTCTCTCTCTCTCTCTACCAAGTTTTTCGTTCTTATATTTTCTGCCCCTGTCCTTCCTATACCTCCATGTTTTTCTCACTATCTAGACTAAATCTTGTCATCTTTTTAATTCAGTTTTCCTTCCATTTTTCTTCTTGTCTTTTATCATCCAGCCTTGCCCCCTGAGACCCCAAAATAGTCTCTTGTCTGTCAGCATCCATCACCCAGACTTCACCCAACTTTTTCCCTTGTGTAGCTTCTCACTCTTCCTCTTGCCCCCGTTCCTCTTGTCCCTGCTCCCCAGTTATCATTCCTCAATGTGTCTGCCCCGGAACATTTCAGATTATCTCTATGTTCCCTCTTCGCGTGACTCACTCCCTCTCCCTTCCATTTTTCCTCCAACGACTCCTGTTATGCGGTCTATTCCTTTCCCCCGTCCTCTTTCGTTTCACATTTATTCCTCTCTGTGTCTTCCCAGCAACACTTAGATTTCTCTCTGTCTCCTATCGTTTTGATGCCTCCCACCCTCCGTCTGTTTTCCTAGGGCAATCCTGTGGTTCCTCCAATCTTTAATTACCTTTCCCTGATGCGAGTTTTATCAGATCTTTCGCATATGCCCTTGCATTATTCCCCTTTGTCTCTACCCTGCAACATTTCAGCTAATTTTCTCGTCCAGCAGCTAAATCAAACTTGTGTTCATACTTTGTGGAAACTTGGGAATCAATGAGACCATGTATGATAAATATTAGGAATGAGAGATGCCAGAGCTGGAGGTTTGTAGCTCTTTTACTGTATCGTTTTTACTATAACTTGGCCCAGATTTTCCTACTTTTGCAGCTTATTTCACGCAGCTCAGTGGCAGGAAAAAAAAATGCTACCGCTCTATGTCCTTCTCATAGCACTTCCTCGTGACTAGCATCATATTCTAGTGGTTATCTATTAAATAAACTCAGTATTGGAGATGTAGGGATGACATTTTTAGGCCAAGTTAGAGTAAGAAGGGTATAGTGTGGATGTCATACGTTGATTTATAACGATGATTTCTGTTATATTCGTTAATCATGTTTTAATATTGTAAACAGCCTTATGAATAACTCACAATAGCATATTTTAAATTGGCAGTAAATAATATAAATATGTACTGTAAGTTTATAATTTTACAGGGCAAGTGAAAGCCTGACCACTTGTTTCGGTAGTGGTCTATATCTTCCAGTAAATGGTTACCACTCTCTCTAAGCAGTTAAGGTAGGCCTATACTATAATGCATTATCTCTCCTCGTACTGATGAACATGTGATATGGCATCAGTAAAGCGTGTTAATATTGTAAAATGTGATATCGCTAGAAGCTGGCTCTGATTTGATTCATAACCAGCAATAGGGTGTTCCTGAACCAGGTTTATGAATAACGAACTCCGCTTCATGATTATTGTATGACATTCAGTGTTAAGACAATACATATGCAGTAAACCCAGAGCGCACATGTGCGGTATTACTACATAACGAATATATTGTGGGTGGTAACAATTTTTTCCATCAGTTATATGAGACATTAATCACACATAGAATTAATAGTAGTAACTTAGTCATAATGGCAACACACATCCATGTGTTTGGCAGCCAAGCAGAGGTGGGTAAGACCACGCTTACCAACCCTTTTGAGGTATCATTCGTCACACGTAAAATTTCAGAAACATCAACCCCCCTCCTGCACAGACATTGCTTTAGTTAATGTACACTCTTCTTTTGACCTCACAATTTGTGTCCTGTCAATCTTCCACTGTCCTCCTCTCATGCGAGCTTTTAAAATCTTTCCTTGCAATATGCCTCTTTGTCTTTGCCCTGCAAAATTTCAGTTCGTCTCCCCATCCCTTCATTCTTTCTCTCTTCATGTGACTCCTATTATGTCACTTCCATTTCCTTGTGGCAGCTTTCCAAACGTCTTCTTCATCTTCCTCCACTGACCCCTTCATTTTACTTCTTTTCCACCCCCCAGCAATCCTTGCCATCATCATCGTCATCATCATCATCATCATCATCTAATCCTGTGTTGCCCTATGAGAAGCGTAGTAGCCGGGGGCTAGGGAAGTTGGTCTTGACATTTAAGATGAGAGTGACCAGCCCCACTCATCCCTGATTGGCATTGCGTGAGCAATAAACCCCAAACATCCCTTGGATATAAACCTACACAGGATCAATCCGGCTGGAGCGCCATAATAACCCACTAAACCACCAGGCTCCATAGTTTGGTTATATGGTTACCACCCAGCGTAGTAAATGGTTTCCTGGTGTACAGGAAACTGTTTGGCTCGTCTCTCAGTGTACAGTCACCCTCAGACAGAAGGGGAAAGAAGGAAAGAAAGACAGAAGAGGAAGGAAGGAAAGAAAGAAGGAAGAGTTGAAAGGACAGTCACCCGAGAACAGTACTAGGCAGAGTGAGTGGATGATGAGCGCCCCCACCTACCACATAAATCCTTGTCATATTCCTACATATCTCGCAGTGCCCCAACACGAAGAAGGACTACAACTTCTAGTCACCTCTACAACAATATAATCATCACTTCAGCGAACAAGAATACAGCAATAATGAAGTTGTGAACATCACTGAACTGAGGAGACGGTGTCCAAAAACAGCAACTATATCATCTATAACTATAACTATAACTGCGGTATTCACAGTCTTACAAATGACGTGCAAATAAGCAGCAAATATGAATTTTGAAGCATCATGGAACCAACTAAACGTGTACCCACTGAAATGAATGCTGCATGAGACGTACTGTAGTTGTGGGGCTCTGGGGACGAGTATTGCTTATGGCTAATTAAGCAACAACAACAACAGGAGAAGATAAATAGCAGTACTGAAATTGTTAGTGTAAGTGAACCAGAGAGCTTACTGCGCCAACTGAAATCAGTAACAGTAACAATATATATGAATCTAACTACAGTACAGTATTCCCAGCCATATGACGTAAGTATACATTACAGTTTGTCATAAGCGTTTCCAAATCAGCTAATCCAGTATTCTCTGAACTGGTTGTGTACAAGAGGCATAGCAGACGACTCAGGGGAAGCGAATGACCCATAATTGCTTGATTAACTGCTACAAGAACAGCTACCACTAAACAAGCAACAGTTATACAACTACAACGATAACTTCTACCTCAGTTAATAACGCAGCAATGATACCTTCAGAAGTATCAGTAGTCCCCATCCCTGCAACTGAAAATAAACAGGAAACTACAACATTTAACAACAGAAAAAAATCACTCCTACAAATGACGAGAATAAATAACACTAATAACACAATAGGACTGTCGTAGAAGCTAGACCTTTAATTGGCTCTGGGTAGAACCGCCTTAAATCGCCTACAGCATTAAACTTAATCACAACTACAATACTCCCAACTTTACAGAGGATGGGAACAAGTATAAAAAAATAATTAGGAATCTCATGGAGCCCATTGCTCTGAATTATTTGGCTGCAAGGGACGTAGCGGCGGGGCTCAGAGGACGCCAACCACCCGAGGGCACTTAATTGTTTTGTCAACTATTCCTCACTCCGGCACAGCCACTGTATTTTGTTGGCGGCGGAAATTAAACAGGTATTTTGTTGTTATATAAGGTTAGCATTGCACGAGCAGCTTTAATTCTGAACCATGAAATGCAGGACAAAGTTGTTATTCAGAATATATATCAAGAGCAGGTGCTATATACTTTTTTTTCTTAGACCGCTTGTTTGATTTTATGAATGTTGCCAAAAAATGGAATGCTAGTAATTAGACTACTGTCAGCAACTCATTTAAAAAAAAAAAGAGACGGACATATCATTTAGCGGAGTGGCTCCTCAAAATTATTTTAAGTATCCATTTCAACCAGAGTACGTAGATGTTTGACAAGTATTCTCGTCGGTTCAGGAAAATCCCTAGAAACTCTTCCTTAGTTATTTGTTTCTGAGTACGGCAGGTTAATATCCTTTTACTCATTATCTATGCAGAGTATGGCGATATTAGATGATTTGTCTATACGGAGATTGACAGTGAGGTGTAACAGGCAAAATAAGTTGCTTTGGGAGTGATGTTCGGGAGCCTCCGGGCCCTTATCTAACCTGCATAGCTCAGGATGTCTCCGGTAAGTACAGTATCATCGACTGGATTTAGCGATAATGAAATATAGATTACATACTTGGGCTGCAAATGCTAAAACAACAATGGAAAAATTTATGGATTTCATTCTGAGGCACAGGTATAATATGCTGATATGACAGTTGCAAGCAAGAACTAGAAAATATTATATCATTTTGTTAGTAGTATTATTAGCATCATTGATAATCCCAAGGATCGAAATGATTTTAGATCTATAGTCTTCATATGAGTGAATGTGAGCGTGCGTGTTCTTATCGTCTTGCGTGTTCGTGTATGTATGTCTTTTTCCCTTGATATATTTATCTTTCTATTAATCAGCCAGTCAGCCTCTCAAACTCTTAATCTGTAAATCATGTGACATGTGTATGCTGAAAATAGATTTCCGGCAGTTACAAAATTATTGAGAGGTAGTTATCATGTTGAAGGAGTTAAACAATTAAAATGGTATCAATATTACCTTGTTTATTGTAAGTGATGCTATTTGACTGCAAATGTTACTTGAGTTCTTGGTTTTAAGTTTCATTTTTTTCGACAGTCGGAAAGTGGTAACGAAAAATCCTGCTCAGAGTATTTTTCAGGGTCATTGTTGAAAACTCACATGGGTCGGTAATATCCTTGGATCCGAGCGGACTAAACTTTAGTATAATGACGCAACCAGTTCGCGTAACACCTAAGGATAATATAACTTTCAGCTAAATATTATCGAATGGCATAAACTACACATTAGAGTTGTCGTAACCATGAGGGGGTTACTGGTGAAAGTATGAACATTCTCATGCTTTTATGTTTCACTCTCAGACGAATAAAAATTATCTGTCGTGAGCGTCGGGAAAATATTAAAGAATAGATTAAGAGAAGAAGAAATAATCAGTCAGGAATATTCAACACTTTATGACATTACAATTTAAGTACAAAACTTAGAATATGCCGAACTGCGCTATGTGCTTGTAGAATGACAATGGAATACGACCAGGTTATCGAACTAGTGCAGAAATTGCTACAAAGTCGACCATATTATACTCAGTCCAATGACTTATTGTATATCTGAGTTTCATCCATGCTCCCTCAACAAGATTGTTTTATCCAGATCAGGAGTGATGTTTCGACAATGATTGATTAAATACTGCCTCATAAGCCCCTGCAATAATAAAGTCCTTTCTTAAGAGACAAATTGCACCTAGAATGAAGCACGCGAATGGTTGTGCGCAGACTTCGGTTATGTGTTCGATATCCTGCCTGTGGGATTAATTTCACCACCCAAAATATTCGGTTGTCATTATACAGCGACTCTGCCCTCATATGTCAACTTTGATAATCCTGACAGATAATGACAGTCACAATGTATAAGTACAAACATAAGAAAAGTTGAAGTTAAATTAATGAGGAAATAGAATTGATTTCTGGGCATTCTTCAGCTAATTGAATTGCAGTGTCGGTGACACTGCATCAGAAAGAGAACAATTGGGAAACAATCCCCATATATATATATTATATATATATATATATATATATCCCATTGGAGTCCAGTGTCCTGAGTATTGGACAGAACTGGGATTTTTCAAGTTTTTATAAAGTAGGGAACCCCCAGGTAGGGACCTATGAGCTTCGCGACTATGAGCCGATAGGCGGAGGGCGGTACGCTTAGTACCCTCCCAGTGCTGTGCTTCGCCCAGCACCCCTGGGATCCAATGGGATATCTATCTCTCTATTTATCTGTCTATCTATCTATATTATATATATATATATATATATATATATATATATATTATATATATATATATATATATATATATATATATATATGGAGCCTCTGTGATACAGTGGTAAAGTGTGCGTTTTCGTACACTGAAGAACGAGGGATCGCGCCCCGCCAGGGTCATAAACTCTGGGAGCTTTCTTTAGGCCACATACTACATTGGCGGACATTAGGGGTGCTGTGGTTGAACCAGTGCCGCATACTATAAAGTATGCTTGCACCCAGTCGGCTTGCGTGGGCCGATTACACTTGGTTCACAGACTACACACACATCCAAAGCCACTCCAACACTACAATTACACTTACAAGCACTTCTTACCCTACATACAATCTCTACTAGACAGCCTAAGCCACTTGGTAGAGATAAATTGGCTGTATCGTCCCCACTTCGGTCGGGATAGGCCGGTCCTGCAGTGGACACACAAACGGCTGATGATATATATATATATATATATATATATATATATATATATATATATATATATATATATATATATATATATATATATATATATATATATACAGGGTGTAACGCGACGTATGGCAAAAACTTACACCAGTGATCTATCATGTAATTTTGAGTATATTTTGTTCTATAAACATATGCTCTCTGCGACCCCAGTTCAGTACCCAGCATTCGGCTGATTTGTGTAAAAGCTTTGTCTCTTGCATGTGCCATTGGGTGAGAGCTTCGTAGGGCGAGGGAGACGAGAATTATTAGCTTATACTGTACTGTACATGAAAATCCCATATACTGTCACTAGACACGAGTTTTAAGAAGAAACTTTACGTAGTCTATTGATTCTCTAACATCAAATCATGCATTCATGCAATTCTTTTGCACAAATCGACTGTAATTAAGGATTAAATTCAAATTTTATGGCTTGCAAGGGAGTAGGGAGGGAGGGAGGACAGGTGGTGTGTTGTGCCAGTTGTGTAATATTTGGTTTGCAGGATGTTGCTTCCAGCATTATCATAACACCCACAGCTCATTCAGTGAAAGAACGTTACTGTACTGAGTGACTAGCATCCCTTTAAGTCAGGAGTAAAATTATTATTCATTACAATTTTTCTGCTGCAAGTAAACGTGGCACCATTTTTTTCATATGATGACGCGAGAACAGTGATACAGGATTGCCAATGTAACGACTATGCAGGTAGACCTATTTTTTTGCTTCTACTTGCGGCACTAACATCTGGCAACATCATATATCCGCTACATTCTGGATATTTTTGCCATTTTTAGGTGATATTCTAAAGATTTTATCGTATTTTCTAACGACGTTTTGCAGTGTTTATTATCTAGCGACATTCTAGCAAGTTTTCGGGACTAAACTAGCGAGATTGATGAGAAGGACTTGGCAACCCTGCGTCCACTGTCATTTGAACGGGAACATTTGCAGGGGAGTTACACACTTCAAATACTGTTCTCAGCGTTCTGTTGTTCACCGGGTTCAGCTTCACTTGTTCATGAAACAGCATGTACAGCAATGAAGAATATGCAGATATCGTGTATTTTTTTTACAGATTCTGCGATGGTAATGCCAGTCTGCAGAGAGGAACACAGGTGGAGATACCCAATGGTGCCACGTTGACTTGCAGCAGAAAAATTGTGATAAATTCTTTCTGACTTAAAGTGAGGCTAATCTCCCTTTAGAATAACGTTCTTTCACTGAATGAGCTGTGGGTGTTATGATAATGCTGGAAGCAACATCCTGCAAACCAAATATTACACAACTGGCACAACACACCACCTGTCCTCCCTCCCTCCCTGCTCCCTTCCAAGCCATAAAATTTGAATTTAATCCATAATTACAGTCGATTTGTGCAAAAGAATTGCATGAATGCATGATTTGATGTTAGAGAATCAATAGACTACGTAAAGTTTCTTCTTAAAACTCGTGTCTAGTGATAGTATATGGGATTTTCATGTACAGTACAGTATAAGCTAATAATACTCGTCTCCCTCGCCCTGCGAAGCTCTCATCCAATGACACATGCAAGAGACAAAGCTTTTACACAAAACAGCCGAATGCTGGGTACTGAACTGGGGTCGCAGAGAGCACATGTTTATAGAACAAAATATACTCAAAATTACATGGTAGATCACTGGTGTAAGTTTTTGCCATACGTAGCGTTACACCCCGTATATATATATATATATATATATATATATATATATATATATATATATATATATATATATATATATATAAACTAAAAGTAGCAGTCATAAAAATACAGTATATAGATTTATTTTGTTTGCTTACCAAAAACATGCTCGTATCCACAGGCTCGTCACTTACAGCAAATGGCAACTCATTTCAGTGCTACAAACCGTCCGTATGACACAAAGAAAAGCGCACCGAAACTTGAGCCTTTCAGGAGATGTTTTCACCAAATTTCACAACACATTTCTCTCTCTCTCTCTCTCTCTCTCTCTCTCTCTCTCTCTCTCTCTCTCACACACTGATCACGATATAACATGCAGTATCGCTCCGCGAGTGCTGATGAAAAGAAATGCTGATATCATAAATAATGTCAAGAAACAAAAAGTTCTCAAACGGAGGAGATTAATAACATTTTCAAGGAAAAGTGGAGCTTCCCAATCTCCCTCGAGGATGTGAACACAGAAAAACACGAAATTTATGTTTCAGTATTTCCCAGTAGGTAACAGTGTTGTTTCCTTTTATTTTATATATGTTTCTCTGCAGCGTAATTTCCATACTTTGAAATCAAATTGGCTAGTTTATATATATATATATTGTTACATAGCCTATGATTTCATCATCCTTTGTGTAATTTTAACGCTCAGTATGCTGCATGTTTGATCACGAGCGTGTTCTGCCTCAGTCCCCCCCTTCTACCGTTATAGTAGAGTAAGTCGTTCTCTCTGTTGTCCAGAGCGGGATTGTGAACTCTATTTCCCCATGGCTTTCATTTGCGCGTCCTCTTACAAGTTGTATCAGGCTCTGCCGGCCCCTATATAATGAGCTCAGTCTCTGCATCATTGCCACTTAGATCTGCTCCTCATTTTGTTCACATCTCTGTCCTCCCCTGTACAGATATTATTATTGTGAGTGCTCAAGAAGTCTCCAACCATCTAGCAGCTGTGTGTAATTTGAGTATTACTGTTATTGCATTTTTTCTTGTACTGTATAGCATAAGTTTAATTTGTAGGCCTAGTGAAGTTTTTGTAATTCGTGTGGGGTTCTTTATGTCAGTCATTTTTGATAATAGTTTGTATCTGTAATTATTTATCTGGCATTCACTGAGTATTATCTGGTATCTCATTTTATCAGGGCTGACTTAGTTAAATTTACTCTTGCTAATTTCGTGTTAATAGAGGCTATTGCAGTTAACCATATATTTAACCTGTTTATTTGCCATTACATTATCCTTATGAGTTCTGAATGTTTTGTTGTTAGTTTAAGCATTAAACTTTAACTTGTAATTTTACCTAACTCTTTTGTTTTGAACCTGGAACTTTACGGGACAGTAGTGACTCTTCGTATTCTCACTTAAAGTGTACATTATCTTTCTCTGTTCCGTAACATAAATTTGGCGACCTCATATCAGGATATTCAGGATATTATCATAAGGATATTGTTTGATATTTTGTGACTGTGATATATTCATGATGGCTACTATTTCTACACTTGATGAAGCCAAAGATTTTTTGTCAAATGTGCAAACAGTGTGTGATATAGAAAACAGAACAAAGAATGAACTTAAGCTTGTTGCTCAACAATTGGGAATTGTTGTTCGCTCTCATCATTCTAAAGATCAGATTGTTGACATGATTAATGAAAGCTTGTTTAATGTAACTCCTCCAAATGAGCAAACGCAGATTGAATTAGCTAAGTTACAGCTAGCCCTGCAGGAGGCTCGTGTTAATGAGGCAAATGCTCGTATTCAAGAGGCAGAGGTACGGGCTCAGGCACAAATTGAGCTTGCCAGGATTCAGGCAGACCATGAGTATCGCATGAAACAAGGTGGAACTGGATCATCTTGCTCTGATGATTTTGATGTGGCTAAAGTTAAACTTGTCCCTCCTTTTAATGAATCTGATTTAACAAAGTATTTTCAGTTGTTTGAGAGGGTAGCTACAGGTTTTAATTGGCCTAAGGAGTATTGGCCAGTACTCCTTCAAACTGTTCTCACCGGTAAAGCTCAAGTAACTTATGCATCTTTGCCTCAGGATCAATCTGATAATTATGATGTAGTTAAGAGCTTGATTCTCAAGGCCTATGAGCTTGTTCCTGAAGCCTATAGAGTAAAATTTAGGACAACTTACAAGCAAGATAAGCAATCCCATGTTGAGTATGCAAAAATCAAAGAAGATTTGTTAGAGCAGTGGTTAAATTCTAAGAATGTGGATTCTGATTTTGGTAAATTTAAGCAGATGATTTTGCTGGAGGATTTCAAAAGGTGTATTTATACAGATGTAAGCCTATATCTTGATGAGAAAAGAATAGATAATTTGTCTGATGCTGCAGTTTTAGCTGATGAGTATGTTCTCACTCACAAGAGATATTCTAGAGAAAAAGGGAAAGCTGAGAGTAAGTACGTTGCCTCTACTCAGAGTACAGGTAACAGGAAAGAGAATAAAGATGATGTTTCTCAGGAAGTAAATACCAGCTTCACCTCTAGATTTCAGAAAAGTAAATGTACTTATTGTAGTAAGCTTGGTCATACTACGGAGAGATGTTTCAGGAGACAGCGTGATGTGAACAAAAAGGAGTCTTTAAATATTCAGTCAATTGGTCTAGTGTCCACTCTTGAGAGTTCCCAGAATGCTTTAACTGAGTTAACTGAACCTGCTTTGAGGGGTAACTTAAATTCTCATGATGGAGCTCCTCTTTTGAGCAGTAACGTGGGTGACACTCTCAAGAGTTCATGTGCTAATTTCCTGTCTGATGGTTTTGTCAGTCCTCTGGACAGTAATGACAGGAAATCAGTTCAGATATATCGTGATACAGGTGCTTGCCAATCCCTTATGCTGACCAGTGTTCTAGGCTCTAATTTTAATTCCTCTGATGAAACTGTAATCTTACAAGGTGTAGGGAATAATTACTTCTCTGTTCCTCTGTGCAGAGTGAATTTAGAGTCTGGTTTTGTTAATGGTTCCGTTATGGTTGGGTTGGTTGAGACACTCCCAATGTCAGGTGTAACTTTCTTACTTGGAAATGATATTGGTGGAAGTCAAGTGTGTCCAGCTCCTCAGTTGTCTAGTGAGCCAGTGGCTGCGTCCCACGATTGTGATGTCCCTGATGTGTTCCCTGCATGTGCTGTCACTAGGGCTAAGTCTAAAGTTACTGGTGATTTAGAGGATAATGATGATGATGATGTTATCCTAGCTGACACTTTTCTTGCTAATTTGGACCACTCACCAGATGAGGCAGTACCCCATAGTGTTGATAATTTGTCTCGTCAAGAGTTGGTTAAGTTGCAGGTTGCTGACCCTGAGTTGAATGGTCTAGCTAACTCTGCTGACAGTGAGGAAGAGTCAGCCGGTGCTTCTACTTGTTATTATGTAAAGTCAGGAGTACTTATGAGGAAGTGGAGACCCCCAACAGCATCAGCCGACTGTGAATGGGAGGTTGTACATCAAGTTGTCATCCCTCGTGTTTGTAGGCAGGATATCATTAGAGTGGCTCATGATTCCAGTTTGGCAGGACACCTTGGAGTGAGGAAGACTGTGGCACGCATTTTGAAACACTTCTACTGGCCAGGTATCTTCAGGGATGTTTCCTGGTATTGTAAGTCTTGTCACACCTGTCAAGTTGTGGGGAAGTGTAATCAGACCGAAAAGGTTGCACCTCTAGTTCCCATTCTTCCTTTTGAGGCGCCTTTCACCCGTGTGTTGGTGGATATTGTGGGCCCTCTTCCTAAGACTTCTTCAGGATTTTCTTATGTGTTGACCATGATTGATATGGCTACTCGTTATCCTGAAGCCATTCCACTTAGAAATATCTCAGCAAAGAACGTGGTTAAGGAAATGCTAGGGTTCTTCACAAAGTTTGGTCTGCCTAAGGAGGTACAGTCAGACCGGGGAAGTAATTTCATGTCAAACGTTTTCAAACAGTCTCTGAAAGAGTTGGGCATCACCCAGATCACGTCTTCAGCTTACCATCCCCAGACCCAAGGAGCGTTGGAGAGATATCATCAAACACTCAAATCGATGCTCAAGAAATACTGTTTGGAACATCAGAAAGACTGGGATAAAGGTCTTCCATTCGTTGTGTTTGCTGCAAGAGAATCTCCAAATGAATCACTGGGCTTCTCACCTTTTGAACTACTGTTTGGCCATGAAGTAAGAGGACCCCTTAAGCTACTCAAGGAATGCTGGCTGTCGGAGGAAGATGACGTCAACCTGCTGGAGTATGTGATGAATTTCAAAGAACGGCTGTCCACTGCTTTACAGCTGGCGAGAGAGAATTTAGGAGCTGCTCAGGAGAAGATGAAGACTTGGTATGACAAGAAGTCCAGGTTACGCCACTTTCAGCCAGGAGATCAGGTTTTGATTCTGCTACCAGTTCATGGGCAACCTCTTCAAGCCAAGTTTAGTGGCCCTTATTTCGTGGAGAAGAAACTCAGTGATGTCAACTATGTCATCGCCACACCAGATCGTAGAAAGAGCAAGCAACTATGTCACATCAACATGCTAAAGTTATATCACAGGCGGGACGAAAATAATCCAGTCTGCACTGTAGCTGTTCCACCCGAGTCTGCAAGTGAAGCTCTCCCATGCAGTATGAGCCTGAGTGATAGTTTGGGGAAGAATCCTGATATCATGAATGATCTCCAGACTAAGCTTTCTCATCTACCTCCTAAGGAAAGGCAGGAGTTTTCGGCATTACTGCAGGAGTACCCGCAAGTGTTCCGTGCCACTCCAGGAAGAACCACTGTGTTGATGCATGATGTCGATGTTGGAGACGCAAAGCCAATTAAATTGCCTCCTTACCGTGTGAACCCAGTGAAAGTTCCTCTCATCCAGAAGGAGCTTGGCTACCTGTTGGACCACAAGATGATTGAGCCCTGTCAGAGCGAGTGGAGTTCTCCTGTCACTCTGGTCCCTAAGCCAGGTGGGTCACAGCGGCTTTGCATTGACTACAGACGTGTTAATCAGATAACTAAAACAGACACTTACCCTCTCCCTCGTGTGGAAGATTGCATAGACAAGATCGGAAAGGCTAGGTACATAAGTAAGTTTGATTTGTTAAAGGGATACTGGCAAGTACCTATGACTGAACGTGCTAGGGAGATCTCATGTTTTGTAACACTAGGAAAGGCTTTTGCATGTTCTGTAATGCCGTATGGTATGAAGAATGCACCAGCCACATTTCAGAAGCTCATGAATGTTGTAACAGAGGGTTTGGCAGGGTGTGTTGTTTATATTGATGATGTATTAATCTTCAGTGACAACTGGAAAGATCACCTATGCCATGTCAGTAAATTTCTTGACCGTTTAGTTCATGCTAATCTTGTAGCTAATTTATCAAAGTGTGAGTTTGGTCAAGCTGAAGTTCAGTACCTTGGGTATGTAATTGGTGATGGACATGTTGCACCACCTGGAGCTAAAGTTCAGGTTATAAGTGATCTTCCCAGACCTAAAACTAGGAAAGAGCTACAAAGATTTTTGGGAATGGTAGGTTATCACAGGAGATTTGTTCTTAACTTTTCAATTCTTGTATCACCACTTACAGACCTACTGAAAAAGGGAGTTAAATTTGTCTGGACCGATAACTGTGAATCCTCTTTCAACAAACTTAAAGCTATTTTATTAAGTCAGCCAGTGCTCGCTACTCCAAATTTTGCTAAGCCTTTTAAGATGGCTGTTGATGCAAGTGATACAGGAGCTGGGGCTGTTTTGCTGCAAGAGGATGATCAGAGTGTTGAGCACCCTGTATCTTATTACAGTAAGAAGTTCACTCCACCTCAAAAGAACTACTCAACTATTGAGAAAGAGCTTTTGGCCTTGATTTTGGGTTTACAGCATTTTTCATTTTATTTTTGTTCTGGTTTTGACCCCATAGTCATTTATACCGATCACAACCCACTGAAATTCCTTAGTAAGTTTAAAGATAAAAATCAGAGATTGACAAGATGGAGTCTACTTCTTCAGGAGTATTCATTAGACATACAACATGTCAAGGGGAAAGAGAATGTTATTGCAGATTGCTTATCTAGACTTTAGACAGATTGTTTTAGAGTAATAAGAAATTTCCTTTGTAAATTTCTTTTTTCTTTGTGGGGAGGTGTTACATAGCCTATGATTTCATCATCCTTTGTGTAATTTTAACGCTCAGTATGCTGCATGTTTGATCACGAGCGTGTTCTGCCTCAGTCCCCCCCTTCTACCGTTATAGTAGAGTAAGTCGTTCTCTCTGTTGTCCAGAGCGGGATTGTGAACTCTATTTCCCCATGGCTTTCATTTGCGCGTCCTCTTACAAGTTGTATCAGGCTCTGCCGGCCCCTATATAATGAGCTCAGTCTCTGCATCATTGCCACTTAGATCTGCTCCTCATTTTGTTCACATCTCTGTCCTCCCCTGTACAGATATTATTATTGTGAGTGCTCAAGAAGTCTCCAACCATCTAGCAGCTGTGTGTAATTTGAGTATTACTGTTATTGCATTTTTTTCTTGTACTGTATAGCATAAGTTTAATTTGTAGGCCTAGTGAAGTTTTTGTAATTCGTGTGGGGTTCTTTATGTCAGTCATTTTTGATAATAGTTTGTATCTGTAATTATTTATCTGGCATTCACTGAGTATTATCTGGTATCTCATTTTATCAGGGCTGACTTAGTTAAATTTACTCTTGCTAATTTCGTGTTAATAGAGGCTATTGCAGTTAACCATATATTTAACCTGTTTATTTGCCATTACATTATCCTTATGAGTTCTGAATGTTTTGTTGTTAGTTTAAGCATTAAACTTTAACTTGTAATTTTACCTAACTCTTTTGTTTTGAACCTGGAACTTTACGGGACAGTAGTGACTCTTCGTATTCTCACTTAAAGTGTACATTATCTTTCTCTGTTCCGTAACAATATATATACACACACACACACACACACACACACACACAATTCTCCACGGTTTGAATATTGTCGTTTGAGATTTTATAACTTTCAAGATTTACCTAGCATAAATCATCATTATCATCATCATCCGGACCTCCTTTCCCACCCAAGGGCAGGGTGAGGAGTAGCAATGTCCAGACAGCCCAAAATTGCCCAATCCAATGGGCCACGCTTCCATTCACTCATCATTCAAGCCCCCGGAATCCTGGCTCTATCGGATACGCCAAAAACATTCACCACGTTCTGTAGCTTCACATGTCTTATCCGACTTAGTCAATCCAGAGGCTTCCACGTTAAAAAGGGGTGCCAATAATCCCTGATCATGCATATCTCCTCACAAAATTCATCCAGCCAGCTCGATCTCTTGTCAGTTCCCTAGCCTCACCGACTTCTAAACCTCTCTTCCTCAGACATTCATCCACCATATCTCTCCACCTTCTCCTTGGCCTACCTCGCCTCCTCCCTCCTTCGAATTCGCTCAGATATACCTTCTTCACCACTCTATTGTTATCCATTCTCTCCACATGACCATACCATCTCAGTACACTCTCTTCAGTTCTGGTGTCCACCGACTTCCTCACTCCGCATCTTTCACGAATCACATTATTTCGTATCCTATCCACTTTCTGTACTCCACATACATTCATCAGCAGTCCCATCTCCACTGCTCTTACTCTTGACTTATCATTTTCATGCCACACCATAGTCTCACATCCATATGTTAAAGTTGGTACTAACACTCCTTCATTAAGCCTCGTGCAGCTGCAACACTCAAGCCTCTGTTTCTTATCAAGGCCTTCATTGCACGAGCTACTTTTCTTCCTTGTGTCACTCTACTTTCAACTTCTTTTGCACATTTTCCTGTCTTTTCTATCACTGTACCCAGATATTTGAACTCTCTCACCAGTTCCAGTCTCTCTCCATTCACTGTTACATTGCACTGGGAGTCACCTTCTCTCTCAGTAACCATCACTTTACTCTTTTCTACATTTACTCTCAAGGAACGACGCTTACAGACATCAGCAAAACTCTGCACTAGCGTACCAAGTTCTTGTCCGGTACTTGCAAGCAGTACTGTATCATCAGTATACAACAAATTTGAGATATTCCATCCATCACCATTCATTACCAATGCCATCCCTCATTCCATTACTCGTGTTTTCACTTCTCTCATCACCCCATCCATATATACATTGAACAACCATGTAAGGTATGTAGATAGACAGATGTACAGAGAGAGAGAGAGAGAGAGAGAGAGAGAGAGAGATCTAATGGACAGAACTGGGCATTATAAAGGCTAAAATATGGGCGGAACCCGTGGGTTCAGACCTATTTAGTTTTGCGATTGAGCCGATAGACGGTAGGCGGTATGTTAAGTACCCTTCCATCGACAGCCCCAAAGCTGCTACCCTGAGTTTCATTTATTGCCAGACACCATGCATCCCAGACGGGGTGGCCAAGGGCTTAGAGTTGTTTTACAGGGAGGGGCACTAATCCTTCACCAACCCCACTTGACACGTAGGGATGCCAACAGCATCTGGTGTTCCCAGGCGGTCACCCATCCAAGTACTAACCAGACCCAACGTTGCTTAACTTCGCTGATCGGACGGGAAGCGGTGTACTCAACGTGGTATGGCCGTTCTAATTGGTTATATATATATATATATATATATATATATATATATATATATATAGTTTGTGGTAGGTGGGGGCGCTCACCACCACTCACGCAATGTAGTTCTGCTCTCGGATGTCTGCCCTGTCCTCTCCTACATCCTTCTTTCCTTCCATCTTCTTCTATCTTTCCTTCATTCTTTCCTTGTCTTTCTGCCTACGGGTGACTTTACACTCCCTCTTCTGTCTTTCATTCCTTCATTCTTTCCTCTTCCTTCTGCCTGTGGGTGACTCTACACTGAGTGACAAGCCAAATGGTTCCCTGTACACCAGGAAACCATTTACTACGCTGGGTGGTAACCATATAACCTAATTTTCGCGCCTGGTGGATTAGTGCGTAATTATTGTGCTCCAATCGGATTGAGCCGGTGAAGGTTTATATCCAAGGGATGGTTGGGGTTTATTGCTCACGTAATGCCACTCAGGGATGAGTGAGGTTGGTCACTCTCATCTTAAATGTCAGGACCAACTGCCTAGCCCCGGGCTCCTACGCTTCTCATGGGGCAACGTAGGATTGGATGATGGATGGATGGATGATATAGGCTATATATAGTTACACAGACAGATAGAGAGATAGATAAACCCATTCTTTACGTTTTCCCGCTCACTGCAGACACGCCATGCTGTTTCCTAATAATTACCACTGCATGTCACCATTCAGTCATATCAGAATGCATGCTAATTAAACTGTGAGCACTGTAGCTTGGATATGTGTTTGTGTCTGTGTGGGGTTGTATGTGCATAACCGTGTGAGCGTCCTGTTGCTGGCGAGTTTGTTGATGACTGATGTCAGGAGCACAGCATATGTGAGTGTGTTCGGTTGGCCTGGTATATGAACAGACCACTATAAAAGCCGCTAGTAAATGTGCAAGTGCTGGACTTTTCATGTTTTTAATATCATTCCGGCGAAGTAGGGTGATATCTTTTTCGATAACCCTTCAATACCGTTGCGCAAGATTTAGCTTGTCATTATGTGCGTGTGTATGATTCTGTGTGTGTTTCTGTACCTTATTTCCTCCAAAGTTATTTGATAGATTTCAATGAAATATCCTAGGTGAGTTCCTCTGGTTACTCCGAAGTCTTCCACCGTATACGATTTTCCAACCATGATTTTTAGTGGGGTCAGCCCTCTCACCAAATTAAAAATTCTCAGAAACAGTGAAAGGAGGACAAATATGGCTTTGATCGTGTATGTTGTACAGTGGACTCTAATCCATATTGTAATATTTGGGGAGTATGACTCCCAAATGATTCTTGGGGAGGTCAGCCCCCTACCCAAAATATAACATGAGCAGAAATGGGGGAAAGTGAAAACATACATTTCAGCGAAACTTCCGAGGTCATTGGCTATTTCCTTGATAATTTGTCCCAGAATATAAAAATTTCCACCTTTTTATTTTATGGGGGATCACCCCTCTCTCCATAACATATAAAGGATACAAAACAGGGGAAGGATGGCAGACATCGCTTTGATAGAGTACATGCAGTAGAATGAGCTGCCATGGGCCAAGTACTACTACTACTACTGCTGCTGCTGCTGTTGCTACTACTACTACTACTACTACTACTACTGCTGCTGCTGCTGCTACTACTACTACTATTGCTGCTGCTGCTGCTGCTTCTGATGCTACAGAAGCAGCAGCAGTAGTAGTAGTAGTAATACCACCACCACCACCATTACTACTGCTACTACTGTTACTACTACTATTATTACTATTACTATTACTACTACTACTCAGTGAGTGTAGCGTGTGATATGATAGGACTGGGTATGCGGTTTTCATGGTTTATCTGAATGCACAGGAAATAACCACACATCTACTTGTGTGCTTGTCAGTCTACTTGTCTGTTTTTTTGCCTGCATGCAAATTCAGTTTTTAAAAAGAAATGTCTGTAAAACTGTCCGTACAGTATTAAAGATGAATTTATAAATTTTGTTTGGAAGCATAAAAGTGCGCGTCCAGTTTGCTTGGTCAGCTTTGCTTGGTCAGAACAGTATAATATTATGTACTGAATATCATGGGGAATAAATATGAACTATAAAGCGAAATCTAATTATATCAATAACGTATACCAATGACAAGTAAATAAAATTCTTGATAAAGCATCCGACTGTATTTTTATTCACACACTTATGCAAATAAAAGTTATGGCGGGTGGTGTAGGGTTGAGCTCAATCAAATGATCTTTTACTATCACCTGTATCAATGCAACTTTCAAAAATGTTTTCTAAAATGAGGAAATCTTCACGCATCTGGATGAATGTAGGTGTACACATTTCATGCCTGTAGCACAGTAAGTGCACAGGAGTAAAACGTTCCTTCACCGCTCTTAACTTGTATTTAGTTGCATTAATGAACCTAGCAGAGATATGTATATAAATCAATAGTTGCCTACTATAATTAAAAGTTATAGAAGACCTTTGATTGCCTCACCCCCTTCAGCTACATCATCAAGCCAACACATCGCAAAACGTATTCTTTGTCTTTGAATACACTCCTCTGGCGCACCCGAGATATAAACCACATACATCTCAGACACAAGCCACACACGCTTTTATGGATGCAGTAAAGAATGATGGAAGTGTGTGTGACGCTCATAAAACTCCGCGGTTGCTGTTTGCTAAGTTTTATTATTCAAAGACTGCTGTTACCAAGTGAGTGACACTCTTTGAGACACATTACTGGTGCTGGAAAAATGAGTCATTGATCATTATTATTCACACTATGAACTGCGACAAATTTAAGTCTTGCATTTCGTGTTCGTACATCATTGTGAATTATTATGTAACGCTGTGGCATTCTGTTCTTGTCTTTAGCAATGCTTTCAATCGAGTTGTGTCACATCGTATTTAGAACAGTATATAAACAGTTTACTATTTTTTTCCCATGGTTCAGCCATCACTTTTCGTTATCGTATACCTCCAACCAAACACACAGCATAACCTCTTTCTACACCCACGTACAAAACATAATCCATCAAACGAACATTACCAGCCGCTTTTATAGCGGTCAGTGCATGCACACACCCGGCCACCAGAATGGCCCCAGTCATGCTTCTGACACCCACTTCTGACACCGCCAGCAACAAGACGCAAACACGCACACACACTTGTAAACTGACACGAACACACATGCACGCTCCAATGCTCACATTTTAATAGACATGCAACCCGACACGTTTCTCAGGGGCACACACACACACACACACACACACACACACACACACACACACACACACACACACACACACACACACACACACACACACACACACACACACACACACACACACACACACACAACGGATAACGGCCGTGACACCTACTAGCCAAACACCCAAGCCAAACATAAATCATGATCGTGTCGGTTTCTCCAGTAAAATAGGGATTTATCGGCTCGGTACAATCTCTCGGGAATTCCTACGATGAACATAAAGTGTTATGGACGATGTCTGGACCCTACTGGCCATTGTGCTTTACTTTTATTGTTGCTTCAGGTCCCCCACATTGCCCCCCTTCTTGTCCTGTCTCATTGCTCCCCCATCATGTCTCAACTTCACCCTCCTGCATTTCACCCTTTCTCCCCCCAGAAATACATCGCCTAATACTTTCCCCACATATACATGACCTCCTTCTCCACCCCACCAACAAACAGCGCTCTCTTCCTTCATACCACATTGCCTCCTGCTTCCCACATCTCACCGCCTCCTGCCCACCACACCTCATCGTCCCTCCCTACCTCCCACACCCCAGGGCCCCTGCTCCCACAGCTCACCGTTCCCTGGTCATACGCCATACCACCTTTTTTTGCCGACTCCTCACCTCATTGTTCCCCACATCTCACCTCCCCCTGCCCACCCAACACACACTATTCCTTGCTTCCCCCAAACTTCACACCCTGCTCCTCTCCGTCCTCTGCCACTGCCCTCCCCCTCCCACCTCAGCCCTCCCTCACACAGTACCCCCGTGCTCCCTCACACTACCTACTGCCACCACACGCCACTCCCTGTCCCTCTGTCCTTTGCCCCTTTCTCAAACCGTCCCCGTCTCCCAAACACTCAAACCACCGTCCCCACACGCTCCGCCCTGCCTCCCACATACTACCCGCTGTCCCTGCTGCACAGTATCCCATGCTCCCCACACAAAAGTACCCCATTTCCTATCTCCCCACACACCTATCCATTACCCCCCTTCCCTTCTCCAATTTCTCATTGGTATGTCATCCAGCAGCAGGTGATATCAGATTGTTATTAGGTATACCAGATTCCGGTTTACTGTGTCACGTCACCAATAATGAAGTCAGATCACCTAATTTTTGTTCTTATGACTTCAGCTTCCAATCCCTGCACCCCAAGTCACTAATATTTGCTAATATCTCGCCTTGCCGTAACAATTCTTAAGAACAGGTGTGCACGTCAGATCTTCATCGACTAGTCGGATAAGAATTAGATGTATGAGACTCCCTCAAGTTAAGTATATATAATTACAGTTTTCCTATGACATGCTTGTAGCTATTTCAGACTCCAGCTGACTTCATCAGCCAACATTAAATGACATGAATTCAACTAGCCACCTGTAATGAGTCGACTCGCTTCATGAGTAATGGTAAAGTAAAACAATGAACATGTTTAGTGAATGAAAAATATGATTGGCTTTCGTTCACACCCTGAACCAGTAATGTCCCAAAGTTTATGGCTTGTGTCATAATAATATGACAAGTCAGTTGTATGATCAGGTAGTACAACGCCCCCAGCGGATAAATCTGATCAAAAGACAGTTATTGCGACTATGCATTGTTTCATTCATGTTTCATGTAGGTGCCCTGCGCAGAACGTTTAGCCCCAAAATTACTTATCTACTTCCCTTTACTGTCTAATAAGAGGAATGATTTTTGTGCCATTCAAAGTCATAAAAGTGTGGTGCACGTGTAAAAAGTATTAATGCGTTTATGTGGTTGAAAATCTAATCACAGCTATATATCGCTATGAACTGTGACTGGGTAAAGAATTGTACCGCAGTTAGTACGAGGACCAGATTACCTCAAAATCTGTGACTCTGGGCACAGTTTGTACCGTAATGGCTTGAAGACCAGTTTGCCTCCGAAACTGTCGGGTGGTAAAAACTGCACCACAGTCAACAATAGGATGAGGTCGCCTCAAAAAGTGTGATTCCTAATAATAACTGCACGGTGCCAATGTTGAAAAAGTTTTGTGCCCCTGCTCGCTACTCTCACTGGTGGTGAAATGGCTAAAAGAGTAAACAAAACGAATAAATAAAAGTGTTAAAAACAAGGAGCACTCACAGAGTACAATACCTGCACCCACCAGCTGGTCGAAGTGCAAAAGATTTGGCTGTCCTGGGATCTTGACGTTTGACCGATTGTTCTTACAAAATTACCGGTTCTTCACTCTTGCTTGATCCTTAGCACATTCACCATGTTTGTCCCAAATCAGATCAAAGCTGAATCAACACTGTCCTGTGACCTTTGCCTTTGAATGATCGTTCTCAAATTGAGTCCCTTTATTATTGCCTTGCTGTGAACCTTACCATAGCGTTCAATGTAAGTCGGATTTTTACAATTTAAATTAATCTTCCCATGTGACCTTGATCTTTGACCAATTGTTCTCAAGAAATGTAGGTCAGCTCCTTGGCTGTTCCTCGGTCTTGTCACCAGATTTGATCCAGATTGCTTATAGACTCTTAAAATGTGACTATAGGCAAAAAGCGTTCGGAGGCATCCATGTTAACTATTACTATCGCTGAGGGAGGAAAAAAAGTTGTTGGATGAAAACTCATGGTAGTCTTCGTTCGCCCTTGGGAGGCTTTGTACCCTGTTAACCTTAAAAACTCCCAAAGTTTGTAGAATAAAAGACAGTGGTACAGACTGGATCCGAGAATAAACTGTTTTTACGAGAAAAAACAAATCTTAAACCATTCCATATCGTTTGCCAGAAAACTGACATCCATACCCAGCAAAACCGGGTTTAATACTGTATATTTCTTGCATCATTTGTACTGTACGTATTTTTATTTTTGTTGCAGTAGAAGTCGACATGGTTCCTGGTCGTACTGTATTTACTCCCTCTCCCACCGCCTATAAATGCATGTAATACAAAATGAAAGGCATATTAAAGTGCAAGAATTGCCCCAGGCTGGAAGATTTAAATTGTTGTTAATTTTCACAGAGAAGCTGTTTTGATTTTCATGGATGTAGTTATGGCGAATATTCAACGGGTTTCCCATTTTTTTAACATAATGAAATTTACCACCCGCTTTATTGTGCATAATTTATGCTTTTACGGGCCATATTAAAAGCCACTTTTTCAACTGCAGTAAAACTCTTTATCGATGGTTCATATTCCATTACTGCTATATTGATGACCAGTAAAAGGACACAGACTTAATTTATGCCTCGTGAAATTCATCTTTTTCATCAATTGCCTGGACCGTCTGCCCACGAAATCAGGGGAGGTAATTGTGCTGTCTTAATTGCTTCAGTCCGAAGAGGTATTTCTTTATACTTCATCATTTTTGTCTCCATACGATTTTATTTAGCTTAGGACAAACTTTTCGAACAGGATGTGTTAAATACAGCCTTCATTAATCCCTTGAACACGAGAGGTATTTCTTAAGTTGAATAAAGTGGTCTGATTGTTGCAAGAATAAAGAATATATAGGTCATCGCAGTGGAGGAAATACGCAGAGAGTTCACCTTTCTCCACGAACTTTTTCTGTTCTTTTTCTGCATGCCTCCTATACTCCCACCGCTCCACCTCCGCTTTATGGGTAACGCTGTTCTACACAGTTAACCATCCCTCACCACCTTGTACTTCTGCATCCTGTTTTTAATTTCCTTGTCCTCCACCTATCACTCCCGCTGTATCTTACATTCCTCTTTTATTCTCATTTGACCAGCTCCAACCCCTGATTAATGGCTAATGCCTGTCGCTCTCCCACGCATGACTTCCATCCATCGACCCACGTCATCAGTGCTTCACCACCTTTCACTTATTTTTATCCTTAAATTGTCCATCCTCCACACATCTCCCTCTCTACCAATCTCATCTGACTTGCCCCCACCCTTGCCTTCTGCCTAATGCTTTATTACTCTCCCACTCAGGAACTTCCATCCATTGACCCAAATCATTCATTTTCCATCATTTTCCTTTTCTCATCAGTACTGGAATTCTCCATAACCGCCAATCATTTAATGCCCCAGGACTTCCCTCACCCCATAACCCTTCTCAGTTTTCCGTATCATCAGTCCTTCACCACCTCCTACTATAATTTTCTGTTTTTCGATTTCATATCTTCTTCTACCTCTTCCACTCTGTTCTTATAGGACCAGTCCAGCGTCATGTTTAATGTCTTGTCGCTCCCTCACCCATGACCCTGTCCCACCTTCCCACATCATTGCTTTTGCACCACCTCACACTTTTCTCTTCTATTTATTTCCCCCTCCTCCTCATGTCTCTCCTACTCTAATCTGAATGTCTTTTTTATTCTCATTTAACCATCTCCCACCCCAGCCCTGTGTCTAATGTCTCACTCCCCCGACATCATCCAGCATCATCAGTTCACCACGCTCCCACTCTCTGGAATAGCTTGTCTCCCTTCTCATGAATAATAATAATAATAATAATAATCTGGCCTTTTGTTTCTCAAAAGCGCCAGTTCTTCCTTTTGGGAATTCACTAGCGCTCGACACACATACATTATTTTTACAATTACAAGAATTGTGACATTTCTTGTATATAATACAAGCTACAGCATATATACATGAGAGTGGCAATAATTAAACCCTATAATCATCCGTCGTAGTACCTCTCTCCAGGTCATAGCATTTTGAAAAAAGAAAGGCTTTCAGCTGTCTCTTAATTCAGCTGTCTCTTAAAGGATTCAACAGTAGACAGTTGTCTTATGGACAATGGTAATCTGTTATATAATCAAGGAGCTCTATATGCAAAAGAACGATCAGAGAAAGATAACTGGTGAATGGCTCCTGGCTCATCAAGACGCAAGGAATCATCTTCACTGCGTAACATCACACCCGGGCGTGCCGATGGGAGTTTTAACAATTCAGCAAGATACTTCGGTTCACCAAACATAAGAACCTTGAATGTAATAAGACAGTTTAAATTCAATTCTAGCCTTTACTGGTAACCAATGCAGCTTAATCAGAAACGGGGTAGTTGAGGTTCTCGGGGGGAGACCAAAGATAAACCGTGCCGCCCTGTTCAACACAGACTGAACTTTTGTTAGTATATTATTTGGAAGACCAACCCACAGTGAATTACAATAATCAACACGAGACAAGACCACTGCATAGACCAGTGTCAAGAGACACCGTCTATTCAGGAATTTTCTCACAGAGTACAGATTTCTGATATGCAAGTTACACTCTCTTACAACCTGATTAATATGTTCTTTGTAATTTAACTTAGAATTAAAATAAACACCCAGATTTCGAACAGAACTGACTGGATGCAGCTGTGACATGCCAATGTTCAAAGCCAGGGCATTGTCAGTGTCATCACCCCTTCTGTTTCCTGTGATGATGATGATTTCAGTTTTACCATCATTCAGCTTAAGTTTCCTCTTAGCCATCCAAATCTTAATATCAGATATTAGAGATTCAAACTTTGTCTTAGTATCGTCGATATCTGACATCTTAACATAGTGCTGGGTGTCATCAGCATAAAAATGATAGGACACATCATGAGCATCAAGTGGAGACGATAAACTACTTGTGTAGATAGTAAATAGTATTGGACCTAAAACTGATCCTTGAGGGACTGCAAATAGAAGGGGAGCAGAATCAGAGCTAGCGTAATCAACAACCACTCTCTGAGATCTGTCCGACAGATACGACTTAAGGAGCAAAAAGGCACTATCACGAACGCCATAAAAATACAGATCATCCGACAATAGTTTATGATCTACTGTATCAAAAGCTGCAGACAGATCCGACAGAACTAGGAGAGAGGACATCCCACTACAAGTGTTTGCCACCAAGTCACTCTAAATCCTTGTTAGTGCAGTTTCAGTTGAATGGTATTTTTTGTATGCTGATTGAACAACAGGAACAACTCTGTTGTGTTCCAGTAGTGGTAAGAGTTGATCGAGTGTGGCCCACTCAATAATCTTGGATAAAAAAGACAGGTTAGAGACTGGACGACAATTTGTCATGCTCTCGACATCAAGGCCAGGTTTCTTAATTAGGGGCCTAAGCAAAGCACGTTTCTCAGACTGCACAAAATTACTTTCTAAGAAGCATCTGTTTATTATGTTGCAGATAAAGTCTGCAGCGTGCTCATACACATCAGGCAGTTGTGACATGTTACACGGAGAGCAAAATGTTTTATTAAGTTCTCTGATGTAACATTTGACTTTGTTTACATCCAGCGGATGAAATGTTGAAAACAAATGATCCCCGGTGCACCGTGGCTGGAAGTCAACTGAGTACGCTTCACTAGGAGAACTGCTATCTAAATCACTTCTTATGCGAGATATCTTACTTGTAAAAAATGAAGCAAAATCAGAAGCCAATTGGGCATCAGATACAGAAGTTGGTTTAACAATTACATTCCTCCGACCAACCAAATTGTTCACAACTGCAGTTTTTTTTTATCACCACCACATGAATCAACTTTATTTTGATAATACCTAGCCTTTTGGGCTTTTACAGTGTGAACGACTGCTCTTCTCGCAAAAACATATTGCAAACGAGTTACTTCAGTCCACTACAAGCGCCACTCGCGTTCTGCCCTTCTACGTTGTCTATGCAAAGAATTAATGGATGGACCATACCACGGAGAATTATCACGTACAGTGATTGTTTTTACTACCTCAGGACAATAATGGTCAAAAATTGACCTGAGTTCCTTGCTGTAAATATCAACCAATTCACCAGAAGAAAGACTTGAAGAATCGATGGAGTTTAAACGTTGATCAATTTCAAAACACATCAACAGGCGTTCAACATTGTTGTAATTTTTGAACCTGATGACCTTTTTATATGAAGGGGATTTCGGGACATCAAAACTAAGAGTGATCAGAGCATGATCAGAGATGAGAGGGTCAAATTAGTTAACCTCCACATCTGATACGCGCCTGCAACCAACAGGGGACAAGATCAAGTCAAGGACATGTCCTGAGACATGAGTTGGCTTACTCACATGATTGAAAAAATTGTTGTGAGTGATCAACTCAAGGAATTCTGAAGAAAATGGTTTTGACTCTGGACTGTCAACCCAATAACTGAAATCACCACAAACAAGAAGTCCTCCAGGTTTAAGAGAAAACCCTTCAAGAAACTGCCCAAACTCCTCCATAAAACCTCGATCTCTGCCCGGATGACCTGGTCGATAGACAATTGCAATTCTAATGGTATTCTGGTGGAAATTTATTAATACTTCCATGAATTCAAATGAAGATGGGGTCAGGTCTGAGTCAATGAGAGAAACGTTTGCAAGTGCTGCCGAGTAGATGATTGCTACGCCTCCTCCCGGATAGTCAGCAGCAGGCCTGGGAATACTAATAATAGAATGTGTCTTAGGCAGAGCATTACGAATAATATCGATATCAGACTCATACAACCAGGTTTCAGTCAAGCACAAAATGTCAAGCTCGTGCTGATTTAGGATTTCATTAATATAGTCTATCTTATTACGGATAGAACGAATTTTCAAAAGACCCATCCTTAACTAGTTCAAGAGGGACGTAGTGAGTTTTCTGAATGGTCAAAATTGGTGTTTTCAATCAATCTATTCCTATGAGAAATCATAATTGGACATTCTCTACTTGATGCAAAATGTGCAACCGACTGTGAGTTTGAATTAGCATCTTGATGTCTTAAAGAGGAGCAGTTGATGCATTTGGGAGAATTTCTGTTACTACAGTCCTTAGATTTATGGGCTCCAGCACAAAAGACGCATTTAGGTTCATCACTTTTCTTAGAACATCTCTCAAATGTATGACCAAAGCCTTGACAGTGATGACACTGTGTAACCCAGAATCTATCGAAAGCGCGGCATCTTGTAAGATCTACATAGATGTAATTGCCCTGTTCTACAATGGAGGATCTCACCTCTGGCGACATCTTCAAGACAGCAGTTTTGGTGTCATTCCTTGTCCTTGTGAAGAGAAGGTTGAGGGTACAACTTCGATCAACGAGCATCTTAATTTTATTGTTTTTTCTCAGAATATTCGGGATGATGTCAGAGTCATCCAAGGTCATTTCAGGCAACATTTTCTTTGGCTCTGATATGCAAAAAGTGCCCTCAGAGCCAAAATGATCAGTCAGCACCCTAGTTGCTTCACCCTTGGCCTCAGCTGACGGAAACTTCATTACCAGCCCACCAGCCTTGGTCTTAAGGCAGCTATCAACCGGTACCGAGTTAAGTACGCCTCTGATGTCTTCTGGTCCCATCTGATATGTCAGGGCACCAGCGCCACTCTCTGGTTTCACAATCAGTACATGTTGACTATGAATGGCTTTTTTCTGGCCATGAGCACTGATCTCAATCACGATCCCAGGCAGGTCCTTCCCTCCCCCTACGAGAGACCCGCGAACAGCATCCGCAAATGACTTGGCCTGATCTTGCGTGACCGCCATGGGTGATGAGACCTTGGTCTCTAGTGCCTCCAGTCTATTTGATACGTCTCTGATTGCTTGAAAGATCGGCCCAATAACTTTATCTTCAAACTCCTTCTTGGTACTACTTCCTCCACCAGCCAAGACCTCGTCTGCTGGTGCAACACACTGGCTACACAGCCAGCGAAAGCCCAGCTGGTGGCTCTTCTTCATGAATGGATAGTCGCCTGCATCCAAATTTTCACAAGCTATATGAATCCACTTGCTGCAGTAGGTGCACTTCAGTGCTTGTGCACTTTTTGCTACAGACGTACTGCAGCGAGGGCACTGGTGTTATCTGCTCATGGTAAGGGAGAACAAAAAAACAAACAAAATGACAACAACAGCAAAACGTATATACAATACTACCCGGGATAAACCCGGGTAGCGCCGCCCCCGTTTGTGTCACCCTAATTTAGGAGAAAAAAAGAAAACCGAAAGAAAAATAAAAGCACAAAAAACAGAAATGGAAAAACAAAACAAAAAAGAACAGGGTGTCTGCAAGGTCACCACGAGCAGGTGGGATACGACCTGACTACCCTTCTAGGAAAGGTAACCCAAACCTAGGTGCCGCAAAAGTGCTGAGATGGTATTGAAACTTTTCCCAATTCGAGCTTTATAGCAGCAGCAAATACGTCACTTAGGCAAGACCTCATTGGTTACCATACTGCCACTGTGCAAAGCAGTGGCAGTATCGTAACCAATTCCTCCCCTCATGCTTTTTTCTTCCCTCCCCTCATCGCCTCCCCCCCTCCTAACTGCTTTCTACTTCTTTTCCGGGCTCCCTCTCCCCCTTCCGCTTCCCTCTCCCCTCACCATGACTCACATCCCTCACCGCCTTCTCATATATTCCCCTCCTCCTTCTCATCTCACAACCTCCCCCTCTTCTTCCCACCTCCCTCTTCCCACACCACATCCCTCCCCCATGTATACTCCTACCTCCCTCAGGTCTATTCCTTCCCGTTTTTATATTTACCAAGCCTTGCTGACAATGAATCCCTCCGGATATAGAACCAATCACGCCCCACATTCCTTCTATATTTCAGGTATTCCCTCACTGCCTCCCCACCCCTGTTATGTTGGGCCTCATGTATTTTTCCATGGCTGTATTTTAATGCTAGACAACCGTGATTTTTTTTATTTTGGCAGAATAAAGCCACTGTAAGTGGAAGTACAGTTCTTAAGTTCCGTATTCTTTGCCAGAATGATAGCAGTGCTTCTTTTTTTTCTTTTTTTTTATTATAGGTGTCTTAAGGTCTGTTGGAGCACAGTAAAATCGCCAGTACTTAGCTGAAAGAAAAAATGCAAAGTAATTCGTGTCTAAAGGATAAAAGGTTATACTATCACACAGACACCTCGCACCTCCCCAAAATATCTGAAAGGCGAAATTAGACATGGAATAATAGTAATTCCGAATCAGACACCTTTTCCGTAAACACCTATATAGAGGCACTTGTTAGACAGCCTTACAATTTTAATATGCTACACACACACACGCACACACCCACCCACACACACCCACCCACCCACACACACACACACACACACACACACACACACACACACACACACACACACACACACACGGGAATGTGTGTGTGTGTGTGTGTGTGTGTGTGTGTGTGTGTGTGTGTGTGTGTGTGTGCGCGCGCGCGCTAGCACATTTGCATAATGTGCACACGAATGTGTGCTTCCTGTAGTCAGAGTGCATGAGTCTGTAAGAGTGAGTGTGAATGAAAGTGAGTGAATGAGTCCGTGTGACTGAGACTCATAATGTGTGAAAGTGTGGGTTTATGAGAGTGACAGCATGACAGTGAGTGTGTGTGAGATAGAAAGTGTGTAGATGAATCAGTAATGGGGTAAGAGTGTGTGAGAGTGAAAGTGAGTGTGAGTAAGAAGGAAAGTATGCAAGTGAGTCAGTGTTAGTGAGAGTGTGTAAGAATGAAAGAGGGTGAGCGGGCTTGTGGAGTGGGGAGGAGGGAATGACGAGGCGGAGGATGAGATGAAGGGATAGATGGAGAGGTATATGAGTGAAAGGGTCCGAGCTGGAGAGAGGGCTGTCTGATTGCGAAGGGTACGGTGACATGGTGGCAATTGAAATGTAGCCACTCTTTCTGGGATTTATGGCATCTGGCTATAAACAGAAGAATGGAAAAATCAGTATTCGGATACCTCGCAATGAACTACCAATAAAACGACATTCAAGTTATGGAATGTCATCCATTATTAAGTGTATGAGATTCTAAAAAAGGAAACTGGTGTAGGATATAACCCCATTAAGTAAGATAATTTAGGGTCGTTTGCCTGGCTTTCTTATTAGCATCGTGCCATTCAGCTCTCACCTTCATTAAGCAGCTAAAGGTGTGGTGTGGGCTGTGAAAGAGGCACGTGAGAGAACATACAATCAGGGAGATGAGGGGCGGTGAGGTGTGGAGGCAGGGCGACCGGGAGAGAGCGATGAAAGGAAGTAAGGTGTGAAATAAAGAAGGAGGACAAGGGAGAAGGGGATAAAGAGGGAGGGAAGGAGAATAAGTGAGGAGGAAGAAATGAATAAACCAAAGAGGGAAGAAAAGAAGAACGAAAGATGGAGGGAAGGAGGAAAACGCAAAACAAGGCTAGGAGATGGAAAGAAATAAGAAAAAGGAGGAAGCAGAAAAAGAGGGAAAGGAGGGAGGAATAAAGAGGAAGAGAAAGAATGGAAGGAACAAGGAAACGATGAAAGGAGAGAACAAAGGAAGGAAAGAAAGAGGGAGTCAGTAAGGAAAAGATAAAAAGCTTGGCTGGAATACAAATGCAGGAAGGAAGGAGAGATATGTGGGGAGTGGAGTATGTAAGAGAGAAGGCAATGAGGAAGAAAGAAAGAAGGGGTGGCAGAGAGGAAAGGTGAAGTGACGTGCTTGGCGAGGGAAAGCAGGACGACGTAGAAAAAATCAAAGGGAAAAGAGACGCACTAACCTGGTGAGAGATGGGAGGGGGAAAAAAGCCAGTGGAGAGAGGAAGCAGGAGAGAAAGAGGGGGTAGTGAAGAGAAAAAGAAAAATGACACGCTTAACGAAGGCAAGAGAGGAAAACATGGAAGAAAGCAAAGGCAAAAAGACATACTAACCTGACGAAAAGAAAAAATGAGTGGATAGGAAGCAGAAAAGAAACAAATAAGTGGTGGGGAGAAAAAGAGAACTGACATGTTCGGGAAATGGGAGGGAAAAATGGAAAAAGAAGAGACTGGCAAACCTGACTCAAGAGATGGAAGAAAAAAAAGAAGAAGAAAGGAAGGAGTAATGAGGGAATACGGTGAGGGGAAAAATACAAGCAAGGAGCTGACAGTGGGAGAATTGTGTGTGTGTGTGTGTGTGTGTGTGTGTTTGTGTGTGTGTGTGTCTGTTTGTGTGTGTGTGTGTGTCTGTGTGTGTGTGTCTGTGTGTTTGTCTGTGTGTGAGTGTGAGTGCGCGTGCGTGCATGCGTAAGTGCGTGAGAGAGAGAGAGAGAGAGAGAGAGAGAGAGAGAGAGAGAGAGAGAGAGAGAGAGAGAGAGAGAGAGAAACTGAGTGGAATTAGAGAATATATTTTCAGAGAAAAGAATGGAGGAAGAACGAAGCAAGTTTTATGAGAATGGAGAAGAATATTATTACGAGGTCGGGTGGAGATTACTTGAATAAATCAGAGAAACTAAGTGGAACTGAAGGTAAGGGGGCTTGAGGAGTGAGGGAAAGGTTGAGAATATAATAGACTGCATGCACTGGGGAAAGTGCGGAGAGTGGGAGAGTGGATATAAGAGAGAGAGGGGTTGGACTGGGGGCGAGGTTGTGTGAACAGGAAGAGACTGGAAGCAGAGAACGTGTACGAAGCAACTCTAAACACTGTAATCAAGAAAAAGGGAACGGAAGAGCGAACTTCAATATATTTTGTGCATCCTGCGTCACTGCTACGGCTTTAACGAGTTCAGTACAGCCACGATGCATCCAAGAATCATATCCCTCCCGATACGGACACTGAGCTGTCGATATCACAGTCAAGAACCTTTACATAGCAACACCATTGCCACTAGCTCTCACACCGTAACGCCATGGCCTACAAGTCTCACACTACGGCTCTACAAATAGGAACCCAAACACTGCAGATGCTTCAGCAGGAAATTTCAAAGTACAGCGCCACCTCTAAATCAGAACAACCTTTATACGAGTAGCAAATTTTACTACACCAGCCCACTTTCATTCACACAATAGACCCACACAGCAATCAATAGTATGCCCCAAACCATCCCGTGTCATTATGTCATGAAATGCAGTACAATTATCATCACTGCTCTCTACCTTTTCATAGTCACAACATTAACCTTCACTAATGGAGCATTTCGCCACACAACGCACAATGTCACATTACAAACACTGACTGGTACACTAAAGATACTAAACATCACACTGATTCTTCCCCTCACGTCCATCCACCACCACCACCACCACCACCACCACTACAGCTGAACCACCACCACTACCTCATGCGACACTTACCATAGCAGCACAACCACAGCCACTAATTCCTAACATCATAAACCACCACCAACCACCCAACCACCGTTACGTAGGGGTACCACCACCATTACTTTGGACTCTCATTCTACTCCACCACTACTTCCACTACCACCACTAACTCTCCCACTGTTAACAGCATCAGCAGAACTCTGGAGGACTAGAATACTACCTCTGTAAATCTTTTTTCTACTGTGTTGCGTAGCCTCAAACTTTCTTGGTTTTGGCTGCATAAGACTCATCTTTTTTTTTTTTTTTTTTTTTTAATCTGAACTCATGACCTACATTTTATGCCAAGCACTTCACGGCCCTATCGGTCCGTTCAGTACTTGCTCAAATGAGAGCCTTATCTAGACCGCACTTCCCTTTGCTCGCAATTAACGATTTATGCGTCGACACAGGAAACTCCATGGAAAATCCCCGACATGTTCCGCGTAAGTTTAAAACCAATGGGAAAAATTAACGGGCAAAACATTCCTTCAGAAAATTGCAGTCGACATGAAATTGAATCGGACCCATCTGTGACCCAGTTACACACATACTACTATGTTTCATTGAAATCCTTTATTCCAGTTTCAGATGACACACACACACACACACACACACACACACACACACACACACACACACACACACACACACACACACACACACAACATACACACACACACACAGAAGTACAGTACATTAGATATACAGTATTAGATATTTTTTTTTAATTCCCTGTTATTCTCTCACTCACACTTTATCACTTTTGGCCTCGCATATCCGTTTTTAGTTTACTCTTAATCTTTGACAATTCCCTCACAATTTTTATTGATGTTCACTTTCTTTTCATACTGTAACATATAAGGTACATTTTACCCTTTTTTCTAAATTGCAGCCAAACTCTGGCATTATCTTTTACTTTGTGCGTAGCGCCTTTTTTTTTCTTAATTTTTATTTTTGTTTAATACTTCATCCTTGTCCATGAGGTGAGGATGGAGAATGAGAGACATGCTAGGAGAGTGTATAATATTATGGGTGAGGTGGGACGGGGGGCCCAAGGATTAGACGGAGGGATAGGGTGGAGAGGTATATGAGGGAACGGTGTGGGAGCTGGAGAAATGGCAGCCAGATGACAGAGGACAGGGTGAAACGTAGACGATATGTTTGTGGTCACTGCTTCCGGGACTGAGGTGTCTGGCGACAAATAGACAAACAATCAGAGATAGATAGGTAGCTAGATAGATAGACAGATAGAGTGATGGACAGATAAAGAGACATTTTTCTTGTTGCATTTTCCTCCCACTCTTCATTATATACGTCACTTTGCTTTCTCTATACTGAGGAGGAGAGGAGGAGAAAGAGGAACTGTTCCAAGAGAAGCCATTGACATAGCAATCGGGAGCATTGCAGAAAACCACAAGGGATAGCTATGATATTAATCACTATCAACCGGAAGCGTTGCAAAAAACTGTTAGAGCTAACTGTTGATATTGTTCAATTTTCCTACTCTGTTTTCATAGTCTTGAGCTGTGGCGTCGAGATGCACAGTTTTGTCCTTTTTTCTTGCTTGTGTAACTTGTCTCTTCAAATGCATTCCTCTTGCTTTACTCTTATTTGTATCAAAACCTTTACTTTTTTCCTTCCTTCTTTTCCCTTTTGCTATTCTTCCGTTGTCTCACACACTTTCCCCCTCCCTTATCTGTCTCAGACCACGTCCCTCTCCCGCTTCTTATTGGCTTGATCCTCATCTCTCCTTCTCTTTCGTGACTCTCCCCTAGCCCTGCAGAAAATTTTGTCTCTTCTGTTATTTCCTTCCCTTGCTACAGTCTTCTTCTGTTTTCTCCTTCTGCTGCTAGTCCTCGTCCGTTTTCCCTCCCTCGCTCTCGTTTTTCTTCCCATCCCTCTCACCTCTTCCTCTTAGTTCCTCCTCCTCCTCTGCACTACATCTTCCAATACCCGGAATACCTGTGTCCAGCCACTATGATGCGAAAAGATTCCACGCGTACACGAACACCTCACCTCTCGCTACGTTCTCTCCTTCCTGCATCCCCTGTTGTACATGTCCTGGTCCTTTCTTTTTTTCTCTGTTCCAGCCTTCCTCCCTTATATCCCTTTAGTCGTCATGCAAGCCAGGTTGTTCCATTGAGTCTTATCCTACGTAGTCTTCTCTTTCTTGCATGTACAGTAATTGTAATTCTCTTCCTCTGTCAATCTTTTTTATGTTCTCTCAAAGCCACCTGTTCCTCTCTTCTTCCCTCTTGTCCCTGTTACGTGCTTTAAAGTTTGGCTGCTCTGTTGATATCTTTGTATATTCTCTGTCCACCAAAAACTAGCCTAAAATTGCCGTCTCTTCTTACTGAACACTCATCTGTAAATATACTGTGTGTGTGTGTATATATATATATATATATATATATATATATATATATATATATATATATATATATATATATATATATATATATATATGCAAGTCATAAAAATGTACAATGGAGAGGCTGTAAAGCTGTAGCGCTGCCTTGTACAGCAAATGATATAAAGAGAAAAAGCTGCACAAGGACAAAACTCTCCGCCAAGGTAAGTTGTACGAACCATATAAGTCGTTTCTTCCTTGTTTACACCTGATTGGTACAAACTCATCACAAGCTTCCAACATCTATCTGTGTTTTATTTTACTCTCCCTTTTGCGAGCGCATCTTGTTCTCAACTAATACTGCCCTTGACTGTAACTAAATCCTGTCCCTTCTTCATTCTTCCGTTTACTTCTGTGTCACTACTTTTGAGTACCGACCATTTATTTTCCTCCAGATTTTATTTTTCACCTTCAGTTTTTCCCTCTCTTCCTATTCACCAGCTTCCTTTCTTCCTCAGTCTTTCTTCTTTCCGTCTGTTACTCTTTTCCTTGATTTTTTTTCATTTTTTTATTTTCACCCCAACCCCTGATTTTGAGCTTTTCTTCCGTTGTCCTTATTTACTATCTTTCCTTTTTATTTCTAGTCTCCCTTGTGTCCCCGTAGTACTTTTCCCTTTAAGCTTCTTTTCCTCGTCTTCCAGTCTAACAGAAGTGCGTGTGCTCCGCTGCTCGAATGTGCAAACAATATACTCTTGCAGGCTTCTCTTATTCATCCCTTTCCTGCCATCCTCCTCCCACCTTTTTCTCTCTTTCCCTCTTCTGTCTCTTTCCCCTTACACTTGGCTAACCAAGGGTCTGGTATGTTTTTCGCCTAAACTCGACTCGCTCCATTGCCCTGCTTCTGTGTTTTCACTTTTTTTTGGTTTTCTGGCATTGGTTTGCCCCCCTCACTCTCTCTCTCTCTCTCTCACACACACACACACACACACACACACACACACACACACACACACACACACACACACACACACACACACACACACACACACACACACACACACACACAGACGCACGCACGCACGCACGCACGCGCGCACAATCTTTTCTGCGTGACTCATCTTGTTTGTTCTAGAATACCCCTCTTTTTTTTTTTTTCTTAATGTTTCCTTATCTTTCCCATTTTCTGTTCTTCTCCCTTCCTCCTTTGCTCAGGCAGCCTCATACTTCCTGCCCCTTCTTGACTGCCTTTTACTGCTTTCCTCTCTCGCTTCCTACTGGCTTTTTTTAGTTGCTCTCCTCTTCTGCGGGGTAACTCTCCTTTTGCCCTGCACATAATATCCTCTCTTCTGCTTTTCCTTCCCTTGCCACAGTCTCTGTTTTCTCTTCCTGTCTCTCATTTTTCTTGCATTCCCTCTCGTCTCTCCCTCTTCGTTCCTTCTTCCTTCCATCTTCTCCTCTGTTCTATACCTCTCAGTACCCCGAAAACGTGTGTTCAGACATTGTAACACGAAAAGATTTCACTCTTACAGAAATTCGTTGTCTCTCTCTGCATCCTCCCCTTTCCCCATCACCTGTCTTGCTTGTCCTTGTCCGTTCTTTTCTGGCTTCCAGTTTATGTCTTCCTCTCTTGTAGTCCTGTTCTGGTGAGGCAGGCCAGGCTTTTCAATTGCTTCCTGCATCTATTGTGATCTTGTCTCTCTGGCTTACACCTGTTCGTAATACTTTCTTATTTTCCTCATGCATCTCTCTTGCTTATATGCTCTTTCCCCAGGTGTTACTCTCTTCCTCCCTCATATCCTTATTCTCTGCATGTAGGTTTGACTTCTCCATTTCTGACCATTTTATCTTTCCATAAAACTGCCATCTCTTTACTTTGAATGCTGAATTGTAACAAAAGGATAACATGCCAGTCACAAAGGAGACCTATGTACAGGATATAGAACTGTGCCACTGGGGTACGGGAAATTAGCTGAAAAAAAGAAAAAAATCCAAGTCAAGATGGTCAAACTAGTCTTGTGTTCCTTATTAATAACGCCTGACCCGGTGAAATTAGTCATTTTCTTCTTATGTCCGCCTGTGTTTTATGTTCTTCCTATTATGAAAGCTCTTCTCATCCTCCACTAATCCCTTATTCTACACGTAGCTTACCTCCTTTTCCTTCTTCATTCTTCCTCTTACCTCTGTTTCACTCTATTTGTAAGTCACGTCAATCACCAGTCATCTTGTCCTCCCTTTCTCCAGATTTTTCTCTCCTCCTGTTTTTCATTTTTTTTTTTTTTTGCTGTCTTTATTTACCAGCTTTCTTTCTTTAGGCTTTCTTCTGTTCCTCTGGCACTAAGTACACATTCCTTTAGCCCTTTTAGTCCGATGACTTACCTATTATTCTTAATACTTGCCGATAATTATATACGGCTGTGGGGTGACCTCTTGTAGTGAAAAAATTACTCAAAGCAATGTCTGTCGGCCATACCACGTTGAGTACACCGCTTCCCGTCCGATCAGCGAAGTTAAGCAACGTTGGGTCTGGTTAGTACTTGGATGGGTGACCGCCTGGGAACACCAGATGCTGTTGGCATAACGTTCTCCCTACTTGTCAAGTGGGGTTGGTGGAGGATTAGTGCCCCTCCCTGTAAAACAGTTAACTCTAAGCCCTTGGCCACCCCGTTTCGGATACATGGCGTCTGGCAATGATGATGATCATGAATGTCTGACATCTCAGTTCGTAAGATCTCTGTGTTATATAGAATAAAATCGTGTGAAGATAGCAGAAATAAAACAAATACATCAAGGAAATGAAGCGGTTGGCTTTTATTTATCTCTCATATTCGTATTTTCTATCAAAAGCTTTCTCCTTCATTTTTGTTAATTCCTTCAACCTGTTTCTTTCTCCAGGAGCCTTTCTTTTTCAACGTTCCTTCTCTACCTTTAGCACTCCGCTTTTCTTCCTCTTTTTCCTCCGTTTTTATATTCTTGTCTTTTTCCAGCTTTCGGATATCACCTCTAATTCTTTCATCTCGTTTTCTACTTCACTGGCGTCCTGTCTTTTTCGGCCTTCACTCTCTCCTCATATTCCTCCCTTAATTTTTTTTTCTCACGTCGCCCCCCCTCCTTATTTTTCTCCTGCTGTCTATTCTTACTTTCTGAGTTCTATCCCCCCCTGTCTTTATTTACTGGCTTCCTCTTTTTCAGCCTCCCATGTTTCCCCGGTAACTCTTTCCTTTAAGTTTTCTTTTTTCCGCCTTTCCCAGTATAATGGAAATAAGTGTGTGTGTGTGTGTGTGTGTGTGTGTGTGTGTGTGTGTGTGTGTGTGTGTGTGTGTGTGTGTGTGTGTGTGTGTGTGTGTGTGTGTGTGTGTGTGTGTGCGTGTGCGTGCGCGCGTGCCTGCTTGCGTGCTCAGCCTTCGGATTATGCAAGTATGAACTCTTGTAGACACTTCTTGTCCACCTATATCTTCTAAGCCACCTTCCTCTCTCGCTCTCGCTCTCTCTCTCTCTCTCTCTCTCTCTCAGCACTTCCTATCTTTGTCTAGTTAGTTTTTTTGCCTATATCTATCATCCTGCCCTCCTCACAACCTTCCATATCTCTCATTCTTTTAATTAATTCTGTATAATAAATGAACGATTTTCATATAATATTCTTGCAAGGCCAGACGTTTTTATTTAGCTTAGAAATTCTCGAAATCGAGGGGTTACAGCCTTCATTAGTTCCATATGGTGTCCTGAATAAACTAATCTCTCCTTCCCTCTGTATCTTCCCTTAGTGCCGTTCATATCTTCCTTCCCTCCCGCTTTTCTTCACTGATCTCTCCGTATCTCCTGTCTTTCCCCATATCGCCTTCCTTTCATCCTTCCTTCCACATTCTTCCTTCCCTCGATACTCGCTTTCCGTTCGTCATACTTTCCTTCCTTCCTCCATACCCTCCTTCTCCCCTCCGGACTCTCCTTCCTTGCCTCTATACTCTTCTTCCTTCCCTTCATTTTTTACTTTCCTCTCAATCCAATTCTTCTTCTTGTAGCTATCGTCACCAATATTTCTAACAGTTCTTCTTCCCGTAAATCTTCTCTCTTTATTCCATCATTCCTTCTTTTTTTTTTTTTTCATCCTTTCTCATTTCCTACTTCCATCCCCCATTTTCTAACCTGACCTCTTTCACTACAGAATTCTTATTTTCTCAACATTTTTACTACTCATTCATAACCCCTCCACCCTTATCAGCGACATTCTTCTAACCTTCCTCCCAACCTTTCCCTTGCTTCCATTCTTTCCTTCCACCATTCTTCTTCTTTCCTTCCAACTCGCCTGACCCTTTGTTTCCTTCTTCATCCTTCCTTCTAATATTCTTTTCTTCCTTTCATCTCTCTTATCATTTCTTATCCTGCCTTCAAGTACCTATAGTCATTCCTTCCATCCTTCTCTATCCCAAGCCTCCTGGTCTTTTTTCGCGTCTTTCCTTTTCCTTCCTACTCTTTCCCTCCTCCTTTCAACTCTCTCTCCCTTTTCCTATTACTGCTTGCCATCCTCCTCCTACCCTCAGTCCCTCCAACGAACTCCTCTTAACCATTCTCCTTCCTTCGACTCTCTTGGTGTTTCTTTCCATCCTTCCTTTGAATCCGACTCTCCTGAATCTCCTATTTCTCCTCGCCCCATCTGACCCCTCCCCCCCATCTCTCTCTCTCTCTCTCTCTCTCTCTCTCTCTCTCTCTCTGTATCGGTCTTCATTTATCAATCTTTTTTCTTTTCCATTTTTATTATTATTTGTTAAGTTTTCTCATTTTTCTTCGTTTCTTCCCCTTTTCTCGTTCTAATTCTCACTTCTTACTCTATTCCCTCCTCCTTCTCTTCCCTCTTGTTTTCCCCTTATCTCTTCCTCTTCCCCATCCTCACTCTCTTCTCCTCTTACATCCTCCTTCCTCTTGCTCTTCCTTTTCCCCTTCATCCGTTATTTTTCTCTCCCCATCCCCTCATCCTTTTCATCCTCCTCTTCCTTCTCTCCATTTCTTCCTCTTCCCTCTTACCCCCCTCTTAGCCTCATCTTAGAGCAGGCGACGGCAGTGAAGGTAACATACTCGTTCTGCGGCGGGCAAGGGATGAATGACGCCCTTTTGACAGTGCGACCTTGACCTCTGTCAGATTACGGAAGCTAGGGCAATTATTTTTAAAGGTAACAACGAAGATAATGATGTTTGGTATTACAGTTTTTGCAATTTTGATGCGGTTTGCATTTTTCACAAGATTTTTGTAACCGTACTCTCTCTGACTTGTCTTTTATATGTAGGTACGTATTGATTAGATCTCTAATTTATTTACTGTGAGCATGGAAGTGAAAAAGTTACTACATGACAGTATTGTGATACCAACTCTAACGTACGGAAGTGAAGCTTGGACATTGTTGGAAGGACACAAGTCAAGAGTGAGAGCAGTGGAAATGAGTTATTTAAGAGGAGCCTGTGGAGTCACGTGGAGAGACAGGCTGACGAATGAGGATATAAAGGAGCGTTGTGGTGTGGATGTGGATGTGATAGGAAGCGTTATGAGGAACACACTGAGGTGGTTTGGCCATGTGAAGAGGATGGAGGGTGAAAGACTGACGAAAAGAGTGTATGTGAGTGAGGTGGAGGGGGGAAGAGGGAGGGGGAGGCCGAGGATGAGATGGAGGGATGGGGTGGAGAGGTATATGAGAGAGGGGGGTGTGAGTTGGGAGCAGGGCAGTGAAATGGCGGGGGACAGGGCGACTTTGAGGCGATTTGTTTGTGGCCACCCCAAACGGGATTGAGGCGTCTGGCAATAGATAGATAGATAGATTCTAACACTATTTCATCTAGTTTCATCACCATAGAGAACATTAGTATATATATAGAATGAAACACACACTGTAACGCAATACTGCACAGGAACGAAAACGACACTGACATATATGAGCAATACTTGTGACGCCGGTGAAGGCGCCAGTGGAGCTCGACTGAAAACGGCGGGTGTACGACCGCTGCCGCAGCATTGATGGCAGCATTTCTCTCTCTCTCTCTCTCTCTCCCCCCGAATGGAACTAGCAAGTATAATATTCGAAAAAATGTCTGTTGAAATAACGTGCACAGTCCTAGATTATGGGGCTCACGGTGATGAATAAACAACAAATGCCTGCAGTGAAATCTAATTTATATCATAACTACAATCAGAGACCACTCACACTTTAATTCACAGCCATCGTCATAAACGCCTGCCCTCATCAAGAACAAAATTACTACCTCCCACACTGGGCGCGTTACCAGATGCAGCCACAGCCTTGCCAGTGTGAGTCTAAACCTGGAGAATGCCGTATCAAATATCCGGCTGACAGAGTTGACCCATCCTGTGGCGAAGGCGGTTAAGAAGAGATTTCCATGAGGTATAACACTTTAAACACACTCGCAACATAGAAAATAACATGATGATGATCATCATCATTATCATCAAGAAAACAGGATGCAGGAAACACAGAAGTAGCAAACTACATTAACAGCGCTTGGCTAAAATGACTACCAACCATCCCGTATCATTCAAGCCATCGGCTCTCCAATCGGTTGTGACCAATAAAAGGCTTCATTGTGAAGGATCTTGACATCTACTGCACGCGTAGTGTCACTCAGGGTTGAGTAACTTGCCATTTTTGTCATAAAATGTCTGGACTAAGCAGTCTAGTCCCCGGCCCCTACTATTCTGATTATGCGTTAAGGGATCGAATAATTATAATGAATTGCCGGCTGGAACAAGTTATATGATCACTGAAGTAATGCACAAATAAAAATAAACTATAAAAATCATGTTCGGTGATCTCGGGGTATAAAATAATGAATTCAGTGATAATAATATTTAAGCTTAAAAAGTACTTTGTATCGGCCATAGTGATTAATTGCTGTAAAAAATACTTGTGAAATCCAAATTGATGCTTGACGAAAAACTGACCTGTGCTGGCAAAACAAAGAATATAGCCAAGTGGCATAAGTAATTTAGCCTGCCAGAGTAATTTATTAACGGCATGTAATCTTGACAGACTGAATAACGAACACAAGCGAAAAAAGTATCAGGTAAAACAGCATAAAATTATGATAAAAAGAGCCATAGTGCATCTGGTGGAGAGAGCAGGGACCATCAACTCGTATGCCTTGAACAACAAAATAAATTATAATATAATAAAATAAAAAATAAAAAGTATATCATCTTTTTGAAGAGAAAAACACTGTCGAGGCATGTAGCGTCCGGAGAAATATCAAGTTAAAGAAAGTAAGAAAGAATATTAAAAAACAGTAACTATCAAAGTATATCCCATTGGCTGAAAAGATGTGTGTGTGTGTGTGTGTGTGTGTGTGTGTGTGTGTGTGTGTGTGTGTGTGTGTGTGTGTGTGTGTGTGTGTGTGTAAAATAACTGAAAAGCAGAGGTTAATAAATTATACACCTATGAATTTGAAAAAAGTTGAAATAAATGTATATATAAAACCAACTGAAAGCAGAAACCATCAACGTACATCCTATGAGGAGATAAAAGAGGAGCAAAATATAAAGATCTACACATAAAATAAAACTTGAAGGTCAGAGTCTGGTCAAGGTTGCCGGCAGCCACGCTTCCGTTTCCTATTTTGAAAGCCTTTATATAACCTGTGCTGGATTTCTGTCAGGCCTCCCCTCCCTCCATTTCCCATTTCCATTTGGCTTTTTATAGGCACTTTTTTTTTTTTTTTCAATATTTTGTCTGGGAGTTCTTGGTAATTGATTTGTTTGTCACTCAGGTTGTTCGTCTCTGTCTTTGGAATATTTAGGTTTCTCTTCTTGTGCCTCGTCTCAGCTGAGTAAAACGGTCAGTCGTGAAGCTTGAACAAAATAGAACAGAGGCGATCATGAAGGGGTTAACAATACCATCTTAATTTTCAGACTGCTGTAACTGACGGCCGGCTGAATGAAATTGTCTTGCGTTATCTGGAAAACAATATGAGTAATACCAGAATCGTGCCGGCCTTCAGAAAACAAGCTGTCATATCATTCTGCTTTCCTAGTCCTCCTAGTTTGGATAATACTATATTGTTGCAGTCGATAAATACCATAAACGTTCTGAACACTTTTTAAAAAACAAATTGAAATTTCGGTAAGGTAAAGAGCACTATTCAACCGGGTTCGGTAAGTTAATGTCTTGCTACATTCATTTGGGAACCCTGACGTGTGAAGGTATTAATAACGGACTACTGTATATTCCTCCATGGGAGATATGTGGCATATTTTATTATAGTCTGTTCCGTTCTGCCTATGCTCGTCGACTTTAACTTGGCCTGAAATTGCCACTTCTCCACTTTGACACCAGAATTTGATGGTGGTGTTGAGAAAAGGAGAAATGGAAAGTACGTAGTGTTGTGGTGTAGTCTTATTTTGCTTCTTAGATAGTACTCGTAGGTTGTAAACGGATGAAAATCACCGCCGAGTTAGGGCAAACAAAATGTAATAGACTCCTTGCCTGTCAAAGGTATCTCGCTAAGTTACTCGCATTTACTTAACAGACCATCACACTTTATCATCCTTACATATTCAGTGCCACTAGTTTTATGTTCTTACCTAAATGCCTGTCGAGAGAGTCTGTTATTTCTGAATTGAGTCTGCCTGTCGCTTAGCAGTCCTGCACACATTAATCTGCATATTGTACAGCTACGTAATTGCTGATCAGTAACTTACTTTACGAAACTCGGCAGTAACTCCAAAACACAGGGCAGTAATATCGCAGACTAGCAAACTTTCGAGAATATACTGTCAGAGTTTCATCAACGTTAAACTAAAATGGGGAACAATATTGTTATTCGTAGCTGTATCCCTTAGGCCACGGTATTTTTGTATTACACTGTTTATGTAGCCGTTAGTCAACTTTAGTTTTGTTCTCCACGTAAGAATCTACTTGCCAGTCACCTTAGTCTCTTATATTATGTACATGCTTGGCCTTGTTTTCCTGTATATCACTAAATAACTGCGTATACTCCATCTGTTCATTGACCCTTTGTATGTAGTTACGTCCTTTTATCATATTCTTGCTATCTCCAGGATTTTTTTTTTATTTAGCTTAGGATAGTCTTTTAGAAGCGAAGGATTGGATAAAGCCTTCATTAAGCAATTTTTGTATCTGAAAAAATCATCTGGCGGCAGGAAGAGTAAACTACACTGTGCTGCGTCAGCGCTCTGAAGGACATACTCTTCAATACACTGGCGTATAATATCGACTGGATATAGCTAGAAATATTGCACAAAAGGCTTTCCGTTCTGAAAGATTTACGGCATCAGTCAACTAAAGTCATAGTAGTAGTAGTGGTGGTTGTTACTGTAGCCTCAGGTTCATCTGAAATGTGAACCCAGTGGAATGCAGGCTGAAACAGTTCTCTCGGTCCACCATCTTCCTCTGGGGGGATAGGGAGGGAACTGAGGAACGTTTGCATAACAAGATAGTGGAACCACCCAGTTGAATCGGTGTAGGCGTCCCTCCTCAGCATCATTTCAGCTATAACTCTGAGTTTTATGGTCCAGTTAACTACCTCTTTAACCCTGTTTATAAATTTGCAACCCTTGCACGATTTAGTTAGTTCAGTCACACAAACCTACTGTATACCTATAGATACGCAGTCACACACACACACACACACACACACACACACACACACACACACACACATACACACACACACAATTTTGCAACGTTCGGAATTAATTTGGGGGAAATTGTATTAAAAAAAAAGAAAAAAACAAAGGTTTACGGTCTGAAGGATTGAAAGGCTGAAGGGATTTGTGCGTATAAAGGTGACGATGAGGGTCAGGGTTAAGTGCTTATGTAACCAAAACACGTGAACTGTATATGTGCATCAAAGTACTTATGTGTGTGACTGTTTTGCATGACTATATATTAGTGGAAATAACTGTGTGCTAGTGTATGTTCATAGGTACGACGGCAGATACATGTGAACAAATGGGAGAAATGGAGTTCCCCCGAGCTAAGCCCTGTATTGGACTATATAGCCCCGCTAGGGTTACAGGAGGGAGCTACCCCTCCCGGCACGGCAGCCCGTGCGAGGCTCGAACTTGCAATCCCCCGATCACAAGTCCAGCGCGCTACCACTGTGCTATCGCGCCCCCCATACATGTGAACAAATTACGGGCAAAAATTAATGTAAACGTTACTTGACGGACTTTCTGCAATTTTCCAGTGTCATTCAGTGTACCAAATCACAGAGGTCCCTGTGCTCATCCCCAAGAAACTCAACATACGAGTACTAGCAGTGAAAAAATGCAAGGACTGAGAAAGAGTATGCTACTGGGGGCGAGGTGACCTTCGCTAGAGAAGAACAATATTGTTTACCTACACATTCCTCAAAGATACCGTGATAAAAAGTACTGAGACAGGGAACTTTTAAATACAAGTAGAAAAGAATGGAAATATGAGGAGAAAATGTTTTTTTCTAATGAGGGAACGTCTTAAGCTACGGAAAAAAAAGTCTCCTCAAAGTGGCCGGAAAAACCAGTTAGAAGGAAAACAAAAAATGCTTCTAAGAGAAAGGGAGGGTGAGCGAGAGTACACCCATTGGCCCGGAAATAATTTAATGTAAAAAGAATTCCTACCATTTCTTTGTCTTCCTAGTTTTTACTCGAATTGTTTTCTACCCATGACACTGACTCCGATTCGCTATATCCCAGAGGATTCCTATTTTAGTGGTAGGTGGTGGCGACCATCATCCACTCACTTGATGTAGTGCTGCCTACTTCTTCCTTAGCCTTATCATTCTTTTTCTGTTCCCGTCCTCCTCTCTTCCTATTTCTCCCATCTTTCTTGTCACTTCCCATTCATCCATCCATTGCCAGACACCATAATCCCATAAGGGGTGGCCATTTGACTCTGAGTTATTTGTTTTACGGGGAGGGGCACTAACCCTCCACCAACCCACTTGTTGTCACTTCTTATTGCATTTCTTTCCTTTACAGGTGGCTTTACATTGAATGACAAGCTAAATGGTTTCCTGGAAACCAAGAAACCATTTACAACACTGGGTGGTAACCATATAACCAAACCATACGTGCTCCCTACGTGTCAACAAGTGGGTTGGTGGAGGGTTAGTACCCCTCCCTGTAAAACAAACAACTCAGAGTCAAATGGCCACCCCTTCCGGAATTATGGCGTCTGGCAATAGATGATAGATAGATACCTAATTTGATTTCCTAACAGTTTTATGTTTTTTTTTTTTTTTCTATCACAATGTTATCCAGTGATTCCTCAGTTCTTTCCACTCTCTCTCTCTGTCTCTCTGTCTCTCTCTCTGCCTTTTGATTAATCTTCTCCCCATGACTGCATCTTTCCTTTTATTCAGTCTATTTCTTTTCGCTACCCCTTATTTCCTCTCTTCATTCATACATTCCTCTTGGTTCTCCTTTCTTCATTTTCCGTTTTCATTCTTCCTTCTTTTCATCGTTCCTTCCGGTCCTTTCATTTTCATTACTTGTCCTCCTGGTTGCCTGCTTTTCCTCGACAGTTTCCATCTTTCCTTCCACCCTTTTTGTCATTTATTTCTTCTTTCCTTCAGTGCTTTCCCCATGATTCTTTTTATTCCTTCATATAGTTTCTTCTACCATGTCTGTCTTCTTCCACTTTGTCGTTTTCGCTCTCTTCCCCATTACTCTTATCCTCAGTACTTTCCTTTTAATTCTTGTTTCCTTGGTTACACATTTTCTTTTTCCTGTGTCTCCTTCGTTAGTCTCCCTGTTTTCTGTTTCCCTTCTTCCATACATTCCCACACAGTCCCTTTCTTCCCTCGACTATATACAGTATGTTACAGCTGACTACATATGAACCTGAGACAGTATCTTTGTAGAGAGGAGGTCTATTTACACCTGACATTGCTGCAACATTTTTACTAGCCTATTCCGTCTAATATTTGAAGCCCATTTCATACATGCCACTGCCACCAACATACATGTGAATACGTAAAGCCTGTCTAGCGCTGCAGATGCCAGGCCTTATTTATGCATCGATGCTGTTCCAGGTTCATAAGTAGCCATCTGTAAAGCGTTTCTCCTTCCATGTCTGTCTCTTTTCAACCTGTCTCATTCCAATTATCCAATATCTTCCTTACTCTCCGCTTCTATTTTGTTTCCTAAATCATTTCTTTTCTTATCCCCTGAGAGCTTCTCTTATCATCTTTATTTTCTCTGTTTTCTCTCTTCCTCATTACTCTCTTACTTCTTTCTTCCATTTTCCTGCTCTTGCAATGTGTGTGTGTGTGTGTGTGTGTGTGTGTGTGTGTGTGTGTGTGTGTGTCTGTGTTTTATTCTTGCTATCTCAAGACCTTTTACTTTGAACTGGAGGGGGTGGATGATCGAGTGCATCTGACTGCAAGTGCAGAGTTTGGTAACATAAAATTAGAGAAACAGCAAATAATATAGAACTTTTGCATAAATGTCATATAATGATTGTAGAGCTCATAAAAAAAGAGCTCTGATAATTTAACTCTCATGCCTACCAATTGTTCGAAGTGTTCAGTATTTAATTTTGTGCTTTGATCTTGCCCATCGACACATTACTTTAAAAATCGAATGACTTCAATCTTGCCCAACCCTTAGCTCTTCCACCAAATTCTGTTCCCATTAGATAAGAATTGGTTAAACTGATTTTGCCAAGCGGCCTTAACCATCTGTCAGTCCCTGTGACCTTGCCTTTGACTGATTATTTGGAAACTCAGACCTCTTTATCTTTGTTGTAACCTGAATCCTTTGAATAAAAACTAATTAAGTTTGCCTTGCCATGTGACCGTGTCAAAACTAAATGAGCAGCCTCTTCGTTGATCCTCAACATATCCACCAAGGATGATCCAAATCAGATCAAACCGTTTTTGTTACGTTGTTTACATATAGACAATCGGGTCGAAATTTAAACACTGACCTTTTACTGATTGTTCTCAAATATAATCTTTTCGTTCTGGGTTGATCATTGACACGTCCACCACATCAAAACTGAGTTCACCTTAACCCGTGACCGTTGGTTTTGTCATTTCGCTGTGACCTTGACCTTGAACTGATTGTTCTTCAAGCAGATTTTTTTCCCTTGCCATATCCTCAACTTTGCACAAAGTCGTGTCTCAGTCAGATAAAAAGTACTTAAACTGATCTTGCCTTGTTACTTTGATCTTTGATTTATTATACTTAAAAAAAGAAAAAAAGTCCCACTAGATTTCGTTAAAATTGGATCAAAACGGTCTGAGTTCTTTTTATAGCAAGTACACACACGAGTCGACTTTACCTAGTCGTGTGACCTTGAACGTTGACTGATTGTTCTCAGAACTGAGTCTCTTTATTTTTGCCTTACACTCAACTCTTTCCCTAAGTTTGGTCAGAACTGGATAAAAACTCCCCTAACTGATTTTCTTTGGTCACCGTTGCACCTTGTCCTGGGACTTTGACCTCTGACATATTGTTCTAGAGATATTTGATTTATTAATTTGCTAACCCTAAACCTCCCTCCATGAATGGTTCGAACCTGATAAAAACTATTTCATTTATATAATGTTAATCTCCACACACAGACAGAGACAAACACGCCGATCAAAACTTGACTACTACGAGTAATCTCACTCCGTGAACGCAGGCGCAAAAGGAGACTCACTATATGTTTTTTAGTGAATAAAAGTGCAAAATAGCATGTGTAACAGAACACTTCAGACACATTGTAATGCTCTAAGCCTGGTACAAAACATACTATAATTTAAATAATATTACTTGCTGGCAAGGTAAATAGCACGAATAACTTGTAAATTTTTGGATAATTTAGGGCGCATTTTCCCCTTGAAGTGTTTTGGCCCCAAGCGGCAAATGGGGAGAGAGAGAGAGAGAGAGAGAGAGAGAGTATGACAGTGATGAGTTTGGAAAGATAATCAAGGATAACCGAGAGGAGGGAGAAGAGATAAAGCGGAAAAATGAATGAGGCTGACTTCATACCTTTCCATCAAGTCTGATTTCAACCTGATTCAAAACCATTTGTCCTTGCCCTGTGAACTTTATCTATGATATTTCTCAAAACCGAATCATTTACTCTTTCCCTGAGCACTTTCCCAAGTTTGATCTAAAACGGATCAAAATTTCATGGGTTTATCTTCCCCTAACCAATGACCCTTCTTCGGAAAAACAAAAACAAAAAAACAGTTTGTTACATTCATAGCCCCCAGTGCTTACTCCAAAAATAGTTCAATTCCATCCATCAGTGTCTTCATAATCTTACTAATAGACAGACAGAGACAGACAGGCCAACTAACAATCCGAAACAAACGCACAACCTTACACAATTATTCGTGGTGGTTTAAACAGAAGATAAAAAGAAAGATCTGCACAAACAGAGACCAGCAAATACTCCCATTCACGGTCTCCACCCCCAGAATCTCCTCAGAGCACAGATCCTGCCTGGGAATAGAGCCCTTTGCCAACACTTAAGCTTTAATTCTCCCACACACCACTTCATCTCGCGATCGCTAAAACAAAAATGAAAACGCAAATAGCCTTAGCGTTGGCTGGGTAAACTGGAAACACACACACACACACACACACACACACACACACACACACACACACACACACACACACACACACACACACACACACACACACACACACACACACACACACGCACATTAATATCAACACAATACCAGCGCTGACACACTTCCATTATGTTCACTGAGCACACTAGTATGGTAATAATTACACAGATACATATTCATGCCAGCACACATTCATACACATATATACACTCATACATTAAAATTCACACACACACACACACACACACACACACACACACACGAGAGGGTTAATGGTACCAGTATTAACTCACCGGTTTGTATAACTCTCAAATGAGTAAAATTGTATTGACTTGGCTGAAGTAGGATACCAGATTTGCCTCTGCCACTCATAGTCGGTTTCTTATGTCCATCATATTTGAAGATTTTGTGGTAAGAAAGGACAATAAGATAATCAGAAGGGAAATGGTGCCCTTTTATTATCTGTTGCTATAATTTGTATGTTGGGATTAGTCAGACTGGCGAAAAGACTTTAGTTACTGAATGGCAAAATTTCTAAAAATTAAAATTACCCCCTTAATATTCTTATGCTCTTAAGCACACTCCGTTAAATGCAGTCGTCTTTCGTCAGCTGGAACACATATTTATGACGGTAGCATTGATTCCAGTACTAATAAACCAGAATTAAATGAGTTTGAACCATATGTGAAATCCACAGGCATGGGGGTCAGCCTACCAAAAATGTTGTTGAATAAACTGTGAATTGTTTACAAACCAAATTTGAAGAAAAATGGCAAAACTCTACGGAATTCAGTCACCGCGTTTTGCAAAAAGCCAATCCATATTAATAAATATATGGCGTCTTGCATTCGGTCGTCTTTGATCAAATCCTTGCCAAAAGGGAATGGATTCTGCGCATCCAAATGGTTACTACTTACAGGAAGTTCGGTGAAAACTTGCCCACAACTTTTCGAAATATTTTGGCATCTCACACACACAAACTCGCACGCACACACACACACACACACACACACACACACACACACACACACACACACACACACACACACACACACACACACACACACACACACACACAAAACTATATCGCCCCGCCTTGCTAAAGGTGGGTTACAATGATTTTGAACTACTGTAGATGTGAAATCTACAGGGACGGAGGGTCACATGCCACGCAAATCCCATCTTATCGGGACATTTTTGGATCTGCAGAAAACAAAAGTTGGAGAAGAGAGGTATAACAGCACCATTCCTGCCATCCGTCCAGGCAGAATATAGCAGTAGACAGTTGGAGCTGTGATAACTGAACACCATTTTCACCTGTCATCGTAAATTATCAGTTGTTGATTTTTTCGTCTAGAATTTTTAAGACAAGGAAGAGACTTTAGCCACAAGATGTCAGGTTTGGTCCTGACTTTCCTTGAGTTTAATTTCAGTCTCTCTCTCTCTCTCTCTAAAATAAAAGGAACACACATGCAACCTGGGCCTCACAAACGCCAGACTAGACGTCGAAAAAGCGCCATTCCTCACAAAAGAACCATTCTCTCGCCTCGTCCCTCTTGCTTCACCCTGACAAAGGAGACTGAATTAGCCTGTGTGTCAGGGGCGCACCCGGCTCCCTGGTACTATGTTGCCGCGGATATTCTAGACGCCCACCGGCCATCAAACAACCGCCAGGCCTCACTATGTCTAACGCTGCAGTGGTAAGACAAGGCTTGGGGAGCAACGCGGAAAACGTGAAGGAATATACATACAGTATATAGAGAGTTTTACCCATATTTGAAAAGTAATATATATTAGTGAGTAAAAAACAATCCGGGACTCAGAGCCTGTTAAATGTAACTGTTCGAAAGATAACTGATCTCAAACAAAATCAAATTAAAGATCCGCTCCTTTTTTACATGCCTGAACACATTATGCCGAAAGTATTACAGTGGAAAAAAAAAAAAAAAAGTTTTAGGAAAACAGATCCAGACTTGACAAGTTGCATATATGAAAGACAGAAAGTATGGGTTAACTCCTGTTGACACTACAGGTATATAAGCGTATGTACTACCGCGATCCCTAGTTTCTTTATCCCCCTGCCGCGAGGAAAGTCGAAGTCAGGGCTGAAGAAAAGTCAGGCAACCGGACACGATTAGTCTAGCAGTCAGATAATGGTTCATGGTGGCGTAATGACTCACACACATCAAGCCCAGCATTGTCACGCTCGCCTGCCACATAACTACAGTCATGGGATATGACTGAAAAATGTCATGAAATAAAACTGAAAAAAGATGAAAGCGTTCATGTTACCTAATGCACTCTTTAAATACTCCTCGGTTTCCCATGCTTCATGTGAACATGGTTCCTGTTTGAAATGTCCATTTCGAATCAGCTTCGTAGTCTGTGAGCATTAAAACTGTGAAGCAAGTAATTCAACAAATACTGGGGATTATCATTATGCAGATATCAGTATTATACATGCATTCGTCTTGCTGCTCTCGATTCCTTCTCGTTAAGCTTGAGCAGTTACTGCTTTGAAATTAAATTTGTGCTTCGAGGGTACTGTGAACACTGAAAAAGATAGTTCGGACAGGAACCATGTTAATATAATGCATGGGAAACCGAGAAGAATTTAAAGACTGCATTAAGTGATATGAATGCCTTCAGCTTTTTTCTGTTATATTTCATGACAAGTTTTTCAGTCATGTCCCATGACTGTGGTTATATGGCAGGCGTGCGTGACAATGCTGGGCTTGATGTGTGTGAGTCATTCCGCCACCGTGAACCATTATCTGACTGCTAGACTAACCGTGTCCGCTTGCCTGACTTTTCTTCAGCCCTGACTTCGACTTTCCTCTCGGCAGTGGGGTAAAGAAACTTGGGATCGCGGTAGTACCTAAATGAATGCTTCATTCTTTCCTCTTCCTTCTGCCTGTGGGTGACTCTACACTGAGTGACAAGCCAAATGGTTTCCGGTACACCAGGAAACCATTTACTATGCTGGGTGGTAACCTTATAACCAAATTATGGCGCCCGGTGGTTTAGTGGGTAATTAAGGCGCTACAATTTTTTTTTTTTTTTTTTTTTTTTTTACGTGTCCGACTCTGGGCAAAGGCTCAGGGCCTATTTCTTGGGGACAGTCACCTATCCCAAGGCCCAGTAGTCCTCCTACATCTCCACATGTCACCACTTCGGCGCTAACACCCACCGTCCATATTGAATACATGCTAGGGCTGTCTCATGCAGGACTGGTGTATTGGTATTAGCGGGGGTACTTTTATGACATGTCGGCGGGTCATCTGGTAGATCAGGAAAGTCCGCTTTTTTAGGAAATTCAAATCCTTAAACTGTTCCCTGCCCCAGTCGGGCAGGGGTGGTTGAAGTTTATTGCTCACATAAAGCCACTTAGGGATGAGTGAGGCTGGTCACTCTCATCTTAAATGTCGACCAACTTGCCTAGCTCCGGGCTTCTACGCTCCTCATGGATCAACACAGGATCAGGTGATGTAGGTATGTATGTATGACACTGGTTAATTGCATTGATCCTTGGTTTATTGCACTGACGTAAGTGGCCTAGTGCAGAAACCTGGCAGAGATTTTAATGCAGAAGAATGAAGACTATTTATAGTGAGAGCAATGGAAATGAGTTATTTAAGAGGAGCCTGTGTAGTCACATGAAGAGACAGGCTGACGAATGAGGATATAAAGAAGCGTTGTGGTGTGGATGTGGATGTGATAGGAGGCGTTATGAGGAATACACTGAGGTGGTTTGGCCATGTGGAGAGGATGGAGGGTAAGAGACTGACGAAGAGAGTGTATGTGAGTGAGGTGGAGGGGGGAAGTGGGAGGGAGAGGCCGAGGATGAGATGGAGGGATGGGGTGGAGAGGTATATGAGAGAGGGGGGTGTGAGTTGGGAGCAGGGCAGTGAAATGGCGGGGGACAAGGCGACGTGGAGGCGATTTGTTTGTGGCCACCCCAAACGGGATTGAGGCCTGCCATAGATAGATAGATAGATCGATTTAGAAGAAGCCTGAAAGGGGTACTTCTTCAGAATGGTAATATAAATATGCTTCAGTACCTGTTGCATATTCTATGCATTTAAATGAAACGTACCAGAATTTGGCAACTCTTCCTGAGAAAATCATCTACAGTGAACACCGTTGGTTCATATGTGGGGACCTGAAAGTTCTGTGTATCTTACTGGGTCACCAGTCAGGGTTTACAAAATTCCTAAGTTTTGTCTGTGAGTGGGACAGCAGAGCCAAGGATTTAAATCTGGGTCAGAATGAATGGCCAAATGTAAAAAAAATCTACAGCTTGGTGCCAAAAACGTCATCAGACCTAGCTTGGTGAATCCAGATAAAGTGCTGCTACCACCGCTTCATATGATGCTTGGATTAATGAAGCAGTTTTCAAAGCCCTATCAAAAGGTAGAGCCTGTTTTATGTATTTGTGCCAAAAGTGTCCTGGTCTGTCTGAAGCTAAAATGAAATGAGAGTGTATTTACTGGACCTGATATTAGAAAATTGCTTTCTGACGCAGAATTTGATGGTGCTATGAACGACCTGGAACGAAAAAATTGGGTATCATTCAAAGAAGTAATTTCTAAGTTTTAGGCAGCAATAAGGATCTAAATTACGAAGAAACTGTGAGAAATTTGTTGGTCAAGTTTAAGTAGTTGGTTTGCTACGTGAGTCTCATAGTTCACTTTTTGGATTCGCATTTGGAATTTTTCCCCGAAAATCTTTGAGCAGTAAGTGACGAATGAGCGAAAATTTCCATCAGGATATCAAGGACATGAAAAGAAGATACCAGAGACGTTGGAATGTCAGTATGATGGCGGACTACTGCTGGATGATTCACAGGGACGCACCAGAAAAGGTGTACAACCGACTGGCCGCCAAACGAAGATTTGGAGGAAAAAAAAAAAATGAGAAGTTACAAAGACTGGAGAAGTCATATGTGTGTCATGGAGTATATAAGAGTAGTGTTGTTTCCTTTATGTATTTATTTTAAAAAATACGTTGACTATTTTAATTTCCAATTAATTTTGAACAATATTGTATAGATCGATTGACATTTATAATTTGCCATATTTTCAAATTCTTTTAAATTTTTTATTACAATGTGACGTGATGGAAACATTTTGAAGGTATTTTTTATTGTGTTCATAAGTGCAATAAAAACACTAACTCAAAATTTAAAAAAAAATTCAATGACTTTAATTTTGCAGACCTGTGTAATTAGCTAAACCAAAGTCGATGGACTTAAGAAAGGCAGAAAGACAAGGTAACCAGTTTTCTCATCGTCAGGAGTATTTGATTTGTTCGTACTGTTTTCTAGCTAACGCAAGGCAGTTATACTCAGACGGAAGTGAATCACAGGAACGTAAATGTTAATACTGTTAGTATTGGCCCTTCATGGTCTGCTTTTTTCTTCAATTTTGCTTCAGCTAATGTGACAGAATTTTATTAAACTGAGAATGAGTCACAGCAGCTTGCTAACAAGGAATATAGAAACCGTAAGGTAAAATGGGCAGAGAGAGAGAGAGAGAGAGAGAGAGAGAGAGAGAGAGACGAACAACCAGGCTGACAAGTCAATTATCACGAACTCGTCCACAAAATACTGTACCACAAAAAAAAAAAAAAAAGTCCATGAAAAACCAAATGGAAATGGAAAATGGAGGGAGGGGAGGACTGACAGAAATCCAACACAGGTTATTTAGATGCTTTCGTAAAAGGAAACGAAAGCGTGGCTGCCAGCAACCTTGACTAGACGCTGACCCTCAAGTTTTATTTTGATGTGCAGATAGTTTCATTTTGCTCCTCTCTTATCTCTTGATAGGATATACGTTGGTAGTTTCTGACTTCAGTTACCTTTATATATACATGCTGTTTTAACGGTGTGTCCATTCATAAATCTGCTTTTCAGCTATATGGCCGCCCGTACACACACACACACACACACACACACACACACACACACACACACACACACACACACACACACACACACACACACACACACACACACACAAAACTACGCGCGCGTGCGCTTTTTTTCAGCCTGTTTGATACGTTTTGACAACCACTGCTTTATTTGTTTTACTTTACTTTTACTCGCTTTTATTTCGACATGCTATACACTCGTATGTTAACAGTCTTTAATATTTTATGTATCGGCACTTATTGCCTCACTGTTGATTTCAAAGGCTTATGCGTTGATGACTTCTGTTCTCTCCACCTGTTATTTTTCACATTATTTTTTGTCAGTGGATTATAATATTCATAGGCGTGGACCTTTTCTTCATAAAATCATACTGTTTTACATCTCATGATTTGTTTCACTTGTGTTCATTATCATGATTACATATCGTGAAAATACTACCTGACGGCCTTGATTACTTACTTCATTTTCAAGATTATAATACCTTGAAAATACTACCAGGCGGCCTAGATTTTTTACCGTACACTACTAGGTTAGAATTTTGTTTTGCCCGCAGTGCTAATTTTTTCGTCATAAATAAACTTGAGTTTCGCTAGTGTATTTTTCTTTTACAGTAAGTCAATCACATAAGAGATGTAAATTATTTTTTGTGCTTATGTATTATTTTCGTATGATAAATTATTTCTTGACCTGATTTCACCGAACTTAATATTTAACGTTTGTTTTTACTGTGTAGTATTTCCTTCAAAGATCATACAATTTTTTCCAGCCATCTATCATCCATTTCCCTATCCCCCCATTAAGAGGGTAAGGGCACGTGACTAGACTGCTTAGACTAGATATTTATGACAACCTCAACCTCCTTCTGATTTAAACCCTTTATAGGCCACATCCGATGGGAGCGCCGATAGCTTCAATGATACTGAATAGATGGAAGAGACATTTTCGCCGAGCGCTGTTATGGCAGTTTTCCTATTTCTGTCTTTTGCTGTATGTTCTATTTCTAGTCGTAGGATGATGATGATGATGATGATGATGATGATGATAATCATGATGCTGATTTTCATCTTTGTTTCAGTGTTGTAGAAAATGGTAAAGTGGCAGCACGAACGAAATATATACAAATTCCACGTGCAGGAAGTTTTCAGAAGACGTAAAATCACATTTCTGTAACTTCCTTGACTTTCTCGTTAATCCCCCCCCCCCCGTCCTTTTCGGTTTCCCGTCCTTTTTTCTGTTATTTTTTCATTTCCTGTAAAAGTTGGATAGCAATATCAGTCCACTTTTTAGACGAACAGTAGTGAAGCTCGCATTTCGGTTTTATTCCGAAGATCGCATCTTTCGGTTTCAGAAGTCATTGGTCGCTGGCTCTATATTTACCATAATGAAGTGGATAAACATTGAGTTTAGGCAATGGAAATGGAATGCTAGACTAATAATTATTAACAGTAATGTCCTGGAAAGGACGAAATAAAACATGTATAATAAAACCATGGTTAACCTCTGTTTATGAGACCACATCCAAAAGTTGATGTACAGTACAGGTCAGAGATCACACTTAAAGATATTAGGTATCAAATTCGTAACCATTCAGAGAAAGACCACTCGATTAATTCCACCTTTAGCAGTTGCGCTATGAAGAATGGTTGAGTGAACTAAACTTTACTCTCTTTATAGAAAGAGCTTGGGTCAAATAAGTAGAGTGCTTTAAAGTTCTGTAATGATCCAGTGACCCAGAAGCAGTGTTGTTCTTCACAGTAGCCTGTCAGCATCCCACAAAGGATAAAGTCTTCAACTAAGAAACCATCGAATAAATATAGCTGGCACAAGGCTCTTTTTTGGTGTGCTAGAAATATTCTGGAGGATTGAAAATTCAAAGTATGACTCAGTCAGTTCCCTGTTACAACACCTAGAAGCTGCTTATACTATAACCTGTCACTGGATGGCATTATATGCCATTATTATTTTCATCATCATAATTATGTAATACGCATGGTAAAGCGAACATCCTTGCCAGTACATTTGCAAGAATTCTGCCTTAGAGGAAGTCGCCCAGAACGTCCCAGTACAAGAACTTAACGCCCGAAATTGTTTCACCTAAGGTGCTGACAAGATATGTAAAATCCATCTTAAACAGTCTGCCAATAAACAAAGCTCCAGGTCCAGATGGAATTCCTCTAATGGTTTTGAAAAAGTGATCCCCAGAACTTGCTCCTGTTCTAACTGAAATATTCATACTGCAGAATGCATACGTACTTCTTCATTCCCTAATTCTTGGAAAAAATCCAGTATCCACCCGATTCCGAAGAAAGGAAGTTCCTTTGACCCCTCTGATTACAGACCAGTAGCTATCACATATTCTCTTGGTAAAGTATTTGAGATTGTAATTAATAAGCACATTGTTAAACATCTTGAATCCAACAGCTTAATTAGTGACAGACATTATGATTTTCGCCAGAAAGATCCACTGTTGGTATACTCAATCTCCTGACTCATGCCATTCATCAGTCAACTGACCAACATGGAGAAAGTCATGCAGTAGTCCTTGATATATCCAAAGATTTTGACAGAATGTGCCACCGTTCCCTGCTTTCCACACTCCCTTGCAATGGCCTATCATCTTTTGTTCCTCTAGTTTCCTCATATCTCAGCGACAGAAAGATAAGAGTAAAACCAGATGATGTACATTCTAATTTCCACACGGTTAATGCTGGCATGCCACAAGGATCAGACTTGGCTCCAACCCTATTCCTAATTCATATGGATGATCTCCTATCTATCACCCATAATCTCATTCACCCGTATGCAGGTAACTAAACACTTCACATTTCCTTTACACTTAAACACCCATTTACAAAGTTTATAATCTCTAACTCACAACTCAGTACAGCAGTCTCCATAAATCAAGACTTATCTAAGATCACTGAATGGGGACATCACATTGTCCGATTTAATGTTAGGATCACCAAATATATACCACCTTCGATGCTACCAATATACCTTTCTCTAAAAATATTGATATTCTCGGTGTTTCACTTAACAATGCCCTCAATTGGACCTCTCATGTTAGATCACTTGTTAAAACTGCTTCAGAGAAGCTTGGATCATTGTACAGACTCCGTACCTTCTTCACTGACGAGCTGTTAGCTATAATTTACAAGAGTCATGTGCGCTCTCGGCTGGAATATTGCACACCCTTGTGGAATGGATGAGGTGAGATTGCACAAAAACAACTGGACACAATTCAGAACAAAGGTATTGGAGTTATTAAAACCCTAATATTGTACAGGATAACAAATGAATTGCCTTTCCTATAAGTAAGAACGAATGTTGCCTCCCTTACATTATTTTACAGATACTTTTATGGCAAATGCTCAGACGAAGTTGCATCCATTGTGCTCTCCACGCCTTCTCCTGCCGTACACGGGCATCTGGTAGCGCTTATGACTGGAATGTCAAACTGCCATATTGCAGGACTTCAGCCTATCAGAATTCCTTGATTCCCCGAACTGCATCTCTTTGGAATTCGCTACCCCAGAGAGGTTTCCCCCCAGACTTCAACCTTCGGCTGTTCAAGACCAACTGATAGAGATTTTTTATGAATGGAGAACACCTGTAATCTGGTAGATGGATTATTTTTTTTTTTATTCAATTGTTTTTCCTTCCTCTTATCTGTTATTGTAATAAAAAATCATCCACATCTCTTACAGAAGTGCATTTCTAGAACACGGTAATTCATAGCAGCTAAATATACCTGCCTGAACCACATGCTTCCAGTTTTATTTATTTACTTTTTTTTATCAGTAATAAAAAAGCCTGTTCGTCACAAAAAGCCTTTTGTTTTTAAGATTATATAACCATTACACTCCCAAGCAAAGTATTCTTTCCATACGCTTGTGCATGATTTATGGCCATAGGATTTATAGGGTCCTCCACTTTTATACATTATTTTTCAGCCACGCATTAGCTCCATCTTAATTTCAGTAGTATTGTGGCTGGCATATGCGGCTTCATATCATCTCTTACTTTAGCGATTCATTGTGCATATCACATCTTAATATTCTCTAGCGTGTCATTTACATTGCTTTAATCACAAAATATGCTCATCGGTAAGAATAAAGACGATGGTGAGGTCTTTTGTGCAGAAGAAAGCGCTGAGGAAGAGGTGTGAAGAAATGTCCAAAAACACATGGAATACGAGTACAACTTTTCATCTCGCCACTTTCCCCTGCCTCTCAGCCCTCACTGTCTTTATATCCATTTAACTTCTTCACCATTTTCTTTTTTCTGGCCTTTATCCTTTCCTGTGTATGTCAGTCTCTCTGTTTCTGTATTCATCATTCACCTTTCGTCTATCTCTCTGTCTCACTTTTCGGTCTTCCTTCACTTTATTTAACCTCTGACTCTCTCTCTCTCTCTCTCTCTCTCTCTCTCTCTCTCTCTCTCTCTCTCTCTCTCTCTCAAGGTAGTAGAGAGAGGTGGAGGAGGAGAAAGGGAAAGTGAAAAGAGAGAGAGAAATCTTATAATGATTATATTGCTGCTGATGAGGGAGACGAGGAGCAGATGAAGAGGACCTGATGAGTTGCCAGGAAACGGGCAGGAATTACGAGAGAGAGAGAGAAAGAGAGAGAGAGAGAGAGAGAGAGAGAGACACAGAGAGACAGAGACAGAGAGACAGAGAACACTGTGGTTTTTAAAAAGTCAGACTAAAGCCAGGGAGTGTAGGCATGAACTGAAATCAACGATACCCTGATTCGAAAACGAAAAGAAGAAATATAATCTCCCGCAAAGAAAAAGAAAGCAAACGAGAAAGAGCAGCCACAAAATGCAACCCCCCCCCCCTCCACCAACTGGTCTAAGGGCCGTTTTTTTTTTTTTTTTTACTTCACTTTCAATGGATCGGTTTCAAAATCGATCTAGTTCATTCTTGCCAAATCCTTAACCCGCTCACCAAGTTTGTTTCAAGTCCGCTCTTTGCTGTATGATTTGACCTTCCCCTGTAGCATCAACATAAAATGGAATCTCTCTTTGTTTATTATCGTCAATCCTTCGACAATCTGTGATCTATTCACACACACACACACACACACACACACACACACACACACACACACACACACACACACACACACACACACACACACACACACACACTGGCGCGACCCAGTGACGGAGCAGGGGCAGGAAAGGAAGGAGGGAAAGTGTGTCATAGTGTGAAAGAAGGAAACGGAGAATGAGGGCGTAATTGAGGGATGAGAAAATCTGTGCCAGGTCGTGAAGGAATGAGGGACAAAGGGAGAGGAAGGGGAGTGAAGAAGTAATTGACTTTCTGAAGGAGGGAGACTAACTCTTGGGGTATGAGGGAGAGAAAGGGGAGGAAGGGAATAAAGGACTGACTGTATGAGGCAGGAAGAGAAGCAAAATGCACCACAGTGTAAGAGAAATGGGGTGCTGTTGGGTGCCGGGTGAGGGGGTTGGGAGGGGAACTGAAGGGAGGGATGATGGACTGAAGGCGTAATTGGATGTGTGAATGCATGGTGAGTAAGGGATGTAGGTAAAGTGGCTAGGATGTGCGGGAAATGATAGGCAGGCGGTGGGAGAGGGGAGGGTAAGTAAAGAAATAATTGACTGATTACGTCAGGAAGCGTGAGAGGCTAGGTGTGTCAGAGTGTGAAAGAAGCGGGGGAAAGATGAGCCAAATTATAATCTGTTGAGTGTGTGAGTAGAGTGGCAGATATAAGTCAGGGAAATAAGTGAGAATGAGACCATATTAGTGGAGTGAAGGAATTATTGATTTATTACGACTGGGAGGGTGAGAGGCTAGGTGTGTCAGAGTGTGAGAGAAGCGGGGTAAAGATGAGCCAAATTATAATTTGTTGAGTGTGTGAGTAGAGTGGGAGATGTAAGTCAGCGAAATGAGTGAGAATGAGACCATAGTGCTATAGCGGAGTGAAGGAATGATTGATTTATTACGCCTGGGAGGGTGCGAGGCTAAATGTGTCTGTGTGTGAGTAAATGGGAGGAACGAAGAGCCAAAGGATATTTTGCTGAGTGTGTAAGTGGAGTGGCAGGACATAACCAGGGTAATGAATGAGAATGACAAGGTCTCAGTAAATGCATGATAATGACTAACCGTCTGCGGTCAGAACAACTCTTAGTTTTTTATTCGAGCTATACAGAGGCTCTTATTGAGCTGCGAGTGAGTATAATTCCTGACATTATTAATATTGGTTCCATTAATTTTCTTATAATTGGGACAAGTCTACGGTTGTATTCAAGAAAACATCAGTCGAACGGATTCACTTAAGAATGCGTCGTAATAGCTTGCGTGTACTGTTATAATCCCATATATTTTGAACAGGGTGCATTAGTAATTAAAGAGTATGCAATATATTCCTGTTTCCAGCCAGTCTCTAAGAACGGTGTTGTCTTTTCTTTTCTTTTGCATTGCTGTTTCCAGACGGTTTTGTTCAGCTTTAGTGGAGCTTTCCACGTGAGTGAGTGAGAACAATCTGTCAGAGAAATCCCGTAACTACTGGACATCAAATACTAGTAATCAAGACGCACTCAAGTTGGTGATTTAGGTTATCATCATACGATTATGTTCAAATCAGGAAAATCACAACAGTAAATTATTTCTTTGCTGCCTCTTACTCAGTGTTCAATTGATGTTCAGCTGCCATCAGATTTTTTAATTCAATTGAGAGTTATACGAACATGAGAGAGTCGATTAAATACAGTTACCATTATCGCTCTCGTGGTAGGAAAAACAGGAGTAATTATTCCAGCTAACGCCAGGTGATTATAGCCAGGTGAGAATGAGTCACAATGGATTGAAAGATTTGAAGAATATTATTTAGCGTGCAATAATCCTTGCAGGTAAATGGACTGAAATTCAATATCTCCCTCAACTCTCTTAAGTAAAATTTAATATCCTACTTGGAGATTTTTTTCCGAGTTACAAGAAATCCTATTTATCTGTTACCACTGTTAAACTCGTAATTACTATGATATACGGTACTGTAAGTGGTATTTAACCTTCTCATGATGGCTTTATCTGTTATTTATTGAAGCCAACCAAAGATGATTGTATTTAGGAAAGAGTGAATCACATGACCTTGACAGAGTTAACGCTGTCACCATTATCACTCTCACGGTCGGGACAAATCGCTTAGTTTCTTGCATTCAGCAGTGGACAGTTATATTCAGTCGAAAGTGAGACACATGAGCGTGAGTGTGTTACTGTAACTCCGCTGGCATATATTTCTTCATCCTACCGCTCTCATTTTTAAAACAGTATGCTAACCCTTGCAGCACCATTACGCCTCTAATATCTAAATCCTTCTGTATGTTTTTGTTCAGGTTACTGGAAGCTTTGTGGAAGAGTACTCCACTAGGAACAAGCTGGGACACTATTAAGCTGAATAAATTCATTTGGTAACAAGAAGAACTGACAATGAAAAGGACGTCAGATTAAACTTAGTGGTTGTTATTTTTTTTCCAGTCCACAGTTCGTACGGTTTGTTTTCTGTCATTCATTATTGCTCCTTTCCCTTACGCATCCTCAATTTTCCTCCCTCGGTATGGAAGGGAGGAGATTGAAGATAGGATGAAAGGAAGGAGGAAAAACAGAAGGAATGGAAGAGAAAAGGGAAGAGACGTGAGCTATGAGAGAAAATAGGAGAAAGAGATAGGAGGAATGACAGAGAAAAGGGTAAAAGAGAGTATAAGGCTGAAAATATGAGACAGGGAAGGGAAAGAGACGGAGTGTATGGGAATGAAAATACAGTAAGTAGCAAAGCAGAGACGGGGTGTAAGGGAATGAAAATAAGTAGCAGAGTAAAATAAACAAATTCAGAAACTAAATGTAAGGGAGGGAGAGGGAGAGAGACAGACAGACAGACAGACAGACAGACAGAGACAGAGACTGACAGACAGACAGACAGACAGAGACAGAGGGGGGGGGGCATTCATATCTCTTTCAAGTGGAGTCTAATGAAATAAAGAGAATCGATGGAAGAAATGCATGGTATGTGTGAGACGCGTGACACATCTGCTGTGCCTCGCCTCATACAGCCTCGTCCCATTTCCTTCTTTATTACTGTTTCTCCTTCCTCTCCCTCCTTACATCTCTGCCGCTCCTCATACTCCCTTCCTTTTTTCTTATGTCTCTCTACCTTTAAATCTTTATTGCAACACATATTGCCCCGTTACATTTCTTGTAGTTGATCATTCTTCTGGCGTTCCTTCTACTCATTTCTCTTTCGTATACTTGTATTTCATATTTCGGGGTGTCATTTTCTACTTTCATTCATTGCTCTATAAATGGCTCTAGTAACTCTACATTTGCTAACCAATAATATAACAACAAAATCAAGGAACAAAACAACGAACAGAGTGGCAAGTGGCAACTTTAACATTATGAATTTAATTGCAAACACATGAGTGGGCGATGATAGGAGAAAACTGACAACCAAGTGACAACAGAGTGACAAGATGATTTTCTCTCAGTTTTACAGAGTACACGGTTATAATTACTCTCCTTATCCTTGGGGAAGCGGAAAAAAAAAGACAACTGCGTTTTTTTTTTTTTTCCCGTGAATTGGTGGTTTATTGCTGCGCAGAACTGACAACTTGTCATACTGCTGACTCTGACGTCTGGCTCGCTCGTTGCTAGGTGCGCCACCGTCACTACAATTACAAGGGAATCGCGCGAATGTCCCCTCTCTGTTATTACGGTCTTTGGTCGTACTTCATGTTCCATTTTCTATATCTCTTCTTTATAGCTCTCACTATTTAATTATTCTTCTCTCTTATTTTTTCTCTTTCTGTCTACATCTGTGCCGTGCCTAATACTTCCCTGTTCCAATTTCTGTCTCTTATTTACTCTAAGTCTCCTAGGTTTCTATCCTCTCTTTCATTTATCTCTTCTCTGGCTTTTTCTGCCATTTATATTCTCATCTCATCCCTTATTCCTCTTCTTTTCATCAGTCTTTTATTTTGTCAGTGTTCCTCCTCACGCTGTGTCCTTTCTCATTTGTGTATCCTTTTCACTAGTCTGCTTCATTCTTCTCTCTGTCTGTCTGTCTGTCTGTCTCGACCACTACGACTGTGTCAGCTGTATTTCATATCTCAGGCCTGTTGCCACTGGGGGTGGTGGGGGTGTGGTGAGAGAGAGAGACTACTTGTAAATTATGGGAAACATAGGGTGTATTACCAGCTATAAGGGTGTCATAAAGTGTGAAATAAGGGAATAAGGGAAAAATGTGGGAAATAGCAGGAATGGTGAAAGACGGTAGTACATATGAAGAGGTGGGAGAAGTTTAGCTATGTATGGCGCAAGTACATTGTTTTAGTCATTCCTTTCGATGACCCCCTGTATTATATCTTTGGTTCTTACATCCTGACGATTTTATACAGCTTAAGTGATATTATTTTAGCATGAGTGATTAGACACAGGCCTCATTAATTCTTTAAATAATGGAGATCTTTCTTGTGAAAAAGCATCTGGAGGTAGTACGAACAAGATAGAAATTATATCCTGGAGCAGAGGGAGTAAGCTTGAGCAGTACATTATAATGTGTAGTTAGCATCATTCTGGAAGGAAGAAGTGAGCTCGGTATACTCGTTTATAATTATATTTATTGAAAAGTTAAAAGTCGATCACCAACCAGCAGCGCACTAATCCCTTCACTGCGCTGAGATATTTCATTTATTTTATTTATTCGTGCTACCGCCTAAAGATTTTGTTCAGCCAAGAGTAGATCCTTTATACTGATGGGATTAATGGACGCTTTCTGACCACTCCCGTTTGAGCAGTCTTTCCTGTGTACTATATACTACCTCCACAGAAGCAATATGAAATAATATACCATCGCCCTGAAGTAATTAAAGGGAGAGATTAGAGTACGATTCTAACCAGCTTCAATGCTGTATTTTATCTCACCACAAATACTGAGTCACATCATTCAGTCCCTAACTTTCCCTTCTCATTATCCATCATGCACCACGCACGCCTTCCCTTGTCTTCAGTAAGCTTGAAATTAATCAGCAACTACCTCAGCACCCCACCCTTCTCCAAGATCAGCCCTATCATCTCGACCAGTGTATGTTTAACTACACAGTATTTGACAACGCATCCTATAAGGGACCATCTATAAAGACCACTTTCCATTACCTGATATCACCTGACAGTCATCCACCCTACACACTGTTCTTCGTCTTATTCTACTTCTCCATGACTCACTAATCACTCAGAGCCCCACCGCCCATCATCTTCAATGCCTCACTGAGTGTCTTCTGTATGAGTATGAATCTTTTTGTTGGCCGACGACGCATCCTGTGATAACTGATCTATAAAGACTGGTGAATTGGGTTACTTGAATTACTCCAGTTCACCAGCAAATACTTCACCTCACATGTCTTCCATCGTCATATACGAGTTCAAAACTAGCCTCCAGAACACCAGCTCCCCTACTTCTTCATGAGTCATCATCACATTCAGTGTCCACACAATTACTGTACAGCCACGTACTCCGTCTCTCACAAGTTCAAAATTAGCAAGAACCAAGCCTTCCCTTCTCTCCCATGTTCATTGATTATCCCCTTTACGGATGGTTGTCTGTCATTCTTTAAGCCTGACGACGCATCTTGAGACAGTAGCCTATATTCCATTACCCCAAATTACCAAACAGTCATTCATCCCACACGCTTTCCCTCGTCTACCGCAAGTCCTATATACTGCTTGCTGCCCCTCACTAAAAATTCCATTTTCCAGACGCTTGAGTCTTGCTTCCTCAACAGTCTATTTATTGCCGGAAGACGCATCCTGCTGTGAATGGCGTAGACTACTACCTTTCAGTACCTTAAATCATGGGCCAGCCATACTCCACATATGTTCCATCTGCTTATGCAAGTTCTCAGTTAGTAAACATCATTGTAGCCCATCATCCTCATGTCCCACTGACTGTCAACTGCACACTGCGCGACTGCCTATTTATTTCCTGATGACTCGTCCTGTGAGAGGGATACCTAGACTTAAACCTTCCATTACCATAAATCACAAAACACGCATTCCCTCGTCTTTCATAAAACTGAATTTGTCAGCAAACTTCAAAGTACTCAGCGATCCTCACGGCTAACTTTAACAATTTCCTGACTGCATGACTACATTTCTCATTATTTTGATACCCCGAAAAAGTGTGACATGAACATGACACACATACTCAGATCTTGTTTTGTCTCCGGTTGGAATGATAATGATGATGGTGATGATGATGATGATGATGATGTAAAAGCTCTGCTCAAACATTGTCATCTAAAAGCGTCACTGATTTGGCCCTACATAGCAACCTCGCGATTAAGTTGTAGGCCTACTTTGATCGTAATTATATGAGTTTGCTTTCATCAACATCATCAGTATCATCATCATCACCTTCATCATCATCTTCGTCGTCATCAACCAGAGACATTCCACTGCGGAACATAGGCCTCTCCTATCCTAATTTTTTCCTGAGGCTTTATTAGCTGTTTATCTGTTCCACCTGGTTCCAGCAGATCTACAAATTTCATCTCCCTCTTGTTTTGTGTCTGCTTCTTCCTCTCGCTTCATCCATTACCATTACCTTGGTTGTTTAGCTGTTAGCTGTTAACTATAGTCGTCACCTTCTCAAATCAGTTTCTGTAATCCCCACTCGACAGCAAGGGGAAGGCACAGTCTTATTCCCGGTTGATGATGATGATGGTGATGATGATGATGAAGATAATGATGAAGGAGGAGGAGGAGGAGGAGGAGGAGGAGAAGGAAGGGGCTCGAATTGAAATCATTACCTGCCAACCGTTACACAGAAGTCTTCTATGGCTAACTGTGTTGTTAAGGAAATCTTTTTAGAGCTAACTAAATAATTATTATTTGCGTTTGCAGTGACCCTGTAGGTTTTATGCTCGGATGGTTGTGGTGGTAGTGATGGTGGTGGGGGAGGAGAAGGAGGAGGAGGAGGAGGAGGAGAAGCAGGAGGAGGAGGAGGATTAAACTAAAAGCATCGCCTACCAAGCGTTACGGAAAACTAGTCAGTGACAAACTGTAGTCTTGTTAAGATCATTTTAGAGCTAAGTATAGAATTATTTGCGTTGGCAGTGGCCCTGTAGGTTTCATGGTCTCTTCTTGGGGAGTAGTGCTGCACAGTTTCTCCCATAATTTTTTTTTCCTCCATGTAAAGTTTAACATAATTTCCATTCCTCACAAGGCACTCTGCAGTTTATATTTTACGGATTTTTCTTGTCTAAATACAGTATTTCCAATTCGTTTGTAAGAACTGGGAGGACACACTTGCTATATGCAGTAATTTTTGTGATACGATGATAATGTCTTATTCATCATTATATTACTTTGCTTAACAATAAACAAGAAAAAAATGATCTAGTTAATATTCATCAATTACTTTTGGTGTCATGAACTGGAACCGTCAGCATTACCTGTTAAGTATACATTTTCATCAACTCCTCCTACTTCTTTAACTACTTATCCTGGAAGGGGCTAAGTTTACGGTACACGTTTATGTTCATAATGGCTGTGTTCGTGTCGTTTGTTTGTTTGTTTGCTGTCCCAAGCTCTTGTGGACGTTAGCCCTGTGGACTTAGGCCGAAGTTGCCCTTTTCGTAATTTTCGATTTCTTCATGTTCATTTACAGTCCTTCATTCAGACTATTCTTGCCCAGATGAACAATTATATTGTGGCTCAAAAAAACTATTACACATTCAAGCATACCTACTACACGCACACAGGAACGCATTAGAGCCAAACTGCACTCCATTCCCATTTTCAAAACCCATAGCAACTTGCACTACAGTACATTAACCACAACACGCTCCAACACACCGTCACACCTACACCGCTCACACTCCATTGATTTCGCTTTCTATCGCTCCGCCAGGCACAATTCCCTCCCCTCCCCTCCCCTCCCTCCCAGAACTTTCATTATCGTCCTCACCTTCCGCACCCAACACTCCACACCACTCACACAGATCATATCAATAAATACTTCTCCCTTCCTTCTCACACACACCCATCCTTCAATACATCTCACTCTCCGTCCCACATCCTACACTCTCACTTACGCATCCCACTGCCTAACCTCATGGACGTCTCACCCTTGCACATAAAGTATTTTGCACCTTCCCCTTTCATCCCCATCAGTCCACCCCCCCCCCCAATCATACAAGGCACATTCCCATACCCTCATGTACACATAAAAACAACCCTCACCTTTGCAGACAGTCACTTTCCAGCGCACCACAACCCTCACACCCCATGAGCACTTACTCAAGCCTTTCTCGTAAAAGCTTCACAGAATCATATATCCCTCTCTGCTAAACACTCACCCCATTCCCCAATATTCGAAGTATTCCAACATTCTTCACATCAATGCACCCGCCTTCCAACTAATCTGCTAGAAACTACGTAGGTACAATTGCCACACATGAACTTGGGACAGTGTTTGTGAAGTGGAAGTCTAGCTACAATTTCAGAAGTTCTCTCATCTCAGACATTTAGTCATTTCATATACTGTAATATTTGACACCATTGTTCAGTCATGTCAGTGCTCCCATCAAACATGTGGCCATATCAAGGTTGTCAATTGTACTAAGTGATAGGCCTCTGCTACTCACTGATGCTGTCTCAGGTTAATATATATATATATATATATATATATATATATATATATATATATATATATATATATATATATTGTACTACACATTCCATTCTTCCCTTTCTCATCCTCACAATCTTTTATCCTGTCCACTGACCTCTCAAACCCACCCACCAGAAATGTCAACGACGCCAGGCCGGAAATTTGATCTTAACCGATGACTTTTATCTTTGAATGGTGTACACCACAGTCGAATCACTTATTTACATCCTTCCAGCAAGGTCCAAATTTCCCTTCTATATTATAGAGTTGGTATCACAATACTATCGTGCAACGACTTTTTTGCTTCCATGGTCACTTCCCTATTTCTTATCACTGCTTTCAAAGAACCAGCAACCTTTCTTCCTTGCTGTACCCTTTCAAGCACTTCACCCTCCAACCTTCCATCCATACTCATCACACAACCCAGGCATTTAAATGCACCCACATTCTCCATTTCTTCATCATCCAACCTCACTGTACATTCAGTGACTTCATTTCTCTCGAAGACCATGACTTTACTTTTCCCTACATTCACCCTTAGATTCCGTTTCTTACACATTCTCCCATACTTATTCACCAAGCCTTGCAGTTCTCCTTCGTCTTCATTCAACAATACAGTATCATCTGCAAACAACAGTACAGAAAGTTTCCAAATGCTACCCTCTCTCATTATGGCCACTCCAACATCCACTGCCCTACCTTGGATTTCATTTACAATCCCGTCCATGTACAGATTGAAAACCATGGAGACATGACACATCCCTTTTTCAATCCAACATTCAGATAGAAAATTTCACTCAATTCGCCATCTACACGCACTGCAACCTTAGCACCCTCATACATGCTCTTCACGGCATTCAACAATATCCCATTTACTCCATATAATGTTAATATTTTCCACATTCTTTTTCTATTCACCCTGTCACATGCCTTCTCCAAATCCATGAAGGCTGCATATAACTTCTTACCCTTCTCTAGGGAATTTTTTCACTAAAGACCTAAGAATGAATATCTGATCTACACAGCCTCTTCCCGTCCCAAAACCTCCCTGTTCTTCTCCAACTAATTCCTCTGTTATTTCCCTAACTCTACCAATACGTAACCTACCATATACTTTTCCTGTTACAGTAAGAAGACAAATGCCCCTATGATTACCACACACTTCTTTTTTCTCTTCCTTTGTACAGGTGAATATTTATACCTGACCTTCATTCCTCCGGGACTCTACCTCCCAGGCCAATCTACATATCTTCCACATCCATTCTGCTACTATCTCTCCCCCATACTTCACCATTTCACCACACACTTCATCAATTCCTGGGGATTTCCCTATTTTGACTTCCTTCATTGCTTCCACTACTTCCATCCTACATTTCTCTTCCTCTCTTCTCACCTCCATCCTTCTCCCAGCCATTCCCCAGCCACTTATACTCGCACTACTTTCATTCACTATGTTCAGCAGTTCCTTCATATGTTCATTCTATCTGCTCACATTTTCTCCCTTCACCAGTAGCAGTCTACCATTTTTATCTTTCACCTCCCGACTAACTTCTTTATCACCCTTGTTTCACCTTTTCATTCCACCATGCTCTTCCTTTCACCCCCTTTCGTCTTCTCTTCACCTCACACACCACTTCACATGCTCTACTTTTTGTTTCTGTAAATATCTTGCACATACTTTCCACCTCCTCCATCTGCACCAAATCATATTTATCAAATTGTTCCCCAACTTCTCTCTTATATTCTGCCTTCTTTCCATCCTCTTGCAGTCTTTTTACCTTCTTTATATGGATTACATCTTTCTGTCCTTCCCTCCTTCTCGGCATGCTGTAAATAATTTTGGTGAAATTGTATCTCCCTGACGCACGCCCTTCTCAGTCTTAATTTCTACCGAGTTTTTTATGTCATTTAACTGCAGCATTTCCTTCATTATGTATGTTTTCGGGCATTTTACGATGTTGTCATTTATTCCTTGTTCCCGCAATGAATTTATAACTGCTATGTGCTCCACTGAATCGAAAGCCTTTTTGTAATCGACAGAACCTAAGCACAGTGGTTTATTATATCTGTAATTTTCTCAATTAGCTAATTCATTGTGGGTTGATGATCAGTAGTCGAATACCAGCTTCGGAATTCTGTCTGTTCACGAGGTTGGTTTTCTTCCAGATTTGTATCTATTCTGTTCGTAAGGAGTTTAGTGAAGAGTTTGTAAATAACTGGTAATAAACTAATCGGTCGATAGTTCCTAAGATAATTTGAATCACCTTTCATCTATCTATCTATATACCTAGGCTGCTTCCCCCAAGGAAAGGGGGAATTTTATTATTTTAATGCACGAGTGTGAATAAGTGGGCGAGCCTGTTATGTACCTGTGCTCTTGCATCCGACAAGAAATCTGCTACTACTCCATCTTCATTTGGAGCCTTCCCTCTTTTCATTCATGTAAGAGAAATGTTTACCTCGTCTGGTGTTACCTAAGGGATTTAATTAATGTCAACTGAAAAGGTAGCTATAGGTACTGTAGTCTTTGATACATACAGTTCTTTGTAAAATTCAACTCTCGTCACCATACTATCTCTGCATATAATGACTTCACCGTTTTTGTCTTTCAGTGATAGAATTTATTGCTTTCCTAGTGCTATTATACTTCGGACCTGTTTCTGATGGTTTCCCAACTGATCCATGTTTCTATATTTTCTTATCTCTGTCTCCTCTTGATAGGGTGAGCCTGTTTAATTCCGCTTTTTCTATTTCATCTTTGTTTTTACTTTAATCTCCTTTCTTCTTTTCATGAAAAGTTAGCTGTTGGTAATACTGTCATTATATATATATATATATATATATATATATATATATATATTGTTACGGAACAGAGAAAGATAACGTACACTTTAAGTGAGAATACTAAGAGTCACTACTGTCCCGTAAAGTTCCAGGTTCAAAACAAAAGAGTTAGGTAAAATTACAAGTTAAAGTTTAATGCACAAACTAACAACAAAACATTCAGGACTCATAAGGATAATGTAATGGCAAATAAACAGGTTAAATATATGGTTAACTGCAATAGCTTCTATTAACACGAAATTAGCGAGTGTAAATTTATCTAAGTCGGCCCTGATAAAATGAAAGTACACCAGGTAATGCTCAGTTAATGCAAGATAAATTATTACAGATACAAACTATTATAAAAAATGACTGACATAAAACCCAACATTAATCAAAAACCTCACTAGGCCTAAGAATTAACCTTATGCTACACAGTACAAGAAAAAATGCAACAATAGTTATACTCAAATTACACACAGCTGCTAGATGTTTGGAGATTTCTTGAGCACTCACAATAATAATAACGGTACAGGGGAGGACAGAGATGTGAACAAAATGAGGAGCAGATCTAAGTGGCAATGATGCAGAGACTGAGCTCATTATATAGGGGCCGGCAGAGCTTGATACAACTTGTAAGAAGGACTCGCAAATGAAGTCATGGGGACAAAGAGCTGAAAATCCCGCTCTGAATAACAGAGGGAACGACTTACTCTACTATAACGGTAGAAGGGGGGGACTGAGGCAGAACACGCTCGTGATCAAACATGCAGCATACTGTGCGTTAAAATTACACAAAGGATGATGAAATCATAGGCTATGTAACAATATATATATATATATATATATATATATATATATGCAAACTAACCACAGGAGAAATGAAAGGAGCAATAGGGAGTACTTTCGTATATTACATCTCTGTCTGATGATGTAATATACGAAAGTATTCACTGTCGCTCCTTTCATTTCTCCTGTGGTTAGTTTGCATACATATCTATACGGTATATATAATCATCAGCCGTTTGAGTATCCACCTCAGGACCGGCCTATCCCGACCGTAGTCGGGACGATACAGCCAATGTATCTCTACCAAGTGGCTTGGGCTGTCTGGTAGAGATTGTATGTAGGGTGAGAAGTGCTTGTAAGTGTAACTGTAGTGTCGGAGTGGCTTTGGATGTGTGTGTAGTCTATTCTGTGAACCAAGTGTAATGGGACCGCGCAAGCCGACTGGATGCAAGCATGTCATAAAGACTTTGTAGTTACTAGTAGAGAAGTATATTTTAGACTTGTGGTCGAGCGGCTTTTATATCTTGTAGTAGCTTCCCCACCAGATGTCATGTAGTGACGGGAGAGGTAAAGAATAGTATGGGACTATTTTTATTTGTCTTGGAAATATTAAACAGGTCTCTCACACGGAAAGAGTATAAGTCCCGGGTAGCTACCTCCCTGTCTCGCTATCTCTCTCTCTCTCTCTGTTCTAAGGCTAATCTCCGTCTCGACCTCTCTCTAGGGTCGCTTGTCTCCTTCTGTCTAGCCTGTTCGGTGGCTAATCTCCGTCTCGACCTCTCTCTAGGGTCGCTTGTCTCCTTCTGTCTAGCCTGTTCGGTGGCTAATCTCCGTCTGAGCTCTCTTTCCTAAATTCTGGTGTAGCAGGGGTGTGTCACGTGTGTTCCTCGTGGATGGAAAGTTCCCGTAGCCTGTGTGTGAGCATATGTGTATGTGTGTATATGGCCACCAGACGCTGTCTCAAGCATTCCTCGTGTCAGAGTGTGTAAGCATGTTTAGCACTGCTCGATTCTCGCAGACACAACACCTCTCATCATCTGACTCCCTGCTTCTATCTATCTATTTATCTATCTATCTATATAATATGTAGTCTTTACCACACTGCTCGGTCGCGCGAAAATGGCGTACCATCGACATCTAATAGTTATAATATATTAATACATACTACATATACATTATAATGAACTTATAAGCTAATTAAGTGAAATACATAATATTGTAAAGTAACATAATTGTATGAATATTGTATACATATATTATTCATAGTAAATAGTGATTATTCAGTAATAATACATTTTAAACAAGTTGTATACATATTTGAATAAATGCAATGGTTGTTGTATAACACTTGTAAGATGTGCATGTACAACAGACGTACGCATATAATTGTGCAATGGTAATACTGCTAGGTTATACATTACATATTTGAGTTATCACTTTAGTAATGTCTAATATTTCACCTAACTTGTATGATGATACTGGTAATACAGAATTGTGCTATAATTGTATGACTTATAATATTGTACTAACATTGTGGTACTACATAATTGTAACATTTTATGAATTGTTACAAAATATTGTGTTAATGCATAATTGTGTTGGCCTTATAATTGTAGTTACATTTGTTAATGCAACTCTTACATAAGTGTCTTGGCCTTATAATTGTAGGTAAAGTTACATAAAAGTTACATCTTGTTAATGCAACTGTTTTGTCGTTACATAATTGTTACATATCGTTTGTAGGTACATAATTGTAGTTAAAGTTACATAAAAGTTACATCTTGTTAATGCAACTGTTACATAATTGGCAAAGTGTAACATAATGCAATCGTTTGTCGTTACATAATTGTTACATATCGTTTGTAGGTACATAATTGTAGTTAGTGTAACATAATGCAATCGTTTGTCGTTACATAATTGTTACATATCGTTTGTAGTTACATAATTGTAGTTAAAGTTACAAAAGTTACATCTTGTTAATGCAACTGTCACATAAATTGGTACATATTGTTTGTAGTTACATAATTATAATATGGAGTAACATAATTGTAATAACTGCAGTCCTAACATATGCTGCGGTTGATGATAGTGATGACGTGTCATGCCACTTGTTTGTGGAGACAACAATATGCTTTTTTGTTTGTAGTTTACGTGGTATTTTGGCATATGTAGTAACACACTAATTTTCATTTGTTTGTTATGTGATCTTACTCTATTTCTCTTTTTTCTTTCTTACTTTTCTTTCTTTCTTTTTTTTTTTTTTTTGTACGTATGATTTTCTATAGTTTGTTTCTCTTTGCTTGTGTACGCTTTTTCCATGTTCATGGTTGCATAATTGCTGACTAATTTCCTTGAGATACTTTGTTAAAGTTTAGTTTATATTACACAGATATTATAAAATGATATTATATAGTCCCATATTTTGTTATTTTATATAAAAAATATATATATATATATACACTATATACAGTATTAACTATATACACTGACTTGTTGTTCACCTGTACCTATCGTGAGTAATATGTGTGTCAGCACTGTGTGGAAATCATTGTCTTCACGATTGTGTTGAAGATGTTCACTTTGCTAACGGCATTTGTGTTGGCCATTTTTTTTTTTTTCTCTAGTTTACCTTGTAACTTAATTTGTCTGTTTCCACTAGGTAGCTTTAATTAATAAATGTTTAATACAGTTCTTTTAATTGGTCACTGAGTAACTGTGATGGTATATTTTCTTTATCGCTTGTAGATGTACTAATGTATAGTTGTATATATGAAACACGTATTTTATGTAGGTATAAATGGTAACACTCGTTGGTAGTAAATAAATGTTATAATAAATGAATGAATATATACAGTGTAGAATATTTATTGTTGGTGCAAGTATTTAATGATTGAATTATGAAGATAATTGAAGTCGGTATGTGTATTTAAGCTGTAACTATACAACACGTTTTATATGTTTGTGCAGAAGTTTAATGTCTATCACTGTGTATTGTATAAATGAAGTAACTATGTAACTCACTAATTTTTACCGTGGTGGGAATGGTGTGAGTGGTGGTGCAGGTGGTGTGTTGACTGACGTGGCGTCTGTTCAGCAAGCACGCATGATGACCTCAACTTCCCACACTGGTAGCTGTGGTGAGTGAATGAGTAGCGATGAGTAACTTGAGTGAAGATGAGTGAGTAAGATGAGTTATGAGTCGTGTCTCACTCTTCGTTTGTTTGTTCCGTTTTTCTATGTCGATGTTTTCTCGGTCCTTTTTTCTAGTGATTTACTCGTTGTGGGATGAAGACTGCCGCTACTTGTAGGTGCGTGTAGATTATACAGACGACGTAGAGTTGTTAATTGTAGTTGATTGTAGATGGCTGTAGTTCGCTGATTCGTCGTAGACTTGTAGACTATTTGCACTGTAGGCTGTATTTTGTAGGATTCAATGTAGAACTGAAGCTAATCTTGTAGTCTCGGTTGCTTTTGTAGAAATTTGCTTTTAATTCGGAGACAATGTCCGCAGATTTGCTGGTTTGTCGTTAAGCTACTTGCAAGGCGTCGTGTGATCTCTTAACCTCTGCATCAGCATGATGATCTGGGAGACGGAGGGGGCTGGATGGAGAGAATACTGTCAGGAGCTGATGTTGTTGGTTGTTTTCAATCTTGATATTTTGTAGGAATTTAATGTTGATTCGTAGACGAGGTTCGTATACGTTCGCTGCTACCAAATGTCATAAAGACTTCGTAGTTACTAGTAGAGAAGTATATTTTAGACTTGTGGTCGAGCGGCTTTTATATCTTGTAGTAGCTTCCCCACCAGATGTCATGTAGTGACGGGAGAGGTAAAGAATAGTATGGGACTATTTTTATTTGTCTTGGAAATATTAAACAGGTCTCTCACACGGAAAGAGTATAAGTCCCGGGTAGCTACCTCCCTGTCTCGCTATCTCTCTCTCTCTCTCTGTTCTAAGGCTAATCTCCGTCTCGACCTCTCTCTAGGGTCGCTTGTCTCCTTCTGTCTAGCCTGTTCGGTGGCTAATCTCTGTCTCGACCTCTCTCTAGGGTCGCTTGTCTCCTTCTGTCTAGCCTGTTCGGTGGCTAATCTCCGTCTGAGCTCTCTTTCCTAAATTCTGGTGTAGCAGGGGTGTGTCACGTGTGTTCCTCGTGGATGGAAAGTTCCCGTAGCCTGTGTGTGAGCATATGTGTATGTGTGTATATGGCCACCAGACGCTGTCTCAAGCATTCCTCACGTCAGAGTGTGTAAGCATGTTTAGCACTGCTCGATTCTCGCAGACACAACACCTCTCATCATCTGACTCCCTGCTTCTATCTATCTATTTATCTATCTATCTATATAATATGTAGTCTTTACCACAAGCATACTTTATAGTATGCGACACTGGTTCAACCATAGCACCCCTTGTGTCCGCCAGTGCAGTACGTGGCCGAGTGAACACTCCCAAAGTTTATTACCCAGGCGAGGCGCGAACCCTAGTTCACCCGTGTACGAAGCGCACACTCTACCACTGTAACACAGAGGCTCATATATATATATATATATATATATATATATATATATATATATATATATATATATATATATATATATATATATATATATATATCAGAGAGAGAGAGAGAGAGAGAGAGAGAGAGAGAGAGAGAGAGGTGATAGTAATGACCGTGTCTAATTGTAAAATCTCCATTTCTGCATTCTGTTTGACATCACTTTACAGAGATGTTAGTCCTCTCTCTTTGTGTGCGTGTGTGTGTGTGTGTGTGTGTGTGTGTGTGTGTGTGTGTGTGTGTGTGTGTGTGTGTGTGTGCACATGATATGTTTCTGCTGGTGTGTTTCTGTGTGGCTGACTGTGTGCATGTGTAGGTATATACGGATGAGTGATTGTCAGTCTGTGTTTCTGGAACCCCTTCACTATTAGAGGTCTTTTCTCTTTTTGTTAATTCTAGAATACTGAATTTAGTTATGCATTTTTTTCAGTTTTTAGGGATTGACACAGCCTTCATTCATCTCTTCATAGATATTGCACCTAAGCTGAGTAAAATATCTGATGTTAGCCAGAATATAATACGAAGAGGCACAGAAATACAGCACAGTCTCTCTCCACAGTAAGGAACTCTAAAAAACTTCGAGGTTCACAGCACAGATACTCGTAAATAATACCATAGACAGCCCCAACGAAACTCTGACAGTACAAAAGAGAAAACGTGTACAAGTTAAATAAAAGACTTCAGTAAAATGTACCCATGTTTCACTTGGAAATTGGCTCAAAAAGGCCCATAAAAGGGACTGAAAGGATTCTAAACTCGGGAGCCTCTCGAGATCACCTCCAGAGGTTCTAGGAAGGTTGTTGTAATCGCCCAGAAGACTACAGGGGGTTGCAAAAAGCTCATTTCGAATCCGTCCCTCATTCAGTACGGAAGCAGTTCAGTGACTTTTTTTTTTTTTTTTTTTTTTTTGCCCATGATGAACCTTCAGTATTTTATTCCAGCTAACACCGGTCGATTTGGCTTAAGTGGTCGTAGGATACTGGAAGTGATAATACGGTCACCATTTGCATTCGTATGGTTGGGACTACTTTGTTATTGTATTCCATCAATACAAGGAGACTTTATTCTTGCATGAGTACGGGATCCTGAGAATATCCATACTGCCCTCTCACGGTCAGGATACCACAATTTTTCGATTCAAGCAAACTTCAGACGAATTTTTTCAGCTGAGAGTGGTTTATAAAACCCAATATCATTTAAAGATAATAGAGGCACTAGTAACGAAGGGAACATTAAGCCAAAGAATGGGGAAGTATTAGTACAGAATTGGAGAATTTTCAAGCAATACATTTTAAGAACCTGATTCTGTTGATTATTATGCTGTTGTGACTGAATAATCATCCCGTCTTCACTTGCTACTGTAAGTCCGAATCTCCTGAGCGTTTATTTTCATACCAGTAATCGAATCACTGTTCATTATCTACCATAAGACTTAACGTACTTTCAGTGTTGATTTCCTGCCCTAACACACCATCTTTCACTAATTATTTCCCTAAGGAACACATGCGCACCATTCCTTTCCCAATTAAAGGCTATACATATTCTGAGTGTTCATTTCCTGACGTATAATCCGCGCCATAGAGCTAAACATCCTTTCCCCATTTACCTCCTGCCTCAAGGCTGAACAATAATATTTGGTTTGTTGACACCAATGTTCATTTCCTAACCTAAGACAACATTCACTTTTATCTTTTATTTTATTTGTGTGTTCATTATCTGCCATCAGGGTAGTACATAATCCTCTTAGCTTAGAGTTGTGGGTCCGTCAGAGCGGTACATAATTCACACATCGCTCATAACAGAGAAAGGTTGCTCAGCTGGGTACGCACGGCATTGAAGTACAGCGGTGTCACTATTTTGTCATAGTTTTATGGTGGGAAAAGCGTTTATCGCAAGAAAGTTATGACAATGTGCATCTTGTTATGAAATATTTGGTTATTCGCGACGCCGTAAACTTCATAATGATAAAAGATTTGGGTGGCAGCGCCGTTCCCCGCGTCCCTGCAATATACAGAGTCGATATTGTTAAACCCTTAAATTCTTCGTCTCATCGTTATGATTTTTTTTTAAGAAGATAAAAATGTGAAAAATGCGAGGGAAAAAAATGTAAACGAGCGTACAATCTCCACTGCATTTTTCACTTGTGATGTCTAATGGATTATTATATTTTTCCTTTGAAAAACGAAAAATCTTCCATATGCAAAATGAAGACTATAATCTTATGTTACACCATATATCCTGTACTTGAACTAATAAGTGTACATAGGAGTGTACAATGTATGTACTGGTGTACAGATGTACTAATCTCAAAATAATTATATTCCTGTCAATTATTTCCCCCAAAAAACCAACACCTATAAACACTAACGTGGGGTTGAGCCAACCCCAAGCACACTTTTCAGCACACAAAATACAAGTGAGCTGCACCACACTACCTCCTATCACGAGCGGTTGTAGTGGCATGAAGGTACTGGGAGACCCAGCACCCTGGGCCCCTTATCTCCCCATGATCGCATTATCACCTCCTGGGGGGGGGGGTCACCTCAACCACACGAAAGTGTTCTAGGGTTAAGGCGGCTGGGAATAGATAGATAGATAGTATTGGCAGGCTAGGTATTTGTATTTGTGTCCAAACCTTCGCTGTTAACACCTGCTTTCATATTACATTTTGTTATTATTTAAGAAGGAAAATTAAAGCTTAATCGGGTGCAAAATCTCATCCTATCCAAACAAACTCAAACAAAAGGAGAGAGAGAGAGAGAGAGAGAGAGAGAGAGAGAGAGAGAGAGGAGGTAGGGAGGGGGAGTTTCTGAATAGATAGTCGTCTATATTTTTTATTTAGTTCTTATTCCAAGTCAAGTGACTTATTCGCCATTTCCATTGACAAAGCGGATATTGATAAATTATTCTCTTATTCACTCATTCTTTCACATATTCATGGAGCAGACTGATGGTAAAAAATGCAGTTGAGCGACCATTTACTCTGTGGTATCAGTGAGCTACTGTTTAATGATGTGTGTGTCCCTCATCCTCAGTGTGAGGTTGTGTGAGAGAGCCGTGTGAACACGTGTGGTTAATGTAATTTTACATGTCCATTTAACAAAGTTTGATCAGGTCTGATGCTCGTCCTTGACTTAATGGGTCAGAACCACCAATTATTTTCAGTGGCAGTGAACGCTCTTAAGTTTAATAAAATTGTCTATCGGTTGCAACAACTAAGTGTGTAGGTGGTCAGTGATACACAGACGTTTACTGCAATCAGTTAGTATCTCAGTGCGTGGCACTGGTCACTATAGTTTATTCGATCTCGTTTTAGAAGAGAAGAGCCTTAAACTTTGAAGGATGGCAGCTGATTGGTTGTCCTGGTGTATTTATTACTAATGACGCATTTTAAATTATTTTGAAGGTTACAATAACCGTTTGACGATAAGATTGCCCAAATTTAATATTATTTATAGTTATCTGCATTGATTAAATTAAAAACGGATTTTTACAAAGCTTATCAGATGGCCTAGATACTTGTGAAACTTAGAAATCTCTGGACAAATAAAAACATGTCCAGGTAAAGTCTTGCTCTTTTCCCCTCCATGTTCAGGCAAATTAAGGTAAATTATTTCATTAGTACACCACATTTTCTCTTCCACAACAATCGACACCTCTCACTCTTACTTCACTTTTTCTCCTCGACTATACATCATTCTTGTCACTCCAGTCCACCTTTTTTTCGATCTTCTCTCACTCCGACTCTTTCCAGAAAGATCAGTTACAAGTCTAGATTCCTACTGTCACTTAAGCTACCCCAAAGTACCTCTAAATAGCCCATCCCAACATTTAATGGCCCTCTAATTGTTTCCTTAAGACCCGCGATCCTACAGTTTTTCCTAATCCGTCTCCATTAACACGATCGTTTGTGTAGCAGGCTCCCGAATTCTCAAAGTTTATCTCCCTAATTTTTTCCTGTATGTCTTCCGGTCAGGTTTAATGGAACACAAATCGACCCCATTTTGTTCTGTCCTGTAAGGGGGAGGCCTCAGAGTTTTTTTCCCCTCGGATCCATTTTTTTTTTTTGGGGGGGGGGATTCTTCTTTTATATATTTATTTTTTTATTATTTGGGGGGCACTGTATTGCCTCTTTCTCTTGGATGGCGCGTCAGGTTAAATTTGCTCTGTTTTCTCCTGACGTTTACTCGTCCATCTTCCAGTTAATGCCTAGCAATTTCTCCCAAGATTCTCCCCTTCCCCCCACACAAATGATATACTCTAGTCCTGTTGTTAATCTTAGTATTGCCGCATCGCGTTCATATGCCGGATGGTAGGTCGTGGCGACCATCTTTCACTTGCTCGATGTAGAGTTGACTGCATATTTACTCCTCTTTATCATTCTTTTTCTACTTTTCCTATCTTTTCCTATCTTTCCCGCTACTTTAATTCCTACTTCAGGTGGCCCTACACTGAATGACAAACCTAGTGATTTCATGTAACCCAGGAAAGCATTTATAGCGCTGGGTGGTAGCCAGGTAACGAGGTGATGTGGAGCCTGATATGGATCCCCTGTTAACTGAGTTGGGAGATGCAAATACGGCGTCCATCCAGGAACCAAACCTCCACACCCTCCATCACACCTCACTAAGGCAAGGCGTTGTCTGCCGCAAGGGAACATAGATTCATTGCAGGGGACTGCCCTACAATAGCAATTGTTTGCCTGCGGTTGATGGCTCGGCATGGCCAGACAGACTGGCGTTGGTCAGCAACAACTACATCAAGAACAACAACAACAAAATTCTTATACTGTACCTTTCCTTTGGTAATTTTAATTCCCTTACAATGCAATTTTTTTTAATTGTTAATCCTACCGTCAGACGATTTTACTGAACAGAGGAAAGGACCTCGAACTCGAAAAAGTTTGTTCAAAGTTGGGTGAAATAACCTAAAGACAGTAGGAATTTTAAATTGTTCATCGTATTCAAGGGGTTCATACACATACCTTTCATCAGCCTCTTTGATGAACTCGATGTCTTAATTAACTCCAAGCCAATGTGTGTGTGTGTGTGTGTGTGTGTGTGTGTGTGTGTGTGTGTGTGTGTGTGTGTGTGTGTGTGTGTGTGTGTGTGCTGAATCAGGTCACCATCAGAATATTTTAAGCTAAAGGGAGATATCTTCTGGTGTACAGTAGAGTTACTGTAGGCTGTATGTAACCACTTCATTTCGAAACGTTTCCACCAAACGTAATGAATGCATGGGATGGTAATAGTCTACTTGACTGACCTGTGCAGCTGAGATGTATGCGGCAAGTAGGGTGTGTTTCACACGCGGCTGCTGATTGGCCGCCGATGATGTAAATCTACAGCTCTTCTTATTTTTGCACTTAAATCTATATTTTTATATTGCCTGCACTATAAGCAGCCAATTTAAATATGGGTTAATTTCCGAAGCTAAAAAGGTCAAAATTAGCATTATAAGTTTACCGTTATTAAAGAAAATTAAAGTTGATTATAAAGTTTCATAAAACGATGAGTGACGTTTGAAGTAAATTATCCACCCGCAATGTACACTCACGTCCGCATGTTGCACTGCGTCCACCCACGGTGTACACCTACAGCCGCATGTTGCACAATACATGCCTGTATTTACTTCAGTGACATCATCGCGGCCAATCAGCAGCCGCGTATCAAACACACCCTACAGTACTTGCCCCATATATCTGAGCTGCACAAGTCAATCAAGTGGTGTAGCAGAAGCCACTCGTCACATTGATGACTGTGGGGGCATGGGTCTGGGATTGGGCCAACGATTTGGGAATAACAAGGGTATCCCAGTCGTAGGCGTCGCAGATAGGCTAGACTATAGAGGCCTTAAAGACGGCATCGTAGTAAAAGGAACAGCTACGCCTTTTACCGCCTTGGATAGAACCGGCAGGTGTAATTAGGAAAGAAGTGGAGATTATTCTTATACCCTTCCTTAACCCCCTTCACTGCATGGTGGTTCTTTAAGTTGAATCAAATATATTCGAAGCAGCAAAGTTATCTAGCATCTTATTCTCGTATCCCTGGGTTAATGGTGTTAAATCTATCTTAAATCTCTCTCTCTCTCTCTCTCTCTCTCTCTCTCTCTCTCTCTCTCACCGCAGCTTACACTCGCTCCCCTTGACACTAAAAGCTCAGCAGTTAAGTAGTCTGAGAGACCTCGCCAGGCTAAAAACAGCAAGAGATAACAGCTTATTCCTCTTGAATGTTTAACAACAGGTGTAAGAAAAAAGTTGCTTTTGTGTGTGGAATATCGTGTTTTTCTGCCTATTTTTTTTCTTCCAGAATGCTTTCTGGTTTTGTAATAAGGCTATATATGTATCTATCTATCTATCTATCTATCTATCTATATATATATATATATATCTATATCTATATATATATATATATCTATATCTATATATCTATCTATCTATATATATATATATATATCTATCTATCTATCTATCTATCTATCTATATATATATATATATATATATATATATATATATATATATAATATATATATATATTAGTGGTAGGTGGTGGCGACCATCATCCACTCACTTGATGTAGTGCTGCCTACTTCTTCCTTAGCCTTTATCAATCTTTTTCTGTGCCTGCGCCCCTCTCTTCCTATTTCTCCCATCTTTCCTGTCACTTCTTATTGCCTTTCCTTCTTTTATTGGTGGCTTTACATTGAGTGACAAACCAAATGGTTTCCTGTAAGCCAAGAAACCATTTACAACGCTGGGTGGTAACCATATAACCAAACAATACGTGCTCCCTACGTGTCAACAAGTGGGTTGGTGGGGGGTTAGTGCCCCTTCCTGTAAAACAAATAACTCAAAGTCAAATGGCCACCCCTTACGGGAATTTGGCGTCTGGCAATATATATATATATATATATATATATATATATATATATATATATATATATATATATATATATATATATATATATATATATATATATGTGTGTGTGTGTGTGTGTGTGATATTTTTTCTCACTCTGTACAGCACATGAAGACTAGCGTCTACCTTGTCCTCGTTCCCTTTTTCCTTTTTATATGTGGCTATAAAAGTAATAATAATTTCCGTTTGTTCTGTCCGACAAGGGGAGTATGTTTTCACCCCTGTTTGTTTGTCTGTAAGTTTGTCTGTTTGTTAGTCTGTTAGCAGGATTACTCAAATCTAAACGAGAAATATGGACGAATTTCGGTGGATAGATAGTCCACTTCCCAGGGAACAATCGGTTAGTTTTGGGGACCGATCCAGATCGTATTACAGATTCTGGATCCGGAAAACATTTTTTGTGAAACACTATTCAGTGCTGAGAAAACCTAAACCATTATGAAGATTGGTTTGGAAATTACGTTGCCCTTGTCGGTGAGATACGCTCCACTGAGTGCCCCTCTTGTTGATTTTGCTTCATATAGGGTGAAAAACAGAGAAACGATGTTTTCAGTAATTTTTTTTTTTTTTTTACTAGCTAGTACCGTCAAATATAATTGTGTTAGTATTTGTTTTCCCGTCTCTCTCGCCGTTCAGTAAGGATGACATCGATGACTGAAATGACCTTTAACCCCAACCATGACCTTTGAAAATATTGGATGTCCCGATCAGAAACTCGTGTGTCAGAGTATCAAAAAATATTTTTGTAAGGGGCATGAAATTCGAGGGTCGTCAGTTCTGCTGGGTTTAGTTTGGCCCCAATATTGTTACAGAGGTTTTCATTCAACATCCAGTTGGAGTAAAACTAACGTTTAATAATAATAGTGTAAACCGCAGTAAAGCATCATATTTAAAGTATGGGTTCCTTTTTTTTCACTCCGATTCATCGGACATTGTTGTTCCGCAGTTGCTCTTGCCTCTTACTAGCAATGCAACTTTAATTCCTACAGCCTGCTGGTGAAAATACAGTTTACAAACGATGCTCTCTTGTTCCAGTAGTGTAATGGACGCCACACACACACACACACACACACACACACACACACACACACACACACACACACACACACACACACACACACACACACACACACACACACACACACACACATTCGTGTACCACCTTTACTAAATTAATGCTACCCAAATTCCTACACACGCAGTTATCATGGTCTGGCCGTTTAGTGTACCGGTACTCTTAGGAGGGGAGAATATAGTGGTCATTAATTTAATGAGAGTGTTTCATAGTGGAAGAAAGATTGGGAAGGTATGAGCTAGAGCAGATGGAAGAGGTGGAAGACCTATGTAAGATATTCACGGAAGAGATAAGCGCAGCGTGTGAGGCGGTTTGTGGAGTGAGGAGGAGATGCAAGGGTGTGCAAGGGACAGCATGGTGGAATGATGAGGTGAAACGAGCTGTGGAACAAAAGAAGAAGGCATATGGTGAATGGTTGGCGAGTAGAGGTAGGGGAGAAGATGAGAGAGAGAAGAGAGAGGTATATGTGAGCAGGAGAAGGGAGGTTAAGAGACTGGTGAAGGAGAGTAAGAAGAAAGTGGATGAAGAGTTTGGGAGGAATCTGAGTGTGAAATGGAGGGAGAGTAAGAAATTGTTTTGGAAGGAGGTAAAGAAAGTAAGGCAGTGTGAAAGGGGAAATAGTAGGGGAGTGAAAGATAGGAATAATAGATTGTTGGTGGAGAAGAGAGAGAAATTGAGGAGATGGAAGGAGCACTTTGAGGATTTGTTGAATGTAGAGAGTGAGAGCAGTGTGAGTATAAGTGGTTGGGGAATGGCTGGGAGAAGAAGAGATGAGAGGAGGGAGGAAGAGATCAGTAGGTCGGAAGTAGTGGAAGCGATGAAGAAGATTAAGCTGGGAAAGGCCCCAGGAATTGATGGAGTGTGTGGTGAAATGCTTAGGTATGGGGGTGAGATTGTTGTGGAGTGGATGTGGAAGTTGTGTAGATTGGCTTGGGAAGAGGGAAGGGTTCCAGAGGACTGGAAATCAGGTATAATTGTTCCTCTGTACAAAGGAAAAGGGGAGAGAGAAGTATGTGGTAACCATAGGGATATTTGCCTTCTTAGTGTGACTGGTAAAATATATGGTAGAATACTCATTGATAGGGTTAGGCATATGACAGAGGAGCTAGTTGGAGAAGGACAAGGGGGATTTAGGAAGGGAAAAGGGTGTGTAGATCAGATATTTGTTCTAAGATGTTTAGTGGAGAAGTATCTAGAGAAGGGAAGGAAAGTGTATGCTGCCTTCATGGACTTGGAGAAAGCTTATGACAGAATAGATAGGCAAGGTATGTGGAAGGTATTAAGAATATATGGAGTGGAAGGGAAATTGTTGAGTGCTGTGAAGAGTATGTACGAGGGAGCTAGGGCTACGGTGCGAGTGGATGGTGAGCTGAGTGAGTTCTTTGATCTCAGTGTGGGACTGAAACAGGGGTGTGTACTGTCTCCATGGCTGTTTAATATATATATGGATGGTGTCGTAAAGGAGGTACAAGGTAGGGCAGTGGATGTGGGGGTGGCCCTAATGAATGAGGGTGAGATTTGGAAGCTTCCGGTGTTGCTGTTTGCTGATGATACAGTATTGTTGAGTGAAGATGAATGGGAGTTGCAAGGTTTGGTGAATGAATTTGGGACAGTGTGTAGGAGGAGGAAGCTGAAAGTTAATGTAAACAAAAGTAAAGTTATGGTGTTTGAGAGGAATGAAGTCACAGAGTGTGCAGTGAGGATGGATGGTGAGGATATGGAGAATGTGAGTGCATTCAAGTACTTGGGTAGTGTGATGAGTAAGGATGGAACTTTGGGGGATGAAGTACGTGAAAGGGTACAGCAGGGAAGGAAGGTTGTTGGCACACTGAAAGCAGTGATGAGAAACAGGGAGGTGAGTATGGAAGTTAAGAAGTCACTGCATGATGGTATTGTGATCCCTACCCTGACGTATGGAAGCGAGGCGTGGACCTTGCAAGAGGGGAACAAGTCAAGAGTGAGAGCAGTGGAAATGAGTTACTTGAGAGGAGCATGTGGAGTGACGTGGAGGGACAGGTTGACGAATGAAGAAGTGAAGGAACGTTGTGGGGTAGATGTGGATGTGGTTGAAAAGATTAGGAGAAATACACTGAGGTGGTTTGGACATGTGGAGAGGATGGAGAATGAAAGACTGACTAAGAGGGTGTATGTAGGTGAGGTGGAGGGAGGGAGAGGGAGGGGTAGACCGAGGATGAGGTGGAGGGATGGAGTTGAGAGGTATATGAGGGAGGGGGGGTGAGTTGGGGGGAGGGGAGTCAAATGGTGGGTGACAGAGTGACTTGGAGGCGTTTTGTCTGCGGCCACCCTTTGCGGGATTAGGGCGTCGGGCTATAGATAGATAGATAGATAGTTTCTGATTGGAGATGTGAATGGAAAAGTAGAGAATGTGAAGGTAGATGGAGTAGTAGGTGAGTGGGATTTGCCTGCAGAAGTGGAAGAGAATGGCAGTGCTCTAGTAGACATTTGTACAGGAGGTGGTTAGTGACAGCCAATACCCTCTTTTAGGCACAAAATGATCCACAGGTATACGTGACGAGTGATGAGAAGGGCAGGCGGTGAACTGAATGAACGGAAGGCGGTGACTGAATCGGTAGAGAGGCGGCCTGCAGTCCTAATGGACCCAGGATCGAATCCCGGCTGGGGCAGGGAACAGTTTAAGGATTTGAATTTCCTAAAAAGCAGACTTTCCTGATCTACCAAATGACCCACCGACATGTCATAAAAATACCCCCGCTAATACCAATACACCAGTACTGTATGAGACAGCCCTACCATGTATTCAATATGGACGGTGGGTGTTAGCGCCGAAGTGGTGACATGTGGAGGTGTATGGAATGTAGGAGGACTACTGGGCCTTGCGAGCAAGCTGTGAAGCCTATGCCCAGAGTCAGACACTTAAAAAATAAAAATGTGTTTGTGGATGAGAGAATGAGAAGGTATGTAATGAATGCAAGTATGTACAGAGGTTGGGGGAGTGAAGTACCTGATCATCAGTTGGTGGTGAAAGTCAAGGTACAAATGCAATGGATGTAAGGAAGGAGGGAAGGACATGAGGAAGTAGCCCGTACGAGGAGGGTAGAAAGCTGCGAGATGATGGAGAAAAAGCAAAATATAAGAGAGATGCGGAAGACCGATTAGGTAAATATGATTTGGAGTAGATGGGGAAGATGGGAGATTTGAGCAAGATTTCACTGAAGAGTTCTGTGCAGCGTGTGAGGTGTTGTGTGCGGTAACGAGAAGATGTAAGGGGTGCAAGGAATAGCATGGTGGAATGAAGTGGTGAGACAAGCTGTGGCGCAAAAGAAGAAAGCATATAATGAGTGGATGGGAAGCAGAGGCATGGAGGAAGGTGAGAGACAAGAGAGTTATATGTAGAGCGGAAGAGAGACGTGAAGAGATCAGTATGAGATAGTAAGAAGAGAGTGGATGAGGAATTTGGAAGGAATCTGAGTGTAAGGCGCAGGGAATGTAAGAATATGTTCTGGAAGGAGGTAATGAGAGTAAGACAGGGTGATAAAGAAGTTAGTATGGGAGTGAAAGATAAAAATGGTAGATTGATAATGGAGAAGGGAGGAAAAAGTGAGCAGATAGAGAGAACAGTTTAAGGAACTGTTAAAAATAGAGAATGAAAGTAATGGAAGCATAAGTGGCTGGGGAATGGCTGGGAGAAGGAGGGAGGTGAGAAGGGAGGAAGAGATCAGTAAGATGGAAGTAATGGAAGCAATGAAGAACGTCAAAATGGGGAAAGCTCCAGGAACTGAATGAGTGTGTGGTGAAATTGTGAACCATGGGGGAATGATAGTGATAGAATGGGTATGGGAGATGTGCAGCTTGGCCTGGAAGGAAGGTACAGTCCCGGAGGGTTGGAAGTCAGGTACAATTATTTCCCTGTGCAAAGGAAAAGTGGCTAAAGAAGTGTGTGATAATCAAACAGGCATTTGTCTTCTTAGTGTAATAGGCAAAGTATATGATAGGATACTCACAGAGTTAGGGAAATAATAGAGGAGTTAGTTCGAGATGGTTTGGTAGGATAACTGGTTGGAGAAGAATAGGGACGCTTCAGGAAGGGAAGAGGTTGTGTAGAGCAGATATTCATCCTTAGGTCTTTAGTGGAAAAGTTTCTAGAGAAAGGAAAGATGTTGTATGCGGCCTTCATGGATTTGGAGAAAGCATACGACTGGGTGAACAGAAACGGAATATCGAAAATATTAAGAACATGTGAAGTAAATGGGAGGCTTTTGAATGCCGTGAAGGATACGTATGAGGGTGCAAAGACTGAAGTGCGTGTGGATGGTGAACTGAGTGAATATTCTTATCTGAATTTTGGATCGAAACTGGGATGTGCCATGTCTCCATGGTTGTTCAATCCATATATGGATGAAGTCATACAAGAGATAGAAGGTAGGGCAGTGGATGTTCGAGCGGCCCCAATGAGTGAAGGCTGCGTTTGGAATCTTCCTACACTATTGTTTGCAGATGATACTGTACTGTTAAGTGAAGACATAGGGGAACTGCAAAGCTTGGTGAATGAGTTTGGAAGAGTGTGTAAGAAACGGAATCTAAAGGTGAATGTAGGGAAGAGTAAAGCTGTGGTCTTCGAGAGAAACGAAGTCACTAAATTTTCAGTCACGTTGGATGATGAGGAAATGGAAAATGTGAGTACATTTAAGTACGTGGGTAGTGTGATGAGTAAGGATAGAAGTTTGAAGAGTGAAGTGCTTGAAAGGTTGCAGCAGGGAAGAATGGTTGCTGGGTCTTTGAAAGCAATGATAAGAAATAGGGAAGTGAGAATGGTAGTACTAGAGTCGCTGCACGATAGTACTGTGAAACGAACTCTAATGTATGAAAGCAAAGCATGGACCCTGTTGGAAGTACACAAATCAAGAGTAAGAGCGGTGGAAATGGGATATTTGAGAGAAGCATGTGGAGTCACATGGAGAGACGCCTGACAAATAAGGAAGTAAATCAGCGTTGTAGCGTGGATGTGGATGTGATAGAAAGTGTTGGGAGAAACACATCGAGGTGGTTTGGCTATGTGGAGAAGATGGAGAGCGAGGGACTAATGAGGAAAGTGTATGTGAGTGAGGTGGAAGGGGAAGGGGGAGGGGAAGCCGAAGATGAGATGGAGGGATGGAGTGAAGAAGTATATGAGAGAGGGGGTGTGGGCTGGGGGGAGGACAGTGAATTGGCGGGGGACATGGCGGCATGGAGGAGATTTGTTTTTGGCCGCCCCTTACGGGATTCAGGCGTCTGGCAATAGGTAGACAGATAGAGAAAATTAATCTTTGCAGATGCTGCCACCAGTCGATGTTATTTTGTCGTGTAGGAGTGGGTAAAACTGTTCAACGGTAGCAAGAATAAACTGAAAAGACGCCATTGATGTGAACTTGTTTATCTCTGGTGTACTGTTCTGCTGTTTTAGAAAATTTAAAGAACTACTCGTAACCGAAAATCATATCTCTGTACTTTCCCTTCTTTAATGCTTGCGAACAATGAATGAACGAATTTCCCAAGTATATTCGCACACTACGAAAAGGGAGGAATATCGTCACACTGAATCGTTATCAAGGGCCTTTTCCTCAGAGTCTTTTGAGATTTCGTGACACCTTTTCCTCAGCGATTTATTATAATCATAGCACCTCAGCATCATCATGTATGTTACTGATGCAAGTAATGTTTATACGAAAATGCTGTGAACTGCGTACAGGGAAAATTATTGTCTATTTCGGGGGAGTTAACCCTTTATTGCCCCATCAAGAGCGTGGGGCCTCGGGGCAGTGACACCCACTCCAGATGAGTAAGGTAAAAATTGCGAGCCATTATCCTGAGCGGCATTATGAGAACAAGGAACCCTGTCACCATTGAACCTTTGGATTTAAACCCTTAATGAGCCAAATATAGTCGAAACTCTCAACTCACTAGACTACCTAGCATCTCATTGCTGGTTATACTCTTATCATCCAACGCAGTTAATGGCTTCCCAGGCTTCAGGAAACAATCGCCTTTTCATTCAGTATAGAGTCACCTGAAGTGGATGGTGAGCAACCCCACTTAAAGGATTAAATTTATTTATTTTTGTACCCTTGCAGTTGCTCCTCCAGATTTTAATTACATTCAGTATTACCGGTATTTATTTTTGTATCCATAATGCGAGCAAGAGAATATTAAACTGCATTATGAAAAAAAAAAAAAAAACTCTGTGGGAAAGTACTGCGCAGTCTTATTCACTACCGAAACTATCATTCTTGATGATGAAACTTAAATGGCGAAATGCCCCCCCCCCCTTTTTTTTTTACCGACATTCATGGGAGGTTTACAAGAAGTTTATTAGGTGTGATCAGCCGGCATCTCACATTACACAATGTAGTCAGCACTAGTATTGAGAGGCCAGACATGTTCTATCTACGTCATGTTCGGCAGAAATCCTCGTCTCAGGGGCTAGCCTTGTCCTTCCATATGTATGCTTTAAGCATACTGAATTTACACCCTACTCTTATTAGCAGAGACGAGACATCGTCTGTATTATTAAAATTGAGAACGCTATAGCGTTGAAAAGCACTCAACTTCTGGAATTAATTTCTGAAGCAGGTGATGATGATGGACCATGTCTGACCTATCTGTATCTTGGTGACTACATTTTTGTGTAGAATGCAAGCTGATCTCATTTACAGTATTCCATACATGAGCGTTAGATTTAGTGGCTTGCATACACCATAGTGCACTCAGTTTTATCCCATTTGATAGAGTCGTCTTTATATAACGCATTCTGTTATAAAAAAAAAAAAGTTAGATAATGCCTTCTGTAACGTTCATCATTACCAGGGTGTCCCCTAAGTCGAGTAAAGTCATCTGGAAGGAACAGGAATTTTATTAAAAGTACGTGAAGAGATCAGATAAACAGAAGAGTTGCGGACATAAATATTGTTTCATTTCCTTACGAGATAACGAAACAATGAGCAATGACTTTCGAAACCCAGTGAGGAGCTTTTCGAGACCCAACAAACATTTTCATTTTTTTTATTTAGCATATTTTGAAACAGTTTCATAAATGTTCGAGTACAAAGAGGAAATATGTTAAAGACCGCAGCTCTGCGACCGAATATTTTCATGATCCAGAAGGCTACGAAACAAATATCTCATTCATTTTGGCTTACGCCATGTGTTGGCTTAGGTAGTGGTCAATGCACTGAGCTAATGCGCTTAACGAGTACACACAGATTTTTATGGTCACTCTCTGAACACCGGCTACCAAAAAAGTTTTCTCTTTGTGACTTTCGCTTGAATTTCACTGGATTTTAATGTTTTTTTTGATGTGGTGACTTGAACACGGTATTCAATTTTTCCTTTACAGACTGAAGGACATCTAATATACTATAGCAGTAGCCGTGTGTGTGTGTGTGTGTGTGTGTGTGTGTGTGTGTGTGTGTGTGTGTTTTGGGCAGCCGAAACTACACATTCAAATCGCACCAATATTGGCACAAAAATCGCAAAAAATTCACTGATGTGAAAAAATTTGGTCCTATCACGATTGAATAACTTCTACTATTTTGAATGAGCGATCAAAGTTTGACCAAAAAGCGCCGCTTTCGGCGCCTGGTCGGTTGCCGTGGTCGAGTGGTTAATATCTCGAACTTGCGTGAGGACAACTTGGGTTCCATTCCCGAAGCTGCAAATAACACGATCAATTGGTTAGCTGCAAAAAATCCAAGTGACAACGTTAGACTAGAACACCACGTAAACGGACCATCATGGGCCCTTCGATGTCGCTTTGATGGCCGATAATGACAACGTTAGACTAGAACAGCACATAAACGTGACTCGGATTACCTGAAATAATCGCAACGCGCGCGCGAAGCACGAGGAAACGAATGAGAAGCACGAGGAAACAAGTGCGAAGCACGAGAAAGCGAGCGCGCAGCGCGAGAGCCCTCCACAGGAGCAAGTGCGAGAGGGCCCGAAGGGCCCACGAGCACTTGTAGAATGATATAGAAAATGAAAGAGCTGAAAGCATTCGAGTTAAATTAACAAGAGCTATTTTTATCCTGCCAGAGGAAAAAAGATTAAAATGTTTCTTGTTAACCATGAAAACATAAAAATGTTAGTACAGTAGCACGAAAAATACTCCTAAAAAAACAAGAGTCACCACACCAGTATGGTTGCGGTAAGCACATTCTGAACCCTTAATATTGGGTCTCTCTCTCTCTCTCTCTCTCTCTCTCTCTCTCTCTCTCTCTCTCTCTCTCTCTCTCTCTCATTTTCCGGCGCTTGTGGCAAAATTTTTCATTATTCATTTTCTGAGGCTTATGCACGCGCTGGGGAATTAAACTGGCGATGTGCTTGCTATATTTTTAAATAGTGTTGTATATTGTGCATTTTCAATATCTATTTCCTCTTTTTATGATTATACAAATGTTCTTTTACTGTATATATATATATGTAACCGCCTTTAGTCATGTGTGTGGTTTCTGTATATGAACGAAGAATTGACAGGTACACTGCACGACTCCAGACCTTTTTCTCCGCGAAATGTTAATAGCTAGAATTCATCCTTACGCCATACTACCAAGGCTTTAAGGGGGATGTGGTTTCTGTCATCAGGTAAAAGGATGAATGTGGAACTCCAAAATTTGTAGCAAATGTGTGTGTGTGTGTGTGTGTGTGTGTGTGTGTGTGTGTGTGTGTGTGTGTGTGTGTGTGTGTGTGTGTGTGTGTGTGTGTGTGTGTGTGTGTGTGTGTGTGTGTGTGTGTGTGTGTGTGTGTGTGTGTGTGTGTGTGTGTTTGTCAGAATCTGTGTAGCTATTGTGACTTTGGTAGGAGCGAGGGGGGGTATCCATATGCAATCACATGAAACGACACAGCAAATGTACCGAGCTTTGATAACTGTCATGGCTGGGGTTTCAACTTTAGATATGGGGCAACTCCCCAGCACCACCAAATTTGCATAAAATCAGGCAAAAACTGTTCTTGATGTCAGGCTGTAATTATTCTCACAGTCCCGGTGACAAGTTCCCGCCTTGTGAGAATAGTTTCGGCTGTGCCAAAACATTTTTTTTTTTTTTTTCATTTTAGCAAAACCTGGTGGATGGGTTGCCGGAGTCCTCATGACAAAATGTCCGTGATTTCAGAATGACAGGTGCTACATCCAAGTTGTGAAGTCAAATTAGATCAAACGATGTAAAGTTGACCAAGATATTGTTCTGAATCACAGTAGGTTCTGCCGTGGGCTGCTCCCTAAAACCTGGACAAAATATAGCCAAAATCGGACAAAAAACTTTTCGTTACGTCAGAGCTGGAATTATTCTCATGGTCACCGTAGGAGTAGTTCCGGCCACGTGAGAATAGTTCCGGCCGTGCCAAAAAGAATACTTTTTCTTTCCTTTTAGCCAAACTTGGTGGTTGGGTTAGCCGAGCCTTCAAGACAAAATGCAAGTGATTTCAGCACAATAACTGAAGCGTCCAGGTTTTACAGTAAGGTCTAAGTTGAACATGCGTTGCGAGGTTGATCTTTAAGATAGTGTTCTTAAACACTGAAGATTTTGCCACTGGTTACTCCCCAACACCTCCACTGAATTAGGTTATAACTGGACAAGGGCTCCTCCCCTGTGTCAGGAACTGAACTATTCTCACGGCCCCTAAGAATAAATCAGGCCTTGTCAAAACAGCTAGTTTTTCTTCAGTTCATCCAAACCTGGTACATGGGTTAGCTGAGCCATCATGCCAAAATGTCCATGTTTTCAGCATAAAAGGTGTGTGTGTGTGTGTGTGTGTGTGTGTGTGTGTGTGTGTGTGTGTGTGTGTGTGTGTGTGAATAAGTTAACCAAAACAGTTTATATTCAATATTAACCAAATTAGGGGTGAGTATTAAATGATAGCTAAGGAATTGCCTTTTTTTTTTTTTTTGATAACATGTCAAGGGTTCGTCACAGGACTAGTTCACAGATGACCTCGCAGTTCAACATAAACAGTTTGTATCTGATTTAAACCAGACTTGGTGGAAGACTGAGGGTAACAAAAGAATTAAGGAATTTTGTTTTAAGAACAGTAATTCAAAGATTAATATCAAGGGGTATAGTCAATGTTCTACCCATATATTTGTTTGTGAACAAAGTAACCAATTCAGTTTTGATCTAATATGGGGCAGATCTGGTGGAACGGTTGAGGATCAGTCAAAGGATGATGTTTTGCATTCCAGAAAGTATGGATCAGAGATAAAGGCCATATGACAAGGTCAACCTTACCACTGTGTATATCATTTGAACCAAGCCACATTCACCAATCCCCCACCTACTTCCAGCACCAATTTCACAGCTTCATACCCAGCTTCAGCCAGTTTTCTTGTTTACCTCCGTTTTAGCCATTCTTATCCCATCCATCACCCAGCCTCAGTCGTCACTATTTCGCTTGATGCTTGATCCCTTCAACCTGAGGACATAATTGCTAAATTATGCTTGCTACTACTTAGGAGAATCCCCTTGGAAAGAAGATATGGTATAGTGTACATAATCGTTTTAATATAGCAAGTTATAATATTAACTGTTCAGGGAACAAACACTCTTCACCTAACCACCAATATTTCGTTCTCTTCATCAAACCTCCCAGCAACATCACAGATCCATTTCCATCTTCAACCAGCCCTTCTGTCTATATCTCTTTTACTCCTCGTCTATCACCAGGCCTCAACGTCACTCATCCCTAAATACTCTATCATCTTCACCATACAGGTACACTCAACCACCTGCACCTTGCCCACCCTGCTCCACATCCTTGCCTAAGCTCATCCATCATTCCTCTTCATTCTACTTCCAAGGAGCCTCCCGTCACCAACCAACACGTGCCTCCTCACCCCCTTCCCTTCCCTTTACCGAACCTGTCTCTTCTATAAGACAAATGCATCTAAGAATCTTACTTACTTTACCTATCCTGCTCACTCCTGAAGCCGAGGCTAGGAGAAGACAAGCCTACGGGAACTCTCAACTTAGAATTAAGTGTACTCGTGTGTATGAAGTGAAAAATCGCCTATGTTGATCCCCTTCTCTCTTCCTTTCCTCCATATCCGGGGAGCTGAAGGTCCAAGTTCCCCTTCGGACATATATATTCAATTCTCCTCCTGCCTTTTGCTGGCGGGGAGGTTCAATGTTGTGGTGGCTGTGATGAAATTATCTTCACGAGTATTTCCCGTGTGGGTTTTGTATTCCACGTGGCCTCGATGGCAAACTGAATAAGGTGGGGGTGTCTATATTGTAGTGTACTTTCAAAATACTGTAGTGCTTCGCATCAAAAGGGAAAATTAAATAACTTATCGTAAAGGTTTGTTTCTCTGATGTCCCGTCTGACTTCCTAAGTTTCCCTAAAATGTGTATTTGGTTTGTATACTGTGATTATGAGAAGATATGATCGTAAATGGGTACTTTTTTATGAAAGCATATTTCTTGTACGTTATACAAACATATACCTGTATGTACATACTCCAAGTACACACACACACACACACACACACACACACACACACACACACACACACACACACACACACACACACACACATAAATGGAGTGTCTGGGACGGTCCTCTTGCAAAGCCATGCCGACAACTGGCTGTCACAGCCGAGGAGTTTCAGTCATCCCATGGTTGCGTGTTCTCTCACATCTACTTCTTTCTAATCAGGCAATTATATTCAGCTTATCTGCAGTCACAGAAGTCTGACATTATTAATATTGTCACCATTAATCATTTCATGATCAGAACAGCTTTAGATTCTATTCCAGCTAATGCCAATCGGTTTATTCAGCTGAGCGTGAGTCATAGCAGTCTGATTGTTAACACTGTAACCATCAGCTCTCTCATGATCGGGGGTTCTCTAGTTTCCTCTTCCAGCTGAGTCCTAACGAATCTATTGAGCCTAGTGTCATGGGAGCCTGAGTATTGAGCGTTGACTATAAAATATGGTCGGACGAGGGGTTTAAGCCGCTCAGAGAGCGAGCGAGCCATCATCATCAAAATATGAACTGACTCTATCACCACAGTCTCTCCAGACTTAACAAAATCGCCTGGAGGAAGCAGGAAGAAATGCATCATCGGAGTGATGACTGATGACGTACTTAAGTTATTGTAATCCCAGACGATTTTATTAAGACTAAGAAAATCTTTTCGAACTCCTGTGGTTAAATATACAGTAACATCCATTAAATCTTTCAGTATGACAGAGCTCTACAAAGATAAGTAAAATGTCTGGTAGTAGAGAAAGGGAGCTAAACAGAGACTTGGAGAGGCGAAAGGGGGTTAGGGCCAAGCCGAGTCTGGGGTGCCCCTGGAGAGAGTCATCAGGGAGGCAATGGTGAGTGTACCTGGCCTCTTGGAACATTACAAACTTTGGCACGACCACTTAAGCTGCCCCGTTATTGCATGTCGCCTAATCCTTGCATCCCTATTGAGTTAATCACCATTCTCATCAACTAGAGGTATGATGGAGGGATTGCATCTTTCTTATTCGGAGAGAGAGAGAGAGAGAGAGAGAGAGAGAGAGAGAGAGAGAGAGAGAGAGAGAGAGGAGTCAGAATAATTGAGAACCCCCTCTTTTAATTTTTACATATTGAGCATAATAGATGACGCTGAAAATTGCATCCTGACAACAAAGGATTATATTCTTAAGTGGAATATGCAAATTTCCTGTACTTGCATTTACATACCCCGATGATGTCGAGACAGGAATCGCATTTGCTGAAAACATAATTCCTTCGCTTGGTAAATACTCTCTTTGTTTCACGAAATTCAGTAGTACGACTTCCCATGATGGTTTTATCAGTTTTGTTGAATCATCGAAGGTAGTGGTCAAGTGGTTAGAGAGGTGAATTGTTGTTTGGAAGGATGTGGGTTTAATCCTAGTCTAGGCCAGGGAAGTGTTTGATGGTTGATTTCGTTGAAATAAACTAATCTGATCTTCCATAAAACCCCCCTTCATGTCATAAGCTCTCTTCACACTCATATCTACACAGTTAGTCTTGAATGGGGCACCTCTTGCATGTATTCATATATATTAATGGTGGATATTACCGTCTAAGCGGTATCACGTGAAGGTGTGTGGTACTCCGGAGGACTAATGGATCTTACGCTGGTCGTGACCCTCTTGCGGTACGACACTGACGCGTGGTATAGGCGAGAAGAGCTACAGCTCAGTTATTATCGAACTTCCAGATGGGCATACGACCTCCTGACTGCATGTATCCCACCTCCAGCAAGTTGAAACAGATAACGAAGATGCTGACTGAGGCAATTTGAACACTGAACCGGGAACCTTCAAGCTCGGTCATGCATATTCATACGAGCTGAAAGGTGGATAAATTTTCGTAATCTGCAGAAATGGAGGGGGTGGGGGGCATGATAAAAGTTTAGGTTGCCTCAAAGGCAGAGATGAGCATTAGGGCAGCCTCAAGGGCGTAGACTAGAACTAACAATTTTTAGAAACAGAAACTCAGCACCAAACAGCTGTGCACAGGGAAATGGAAACCCAGGGGACATAAACACATACAGTGAAGTAGCTGCAAGGGCTGTGGAGAAAATTCGTACAAAATTAAAAAGCTGGGATGGAAAATTTCAAGCACAGTGGAAAATGTACACAGTCATCATAATGTTCCGGACTTCTTGCCTTTGGCTCCGTTTTCCTTGCATTAAAAAAAAAAAAAAAAAATCATCGTCATCATCATCACCATCATCATCATTACTTACCCCAACGAAAGTTAGGGGTTATGTAGTAAACCCTGTTTGTCTGTTCGTATGTCCACAAGATAATTCAAAAAGTTATTGATGGATCTGAATGAAATTTTGTGTATATGTTGGTCATAGGCCAAGGGAAATTTGGTTACATTTTGGTGGTGATCTGAGTTGTATGGCATAGTCGTCGTTGGAGGTATGCGCTTTGTGAACTCAGTCTTTCTTGTTTTCATCATGATTCTGATGATGATGATGATGATCATCATCATCATCAGTGTTCTATTAATAAATGACTGTGAGAAAGTTCTGAAATAGGAAGACCAAATCATTATAGTAGAATTATAAAGTGAACATGCAGAAAAAAGTATATAATTTTACCGTGAAAACGATTAAGTAAACGTATTTGCTATTAAACAATAATGATATTGTTCAGGTTGAAAGAAAATAATTAGACGCAAAGAATTCATCTTTGTTTAACCGAGAAAAGATAGTCAAGTTTTATTCAGCAACTGTTAGCATAGTTTTTATCCTTCAACACAATGGTTTATATTTTGTCTTACTCCTGCTCTGTCCTCTCCTTTTTCTCAGGAGACTAGAAACAATCTCCTTTAACGTTTAACATCCTGTCATCTTCCTAAGTTAAATAAAATTGTTTGAAAAGTTAACGGTGAAAGCATTAACACTCCCAGACCCAGACTCACTCTCAGCTGAATATGATCAGTCGGGGTAACTTAAAATAGAACACTGCTCTCAACTGAATATGATCGGTTGGCGTTTTTTAAAATGAAATACTACTCTCAACTGAATAAGATCGGTTGGCGATACTTAAAATGAGGTACTACTCTCAACTGAATAAGATCTGTTGATCAATCAATCAATCAATCAGTCATTTCCTGTGGCACCCTCGGGGATGCATAGGGCTTCGATGAACTCACACCACCACATCCTATCTTGTGCTAACTCCTCAAGATCTCCCCAACACTCATCTCCAGCTTCCCGTCTCATTGTCCTCACCCACGTCTCTTTTGGCCTTCCTCTACCTCTCCTACCAAGTGCCACCCACCCTGGTGTACCTCGTACTATTCCCTGTCTCCTATACACATGTCCTAGCCACTTCCATCGTGAGAATCTAACATATTCATCGATCGGCTGCACTCCCGTTATTTCTCTAATTCTACTATTTGGTATCCTTTCCCACCACTTAACTCCTAATATTCTTCTAAGTGCTTTATTTTCAAACACCAAGAATTTATTTTCCATAGTCACTGTGCTGTACCAAGACTCGTGTCCATAAATTAAGATACTCCTAACCATTACCTTATAAAGTATGATTTTTGTATGCACAGAGAAATTGTTATTATTCCAAATATTTTTAAGCATTCCCATTGCCTGATTAGCCTTCTTTAACCTTTCCTCGAATTCAAAGTTCAAAGAACCATCCTTGGCTAAATAAGTACCTAAATATTTAAACCTATCAACTTGCTTTACAACCATACCTCCAATTACAACATTCCTGTGCATTTTCCATATTCATATTGATTATTTCAGTTTTTCCACAATTAATAACCAAACCCACCTTGCGACCTTCACTCACCAAACAGTCCAACACTCTCTGCATCTCTTCTGGCCCATCACAAATCAAAACTATATCATCTGCATAATCTAAATCCAAAAGTTTCCTGTTCTCTCCCCAAAGTATACCTGCACCGGTTTCTGTTCCAACGCGTTTCATAATGTAATCAATGACCAATATAAATAGTAAAGGCGATAGAACACCACCTTGAATTACCCCGGACTTGACTTCAAACGAATCACTCAGACAACCATCAACCATCACTTTACAAAATGTGTCCTCATGCATGTTCATAATGACCCTCCAAAACTCCTCTGGTATTCCATAATGTCTCATGATCTTCCCCATAGTCTCTCTCGAAACACTATCAAAAGCCTTTTCAAAATCAACAAAACAAAGACTTAACGGTACTCTCATTTCATTAACTTGCTGCATCAAATGCCTAACTATAAAGATCTGATCATTGCAACCACGTCCCTTTCTAAAACCAGCCTGTTCATCCCTCAGAATACCCTCAACCACCGGCTCCAACCTATTTAACAACACTCTACTGAAAACTTTCAAAGCTATCGGTGACAAAGAGATTCCCCTCCAATTACCACATTCTCACCTAGGTCTCTCTTCTTCCGGAACTTTAACAATTACACCATTCTTCCAAACTGATGGTAGTAACCCCGTCACCCATATCTTATTGAATAGCTTGGTCAAGATCATTATTAATCTATCCCCTCCACTTTAAACATTTCCGGAAATAAACCATCCTCCCCTGGTGCCTTATTATTCTTTAACTGTTTTACTGCTTTCTCCACTTCTGCAAGCCTCAACTCTCCTGTTTCTATAGTTAAATCTTCCTGAGCAGACGGTATATCCTCTTCTGGTGATATTGGTCTATTAAGAACTGTCTCAAAATGCTCTTTCCATCTATTTTTAATATCTCCATCTTTGGTCAATAAATTTCCTTCCCTGTCTCTAACTGGTATTTCCTTGCGTTTACCTGTATTACCACTCAGTTCTCTAATCGATTCATATGCTATTCTTTGACTCTGTCCATCATTTTTGTTTATTAAGATTTCAGTCTCTGCAACCTTTTCATCCACACATCTTCTTTTATCTCTCCTAGCTAACCTTCTTACTTCTGAATTCAAACTCCAGTACACAGCTCTTGCTAATTCAATCTCTTGTTCATCAACGCATTGCATCTCACTCCTCAATTTAGCCTCACCTCTTTTTTATCATATCCCACGTTTCCTCTGATATCCATTTCTTTCTCCTGAAGCTATGTCTCCTTCCAATCGTACATTCAGCAGTCTCATGCAAAACTTTGTTCACATCCTCCCACATCTCATCTACACTTCTCTCCCCCTCTTCCAACGTTTCCAACACCAAAAACCTATTTCTACATTCTAATCTGAATTCCTCCTTTTCTTCTCCTCCCCTTCTAAGCTTAACAATATCGTATCTACCAACACCAGATTTTTCCTTCTTCTGATTTTTAAGTTTAAACCTTATTTTTGCAATGCTGAGTTGATGGTCACTACCAATATCCGCTCCCCGTTTAACATGAACATCTAGCAGAGAACTTCTATGCCTCCTACTGATGGCGATGTGATCAATCTGATTTTTATACTTTCCACACGGCGACACCCAAGTTGTCTTGTGTATATTGCAATGCTGAAAGAGTGTGCCCCCGATGACTAAGTCATTTGCTAGACAGAAGCTTCCAAACCTCACTCCGTTTTCACTCATCCTACTACCAACTCCCATCTTACCCATACATGTCTCAAATCCCTCATTTGAACAGCCCATTACTGCATTAAAGTCTCCAACGCAGATCAAAACATCATGTCTAGGTACCCTTCCTACTCCTTCTTGCAACTTTTCATAAAATGTGTCTTTCCTATCATCGAGTGCATCATTAGTAGGTGCATAACACACAAACAAACTGATGTTGCCATGATTTGATTTAAATTGTGCGTATAACAATCGCTCATCTATAGGATCCCACTCACATAAAGCCTTATTTGCCTTACAACCCAGCAACAATCCTACTCCCTGATAATGCATTCCGTCCTGTCGACCAGATATCAATAAACGTATACCATCCTCCAAATCCAACTTATCGACTCCAGTTAATCTAGTTTCTGTCAGAGCACAAATATCAAGTCCGTAATTTTGAAAAACCTTCACTAACTCATCGATTTTACCGTCATGATTTAGCTTTCTCACATTCCAGTTACCAATTTTAATTGTATTTTTTGCATTGACAAAGGAATTAGATTGTAACTGAGGCAACCGTGAGATTCTTAGCACCCCCTGCCCATTTAAGGGCTGCACGGGACTGGGGGCCATTATTGTTCTTTCAGAGTCCATCAAGGTTTCTTTGGCTAACTTCCTGAACACCTGGCCATTGTGTTGCAGTCGCAGTAGGCAGCTAACTTGCCTGATTGCCCACACCCGAAAGACCCAGCTATGCTGTAGCCAGTCACGTGCCGGCTTGCTTCCCAGCCATTTCACTCTCAAGGAGTTCCTCTGCCTGAGAAAGCAACCACCCCCCTGCTCCCGAGGGCGTAAGTTAAAATGGAATACTACTCTCAACTGAATATGATCGGTTGGCGATACTTAAAATGAAATACTACTCTCAGCTGAATAAGATCGGTTGGCGATAGTTAAAATGGAATACTACTCTCAGCTGAATATGATCGGTTGGCGATACTTAAAATGAAATACTGCTCTCAGCAAGTTAAAATCGGTTGACGGTACACAAAATGAAATACCACTCTCACTGAATAAGATCGGTTGGCGTTACATGAAATGTAATACTACTCAAATGAATATGATCTGTTGGCACGACTTAAAATGGATTATTATTGTAAATTTACCCCGACTATTACAGATAATAATACTACATGCCTGAATTATGGTAATATAATCTTTTGCACTTTGCCATCAGGTGCAGAGGAGGTATATAGATGTTTCCGGCCAGATGCGCGGCTCGTCTTTTTAAAGACAACGAGATTTCACAGTCTCATCATCAAGACTTTTAGAGTCACCAAAAGTCAAGTAGTAATGAATAAAAATTATTAATACAAAATTTTCATTATTTTAATTGGTATGATTATAATTACAAAGCCAACTGTCAGTTATTTTGTCACACTGAATATTCATGCTGGTGGAAGTGGGTTATATTTTAAGCCAATATTCTTAATAATTTCATTACTGTACTTACAATGATCTCCAAAAGCCAACATTATAATTATCGCTTACTCAACAAATGCAAATTACGTCCATAAAATCGTTTACAACAAAAATGCATATTGGTACTGATTAATATTTACGTAACTGGTAGGCAGAGGAATGTTTAAGCTTTGATTTAATGACATACTTCTTATAGTTGCAACTTGTCTTCATACCTTAAACAATCCTCAATATTAACTGTGCATTATGTAAACTATGATATGGCACGGTTGCCCTTTTAGCCCATTAATCAACTCGTAAGCCATAACATTAATTTTAATCCATTAAAAGGTTTTATCCAGCAGTACAGTATGCATTGCTACTGTTTATTTAAGATACACTACTACTGTATATTGAAGACATCGAATCACTCGTGGTATATTGATGACAGCGAGTCCCTCGTGGTACATTGAAGACATCGAGTCGCTCGTGGTATACTGAAGACATCAAGTCGCTCGTGGTATATGAAAGACATCGAGTTGCTCGTGGGAATTATTTGCGACCTTACCTGATGGAGCATTCATTGGTCTGATTACAAAATATAAAAATAATTATGAAAATGCATAGTCCGAGATGAATCATTTATACAAAGAATAAACATTCATGCCATGATTTACGAGCTGATAAGTGGATTCGAATGTAAATGAATTTCCGTTACACTCATGGGAACTAACTTATATGTATATGCGTCAGTATATAAAGGATGAGATTATTATTATGTTTATTTATCAGTAAATATTTATCACAGCAATGGAATTTACTGAAAAAAAGTTCGTTCTTATGTGAGTGAATGGTGCATGACAACTGTCTCGCGCACTGGGAATGTGCGGGAAACTGTCTCTGTAGCGGGACATACACGCACAGGCGAGCTCGTCCAGTGGCCTGAAGAGGCCGGCCTCAATGAACAATGCTGTGCCCACACACGATTCAGTCGGCCTCACGTCTCAGATCAGTTGTAAGCAAAACGCCGTGGCTTGAGGGTGGCCATGGATGTTCCACTGCCCACAGATGACCTGGAGCTGTATGCTAATGGGGCTGTTGCCGTGGCCTATATTGCAAATAATAGAAAGAGGAGGAAAAAATGGACCAAAACGAGCAAAAGATTGGCTGATGAAAAGGAGTAAATTGTCCTATCTGACTCTGTTGAAAGAACTGCTGTGCGAGAAAAATGACAAAAGACTGACGCCTGATGGCCTGCGGTACCCCCCACACGCTCAGTTTGCCTGAACCTGATCGGAGCCTGACCACGAGAATCTGTCCGCGACTGTTGAGGCCGCCTGCGCAGGCGCCTGTTCCTTACCCACACACGCCCAGGTTTGCCTGAACGGGCCTGCCTCTTCAGGCCACCGGACGGGCTCGCCTGTGTGGGTGAGGGACGAGGCAATAGACATTTGCTATACCGTTGCATTTCGGCAAAGCGCTTCTTCGACAGGACTCCTTTGTTTAATGGTATTCACATAACATTGTATTTATGTAAATAAATGAATATATAAATATATTACCCAGCAAATACTTTCTGACTTCTGACTCGTTGAAACATCTGGGTTGTGATTGGCTGGCTGTGGTATAGAGACAGTTTTCCATACAGAATGAAATACAGCATCCCGTTGGCACTTGATTTTTTCCCTCCCTCTTTCTTTGCAGACTCTTCCTCCCTCCCTCCTTCCCTCATCCGTATCAATCCATCTTTCTTCCTCCCTCACCCGCACCTTTTCCTGTTGCTTCCTTCCAGGTTCATACCTCACACATATCTCTTTACTTCTCCCGCATACCTCCACCCTCACCCGCACCCTCACTTCTCCGTCTCAATCTCTTTTCTCCTCTCTCACCACATCTCTGTCCTTAACTTCCTCCCTTACATGCATCTTACCACCTCTATTGCCTCGTCCCTCACCCACACCTCTATACCTCTCTCCTTCATCCTCATCAACACCTTTCCATTTCTCTCTCCTCCCTAACCCGCATCTCTCCACATCTTCCTCCTGCCTGACTCTTTTGATCTCAAATGCCTTTTTTTTTTTTTTTTTTTTTCACTTTCTTCCTCATGTTCTGTCGGTGTCATTTTTTATGTTTGTGAATATGTAGCATGATATATTATTCTTTCATAATTTTGCAAATCCCATTGTTAATCATAATAATAATAATAATAATAATAGTAATAATAATAATAATAATAATAATAATAATAATAGCTCATTCATTCATTCATTTATCATTCATCACCAAATCCAGTGTTGCCCATGAAGAGCGTAAGAGCCCGGGGGTATGCAAGTTGGTCCTGACATTTAACCCATTAGCTCCCAGAGTTCCTGTGCGAGGGATTTTGTTGGAAGGGCACTAAGCGGTGTCAATTGGCTCATAGTCGCGAAGCTCGTAGGTCTCTACCTTGGGGCTCCTTTCAAGCGGCGTCATTTCAGTTTTCCTTGGGGGGGGGGACATAGGCTATTTAGGAGGCCCCCCTACTCCCACCTCCCCACGTGGGTAGGGTGGCGAGTGAGCATTTTGAAGCCACATGCAAACCTGTATTTAGAGAATTAAAGCAGTAAACAAATATATATACTGAATATAATTATTTATTAAACCAATTACTTCCTGAAAGAAACACTAATGGATATTCTAGCACTGGCAGTACTTCCGTGTGAAGTTGAATATATGATTTAAAGTGCATGGTAAAGTACATATCACTGCATTATATGCTAATGACCTTGGATAATAGACCAAACAGCAATTAAAATATTTGTATTTGGTGAAAGCTTAAACTGACTTCATTCTTACAGCCTAATGAAAAGATAATTAATATAAAATTGAGAATGAAAAGATGTAAACTTGTAACTGAATTAAAAATGGAAAGCTTTTAGCTTACTAGCCCCCAAAATACCATGAACCATATAAAGTAATGTGAAAAAGTAAGCTCTGCACTACGAGGTGGGAGGAATAAAATGATGGTTTTTAAATTTGGAAGAGGTTCACATAAGAGGAGTGTACGGTATTAATTTGAGAATTCATTAGAGGAAATTGAAAATTAAACTGCGTATATTTATTGCATTGGAAAATGAATAAACTACTGCAACAGTGGATATCTCCGTGATCTCTGCTTCGCAAAGTTATCAACCAGGGTGTTAATGTTAAGATTTTTAACAAGGTCCTTTTCTGAGGACATAAGTAGCAAGTCACTTAGGCGATCATTTCTCATCGAGGTTCTTAGATACAGTATGTCTTGACTAAGCTAAATACTGAAAAAAGGCGTTCATTGCCTGCAATAGTTTCTGGAAAGATGAGAAGAATTTTGATAATTTTCACTGTTTCTGAATACGCATAATCGAATGGTTTGAGTTCATATAATTAAAACAGATTCTTTGGCTTGTCACTCTTAGAAAATGTCTTTTTGCAACAGATATTTGGGAAACTAGAAGAATTTCATCTATGTATATATCTTTGTAAGACTGTAGTATAATAGAAGGCTTCTCATATTGTAGAGTCACTGGAACTGCAATCAAGTGCATGCAATCTAATGCATTCTTTGCTTCATTAGGGGTAGGTTTTGTGTGAAGAGAATTTCAAGCTCTGAGAGAAATCTATCAGAACAGGTTCTTTTGATTTCAGTTTTTGGAGCAATAGGCTACTAGTATTCACCTCATTTCTCCCAAGAGCTGAATCATTTTAGAAGCTCTTTAGTCCTGATGATACCTTCTAAATTTTCTTAGGCTTAGGTCTGCTCAACTGATATGAATTTTCGAAGTTGGTATCTGCCTCATATGTTGAAGCAAAATCTTTAACTTTGTCAAAAATATCAGAGAAAGCCTTGTCCGTTCTCAAGACCTGCAAATCCTTAATAGTTGACTGTATGAGAGAACAAGCTTCAGATAGTAAGGCTTCCTTTGCGTGAAGCTGATCTGACAAACTATTGGCAGCTCTAAGGACATGGTCAGTAATATGTAGATCCAATACGAACCTGAAAGACTAACTTTTTGTACAGTCCATTTGCTTCTGCTGCAGCTTCTGAATCAGAACCCTCTGAAACTGTATGAAGCACTGATAGCAAACTTTCATAGCGAAGCTTAACCTTTGATACTGACCTATAATAGTAAGACCATCTAGTTACAGTAGGTCTTTCTAGTGTCAAAACCTGAAGATCTTCTGCTTTCTGTGCCTCTGTGAAAAGTTGGTTCCCTGTGTTACTGTTTAATAAATGTGTAAAGTGTGTTAATAATTGAAAAAAAATGATAAGAGGTTACTGGTACTCTTTATGCAGTCGCCCAGTACTAAATTCAGCCTGTGTGGATGGCAATGTATGTATACTGCTTGGGGAATTTTATCCCGTAGCATTGCTTGAATCCCGCTAGAGCATCCACTCATTACGCTAGCACCATCATAACACTGAGCCACATACTTGTACCAAATTAAACCAGATTGTTCTGTCTCCTGATATATAAAATCAGATAAACTTGCAGTATCAACCTTTTCCATGTGACAGGTTCCAATGATACGTTCCTTCACAACACCCTCACTAAAGTACCGCACAAGAATAGCCATCTGTTCCTTTTTTGATAAGTCTTTCCTTTCATCAACCATAACTGAAAAGTACTTGGCTGCTTGAGCTTCAGCACAAGTTGTGTCCTATGTGTCTTCCAACAACTGATATTAACTTATTCTGGTTGATCTAACTTTTGTTTTAGAGAGGGATTTGATTCAGGAATTAGATGAAAAATTTCTACAAAATTTCCTGAATTGAATGTATCACCACCCTCATTATGTCCACGAAAAGACAGGTCTTGCCTTCCCAGTAATGCAGTGACTTTTACAAGTAACTTTACATGTTCCCTGGTGTCCCCAGTTTCTTGTAGCCTAGCTGAAGATAGAGAAAATGCTACAGACTGAGTGGACCCTGACTGAATATCCTTGACATAAGACCAAGCGATCATACTGTTAATGTGTCTTTCACTTGTCCGATGTTGTTTGAGAAGGGCACTGGTATCTTTCCATTTCATTGTTCCAAGATCAATAAACGGTGTCCTACCTAATCCTTCCTCCTTACGAACAGATGCTCCAGCAAAGTGCCTACATGGAGAGCAGTAACACGCATCTCGTGAGACAGAGTATTCTAACCATGAAAATATATCAAAATAGGGACTTCTAAATTTCCTATTATTCTGATTGCTTTGGAAGCTTGGCAATTTTGGTTGACTGGTTTTATCATAGTGGGACTTAGATATATCAACTGCTTGAGTCGCTAGAGTTTGTGATGTGGATGGACTGTCTTTTGTAATTTTTTGGTCTCGGTTCAGTGCAACAGTATGTGCTAATGTGACTTCTGCTTCATCAACAGTAATAAAATCTTAGTCTTGACTAGGGGATGATGTACTGGCTAAGTCGGTATTGTTAATTGCTTTACTGGTTGAATATATATATATATATATATATATATATATATATATATATATATATATATATATATATATATATATATATATTGTTACGGAACAGAGAGAGATAATGAACACTTCAAGTGAGAATACTAAAATCACTACTGTCCTGCAACGTTCCAGGTTCAAAACAAAAAAGGTAAAATTACAAGTTAAAGTTTAATGCTCAAACTAACAACTAAACATTCAGGACTCATAAGGATAATGTAATGGCAAAACAGGTTACATATATGGTTAACTGCAATAGCCTCTATTAACACGAATTTAGCAAGAGCAAATTTATCTAAGTCAGCCCTGATAAAATGAGAAAACCGGATAATGCTCAGTTACAGCAAGATATAATGTTATTACAGATACAAAATATTACCAATACTGGCTGACATCAAAAACCCCACCAGGCTCACGAACCAACGCCCCATGCTACACAGCACAAGAAAAATGGCAATAACACTTATACTCAAACCATACAGCAGCCAGATGGTTGGAGACTTCCTGAGCACTCACAAAAATAATAATACACTATACAGGGGAGGACAGAGATGTGAACAAAATGAGGAGTAGATCTAAGTGGCAACTAATGCAGAGACTGAGCTCATTATATAGGGGGGCCAGCAGAGCTTGATTCAACTTGCAAGAAGGACGCGCAAATGAAGGCACAGAGGACGAAGAGTTGACACTCCTGCTCTGAACAACAGAAAGAACGACTTACTCTACTATAAGGGGGAGAAGGGGGGAGTGAGACAGAACACGCAAGCCCGGTCACTATGGAAACCACGTGGCGAATCGTGATCAAACATGCAGCATACTATACATTAGAATTATACAAAGGATGATGAAATCATAGGCTATGTAACACCTCCCCACAAAGAAAAAGAAATTTACAAAGGAAATTTCTTATTACTCTAAAACAATCCGTCTAAAGTCTAGATAAGCAATCTGCAATAGCATTTTCTTTCCTCTTGACATGTTGTATGTCTAATGAATACTCCTGAAGAAGTAGACTCCATCTTGTCAATCTCTGATTTTTATCTTTAAACTTACTGAGGAATTTCAGTGGGTTCAGATCGGTATAAATGACTATGGGGTCAAAACCAGAACACAAATAAAATGAAAATGCTGTAAACCCAAAATCAAGGCCAAAAGCTCTTTCTCAATAATTGAGTAGTTCTTTTGAGGTGGAGTGAACTTCTTACTGTAATAAGATACAGGGTGTTCAATACCCTGATCATCCTCTTGGAGCAAAACAGCCCCAGCTCCTGTATCACTTGCGTCAACAGCCATCTTAAAAGGCTTAGCAAAATTTGGAGTAGCGAGCACTGGCTTATTTAATAGGATAGCTTTAAGTTTACTGAAAGAGGATTCACAGTTATCGGTCCAGACAAATTTAACTCCCTTTTTCAGTAGGTCTGTAAGTGGTGATACAAGAATTGAAAAGTTAAGAACAAATCTCCTGTAATAACCTACCATTCCCAAAAATCTTTGTAGCTCTTTCCTAGTTTTAGGTCTGGGAAGATCACTTATAACCTGAACCTTAGCTCCTGGTGGTGCAACGTGTCCATCACCAATTACGTACCCAAGGTACTGAACTTTAGCTTGACCAAACTCACACTTTGATAAATTAGCTACAAGATTAGCATGAACTAAACGGTCAAGAAATTTACTGACATGGCATAGGTGATCTTTCCAGTTGTCACTAAAGATTAATACATCATCAATATAAACAACACACCCTGCCAAACCCTCTGTTACAACATTCATGAGCTTCTGAAAAGTGGCTGGTGCATTCTTCATACCATATGGCATTACAGAACATGCAAAGTCTTTCCTAGTGTTACAAAACATGAGATCTCTCTAGCACGTTCAGTCATAGGTACTTGCCAGTATCCCTTTAACAAATCAAACTTATGTACCTAGCCTTTCCTATCTTGTCTATGCAATCTTCCACGCGAGGGAGAGGGTAAGTGTCTGTTTTGGTTATCTGATTAACACATCTGTAGTTGATGCAAAGCTGCTGTGACCAACCTGGCTTAGGGACTAGAGTGACAGGAGAACTCCACTCGCTCTGACAGGGCTCAATCATCTTGTGGTCCAACAGGTAGCCAAGCTTCTTCTGGATGAGAGGAACTTTCACTGGGTTCACACGGTAAGGAGGCAGTTTAATTGGCTTTGCGTCTCCAACATCGACATCATGCATCAACACAGTGGTTCTTCCTGGAGTGGTACGGAACACTTGCGGGTACTCCTGCAGTAATGCCGAAAACTCCTGCCTTTCCTCGGGAGCTAGATGAGAAAGCTTAGTCTGGAGATCATTCATGATATCAGGATTCTTCCCCAAACTATCACTCAGGCTCATACTGTATGGGAGAACTTCACTTGCAGACTCGGGTGGAACAGCTACAGTGCAGACTGGGTTATTTTCATCCCGCCTGTGATATAACCTTAGCATGTTGATGTGAAAAAGTTGCTTGTTCTTTCTACGATCTGGTGTGGCGATGACATAGCTGACATCACTGAGTTTCTTCTCCACGAAATAAGGACCACTAAACTTGGCTTGAAGAGGTTGATGCACTGGTAGCAGAATCAAAACCTGATCTCCTGGCTGAAAGTGGCGTAACCTGGACTTCTTACTATACCAAGTCTTCATCTTCTCCTGAGCAGCTCCTAAATTCTCTCTCACCAACTGTAAAGCAGTGGACAGCCATTCTTTGAACTTCATCACATACTCCAGCAGGTTGACGTCATCTTCCTCCGACAGCCAGCATTCCTTGAGTAGCTTAAGGGGTCCTCTTACTTCATGGCCAAACAGTAGTTCAAAGGGTGAGAAGCCCAGTGATTCATTTGGAGATTCTCTTGCGGCAAATACAACGAATGGAAGACCTTTATCCCAGTCTTTCTGATGTTCCAAACAGTATTTCCTGAGCATCGATTTGAGCGTTTGATGATATCTCTCCAATGCTCCTTAGGTCTGGAGATGGTAAGCTGAAGACGTGATCTGGGTGATGCCCAACTCTTTCAGAGACTGCTTCAAAACGTTTGACATGAAATTACTTCCCCAGTCTGACTGTACCTCCTTGGGCAGACCAAACTTGGTGAAGAACCCTAGCATTTCCTTAACCACGTTCTTTGCTGGGATATTTCTAAGTGGAATGGCTTCAGGGTAACGAGTAGCCATATCAATCAGGGTCAACACATAAGAAAATCCTGATGAAGTCTTAGGAAGAGGGCCCACAAAATCCACCAACACACGGGTGAATGGCACCTCAAAAGGAGGAATGGGAACTAGAGGTGCAACCTTTTCGGTCTGATTACACTTCCCCACTACTTGTCAGGTGTGACAAGACTTACAATACCAGAAAACATCTCTTAAGATACCTGGCCAGTAAAAGTGTTTCAAAATGCGTGCCACAGTCTTCCTCACTCCAAGGTGTCCTGCCAAACTGGAATCATGAGCCACCCTAATGACATCCTGCCTACAAACATGAGGGATGACAACTTGATGTACAACCTCCCATTCACAGTCGGCTGATGCTGCTGGGGGTCTCCACTTTCTCATAAGTACTCCTGACTTTATATAATAACAAGTAGAAGAACCAGCTGACTCTTCCTCACTGCAAGCAGAGTTAGCTAGACCTTTCAACTCAGGGTCAGCAACCTGCAACTCAACCAACTCTTGACGAGACAAATTATCAACACTACGGGGTACTGCCTCATCTGGTGAGTGGTCCAAATTAGCAAGAAAAGTGTCAGCTAGGATAACATCATCATCATCATTATCCTCTAAGTCACCAGTAACTTTAGACTTAGCCCTAGTGACAGCACATGCAGAGAACACATCAGGGATATCACAATCCTGGGTCGCAGTCACCAGTTCACCAGACAACTGAGGAGCTGGACACACTTGACTTCCACCAATATCATTTCCAAGTAAGAAAGTTACACCTGACATTGGGAGTGTCTCAACCAACCCAACCATAACGGAACCATTAACAAAACCAGACTAAATTCACTCTGCACAGAGGGACAGAGAAGTAATTATTCCCTACACCTTGTAAGATTACAGTTTCATCAGAGGAATTAATATTAGAGCCTAGAACACTGGTCAGCATAAGGGATTGGCAAGCACCTGTATCACGAAATATTTTAACTGATTTCCTGTCATTATTGTCCAGAGGACTGACAAAACCATCAGACAGGAAATTAGCACATGAACTCTTGAGAGTGTCACCCACGTTACTGCTCAAAAGAGGAGCTTCATCATGAGAATTTAATTTACCCCTCAAAGCAGGTTCAGTTAACTCGGTTAAAGAATTCTGGGAACTCTCAAGGCTGGACACTAGACCAATTGACTGAATATTTAAAGACTCCTTTTTGTTCACATCACGCTGTCTCCTGAAACATTTCTCCGTAGTATGACCAAGCTTACTACAATAAGTACATTTACTTTTCTGAAATCTAGAGGTGGAGCTGGTATTTACTTCCTGAGAAACATCATCTTTATTCTCTCTCCTGTTACCTGTACTCTGAGTAGAGGCAACGTACTTACTCTCAGCTTTCCTTTTTTCTTTAGAATATCTCTTGTGAGTGAGAACATATTCATCAGCTAAAACTGCAGCATCAGACAAATTATCTATTCTTTTCTCATCAAGATATAGGCTTACATCTTTATTAATACACCTCTTGAAGTCCTCCAGCAAAATCATCTGCTTAAATTTATCAAAATCAGAATTTACATTCTTAGAATTTAACCACTGCTCTAACAGATCTTCTTTGATTTTTGCATACTCAACATGGGATTGCTTATCTTGCTTATAAGTTGTCCTAAATTTTACTCTATAGGCTTCAGGAACAAGCTCATAGGCCTTAAGAATCAAGCTCTTAACTACATCATAATTATCAGAATGATCCTAAGGCAAAGATGCATAAGTTACTTGAGATTTACCGGTGAGAACACTCTGAAGGAGTACTGGCCAATACATTTTGGGCCAATTAAAACCTGTAGCTACCCTCTCAAACAACTGAAAATACTTTGTTAAATCAGATTCATTAAAAGGAGGGACAAGTTTAACATTTTTCCCACATCAAAATCATCAGAGCTATATGATCCAATTCCACCTTGTTTCATGCGATACTCATGGTCTGCCTGAATCCTAGCAAGTTCAATTTGTGCCTGAGCCTGTGCCTGTGCCTCCTGAATACGAGCCTGAGACTCAGCTTCTTTAGCCTCAGTCTCCTTAGCACGAGCCTGAAACTCAGCCTCCCTAGCACGAGCCTGAAACTCAGCCTCCCTAGCACGAGCCTGAAACTCAGCCTCCTTAGCACGAGCCTCCTGCAGGGCTAGCTGTAACTTAGGTATTTCAATCTGCGTTTGCTCATCTGGAGGAGTTACATTAAACAAGCTTTTATTAATCATGTGAACAATTTGATCTTTAGAATGATAAGAGTGAACAGCAATTCCCAATTGTTGAGCAACAAGCTTAAGTTCATTCTTTGTTCTGTTTTCTACATCACACACTGTTTGCACATTTGTCAAAAAATCTTTGGCTTCATCAAGAGTAGTAATAGTAGACATCATGAATAAATCACAGTCACAAAATATCAAGCAATATCCTTATGATAATATCCTGAATATCCTGATAAGAGGTCGCCAAATTTATCTTACGGAACAGAGAGAGATAATGAACACTTCAAGTGAGAATACTAAAATCACTACTGTCCCGCAAAGTTCCAGGTTCAAAACAAAAGAGTTAGGTAAAATTATAAGTTAAAGTTTAATGCTCAAACTAACAACTAAACATTCAGGACGCATAAGGATAATGTAATGGCAAAACAGGTTACATATATGGTTAACTGCAATAGCCTCTATTAACACGAATTTAGCAAGGGCAAATTTATCTAAGTCAGCCCTGATAAAATGGGAAAACCGGATAATGCTCAGTTAAAGCAAGATATAATATTATTACAGATACAAAATATTACCACACACCGCAACTCAGCCAGGAGACAGGGCGTGTGTGCTGGGCATTCCCCAGGCCCTGTCTTCCCCCTTACCTTTACTCAAGACAACCACCAGCAACCGGGCTACAGCAAGGCCCGGTCTCCTCGAATTGAGGAGAGAATCAACAACAACAACAACAAAATATTACCAATACTGGCTGACATCAAAAACCCCACCAGGCTCAAGAACCAACGCCCCATGCTACACAGCACAAGAAAAATGGTAACACTTATACTTAAACCATACAGCAGCCAGATGGTTGGAGACTTCCTGAGCACTCACAAAAATAATAATACACCATACAGGGGAGGACAGAGATGTGAACAAAATGAGGAGTAGATCTAAGTGGCAATTAATGCAGAGACTGAGCTCATTATATAGGGGGCCGGCAGAGCTTGATTCAACTTGCAAGAAGGACGCGCAAATGAAGGCACAGAGGACGAAGAGTTGACACTCCTGCTCTGAACAACAGAAAGAACGACTTACTCTACTATAAGGGGGAGAAGGGGGTAGTGAGGCAGGACACGCAAGCCCGGTCACTATGGAAGCCACGTGGCGAATCATGATCAAACATGCAGCATACTGTACATTAGAATTATACAAAGGATGATGAAATCATAGGCTATGTAACAATATATATATATATATATATATATATATATATATATATATATATATATACATATATTTATGTTTCCACTATATAGGATGATCATGCCTGTAGAGCTTCAAAGCTTCAAGTTATTTAACCAGTAAAGCAACGCCCACTTTGTGAAACACTGATCTCAATGAACTCTTAAGACTCCTACCTACATGTTCGTACTTCCTAAGATGAATAAAAGCTATTAATGATGGCCAGAATACAATGAAAAAGGCAGCTCGATACTGAAGTTAACTGAACAGCAGGCTAGGAACATATTTACGTTGACATCCTTTAATATACGTAGTAAATTATTATGATTATTACACACACACACACACACACACACACACACACACACACACACAAAGATATATTTCACTCAAAACGTATTGGGGCTAAACAAAAATTATTTTTTACTTTCACGGTGTTAACCTTATATTTTTTTTGATTAACTGTAATTGATTTGGAGGCCCCCTCAGAAAGCTTGAGGGGGCGAGCGCCCCTCGCTGCCCCCCCACCAAATGACGCCCCTGCTCTCTTCTTTATTAAATTTAGAAAATGCCCAGTTCCGTCCTATAATGAGGATGCTGGGAACAGAAGGGTTAAAGAAACTGATAGATTTGCCACTGTTTAAGATGAGAGTGACCAACCTCACTCATCCCTGAGTGGCAGTAGGTGAACAATAATCCCTAACCATCCCCTGGATATAAACCTGCACTGGCTCAATTCGATTGGAGCGTCTTACTTACCCATTAAACCATCAGGTGCCATAATTTGGTTATATGGTAAATGGTTCTCTGGTGACAGGAAACCTTTTGGCTTGTCACTCAATGTTGAGTCAGCTGTAGACAGAAAGGAGAGGAAAAACTGAGTAAAGAAATAGGAAGAAGGAAAGAGGGAAGGAAGAGAGGAAAGGGCAGGCACCCGCGAGCAGCACTACATCGAGTGAGTGGTTGTTGGGCACCCTCACCTACCACTAAATAATAATAATAATAATAATAAAAATAATAATAATAATGAACAGGGATTGTACCTTTCCTTCTTGCTGGAAGTTTGCTCTCATTCAGCCAGTCCCAAAGAAGGGTGATCACTCCCAACCCTCCAACTATCGTCCAATTGCTTTAATATCCTGTATTTCAAAAGTTTTCGAGTCAATTCTCAATAGAAAAATTTTAAGGCATCTTTCCTATCACAACCTTCTTTCTGATCGTCAGTACGGGTTCCGTCAGGGACGCTCCACTGGCGATCTTCTCACCTACCTTTCAGACTTCTGGTCATCCTCCTTTCGGGACTTTGGCGAAAGCTTTGCCATTGCACTTGACATCTCAAAGGCTTTCGATCGAGTCTGGCATAAATCTTTAATTTCCAAACTGCCCTCTTACGGTTTCTATCCTTCTATCTGTGCCTTCATTGCTAGCTTCCTTTCTGGTCGTTCTATAGCCACTGTTGTAGACGGCCATGGTTCTTCTAGATCTATCAACAGTAGTGTTCCTCAGGTCTCTGTCCTATCACCAACTCTCTTCCTTTTATTCATCAATGACCTTCTAAGCTGTACATCTAACCCTATCCACTCATATGCTGATGACTCCACCCTTCACCTTTCCATTCGGTTCCCGCAACGCCCATCTCAGCAGTTACTTCAACAAACAAGGGATGAGGTTATGGCACACCTAATGTCTGACTTGGCTCGTATCTCTGACTGGGGTAAAAATAATCTGGTTGTTTTTAATGCATCTAAGACTCAGTTCTTACACCTATCAACCCGTCAAAATCTTCCACAGGTATACCCACTAATGTTTAATAATATTCAGCTTAATCTTGCATCATCCTTGAACATGCTTGGGGTTTCATTTACTCGGGACTTATCTTGGAAAGATCATATTACATCTCTTGTAAAATCTGCTTCCAAGAGATTGGGTGTGCTAAGCTGACTCCGTTCTTTCTTTACCCCTGCACAATTGTTGACTCTATACAGGGGTTTTATCCGCCCCTGTGTGGAGAACAACTCTCATGTGTGGGGAGGCTCCCCACATACAGCTCTTCTCAATAGGGTGGAGTCAAAGGCTTTTCGTCTCATTAACTCTCCTCCTCTTACTGACTCCCTTCAACCTCTGTCTCTTCGCCGCACTGTTGCATCTTTATCTCTTTTCTAGCGCTACTTTAATGGTCACTGCTCCTCTGAACTGTCTGCATGCATTCCTCCACCTCTACGATGGGCGCGTAGCACCCGTCTAGCAGCAAACTCTCATCCCTTTTCTGTCCAGCTCTCTAATGCAAGAGTTAACCTTTACTCCCAGTCCTTCAATTATGCAACAGGTCAGCTCTGGAACTGTCTCCCTCTGTCTGTATTTCCTGCTTCCTATGATCTCCAGTCTTTCAAACGCAGTGTGACCAGGCATTTCGAAATGAACGGATCTTGAATTTGGCTCTGTCTTGTATTTTGTTTTTCTCTTGGAGGGAACTGTTATTACGGGCTCATGGCCTTTAGTTCCTTCTTTCTCGCATAAAAAATATTGCACAGTTGCGGACATTAATGCTGATTCACTTCATTACTTTTAATAACGAGAGTGACCAATGTTTTTCAAACCCAGTAATGTGACCTACAACAACCAACAAACTTTAAAGAATATTTGTTAAAGTTTCATAAGTGCTTAAGTAAAAAGTGGTGATATAGTATGCTAAAATATTCAGCTTCACCTTTCGTTTATTTAATCCGCTCTGTACAGTGATGTCTTTCACTTTGTTCTCTATAGTTCATAACTTCATACAGTCTCTGTAATATATGTATACATGCATAATGCCCTGCTGACCAGTGCGTTAATGAAATCCAACTGCACATCCCACTCAGGATAAAGAGACTGGTCACTGGGCTGGATAACCTAACCCCAGACCCCTGTGCTCCTGATAGTACAACAATGTATAACATTAAAAGTAGTCTGATCTTTATTGATGTACCCCTGCAGCATCTGTATAAATGAGATGTTGAAGCTCCTTGTCTTCACTTCATTTTATTTATTAATTAATTCTTTCCCATTTTCATTCTTTTTTGCCAGATTATATCCATACTGTACTGCAGAAACAGTTTCACTTTCCTGCCTCCAGTCCCTCCATCTTTTTCATCCTCCCTGAATAAGGAAGTAACAAAAGTGTTCTACATGCGTGAAAATAAAGTTAGTGTGTTTGCAGTTTCAGCTTTATACGTGGAAGGGAAATTTGTCCAGGTTTTACATTCTTTCAGAATCCTTCTTAGTCACCCTGCATTCGCAGGCAGTCATGCATTTCTGTAGCAGCAGTGCAGTTATATCTTTCCCCCCAGATTTTCTCCAGTTGTGTGCCAGATGTTTAATATTCCAGAATGTAAGGTTCTGGCCCAAATACTTCCACTTTCCGACCCAGTGAACGACAATAATCAGTTTGGTCAGTATTTGTTTCGTTTTTAAAGGCTCCAACATATTTGCATGCGTCAGCATTGATCACCCAATGGTGGCTCTCCATGCTGCTCGATCTCTGGCAGCTTCCATATTTAATCCCTCATCTCTGAGGCCACACTCAAATATCTCATCCCAGTCTTTTTCGGTCAACTGTTTCTAGGATAGTTAACCCCAATAGCGAATGGGTGAAATAATAAGCGATAACGATAGGAGACAGACGAGCCATTAAGAATATAAATTCTTTTCCTTATCAGTTTTTTTTGTGGACTGTAAGAGTAACCCTCATCCCCAGCTGCGTTTATTTAGGATCACTGGACTGATAACACATCAGATGTTTTTCTCACAAATTACACAGAAAATCCCTCTTGTCCTTGAACTGTGGGTGTAACTTATAGTGTGGGAGGAGCTAAAACAGATTATATGCCAATAGAAGCCTAAATAATGTTTGCTCTGCCTCCTTAACGGCACGTCAGTGGTCTTGTGTAAATTGTGTAACTTCGCCATTGGCTCCCCTTCATAGCAGGTGACTCTGTACTTTGAGTGGCTGTATATATTCCATAAGACAGCCTAGTGGTTAATTAGCTGAGACAGGCAGAGTAAGTCTGCTTTTATAAGCTCAAGGTAAATGTGAAGAGACACATTTGCCTCTTTTTGTACAGACACACACTTTGTCTCATTTTATGTACAGTACACACATGCTTGTACACATTTTGTTACATTTACTGTCACTGTACACTTTTGTCACATTGTGTTGCACTTTTCCCCAACACTACTCAATATGTGACTTTGATTACAAAACACACTGTTTGTGCACCGTTTCCCATTTTTGATTCACTCCTCCATTTACAATAGTGTGTGAATTATATCTGGATTTAACTTTCAAAGTGTCCACGTTTCCTCGAGCTTTGTGAGTATTTAGCCTCCACTGAGTGTATTCTGGTTAGGTATGAAATAACTAGTTTTATATTTGTATTCTGAGGCCTACTGTATATGAATCCTCCTTTTGTAAAACGAACCCTGGTTTCTTCTTTGGTTGTGTATGTTATAATGTACAGTAAAGTTAAGTTAGTTTTCTTGTAAGCTTTACCTTATCCCTGTTGGTAATTAATTAAGGGCTAAGAGTGCACCGTAATATACACCTCCATAACAATTTGGCGACCTCGCCAGGATAACACTGTGACAATATTGGCAACCTGGGCCACATACACAGTGCTTACTCCTACCCACTTGACTATAATCAGTAATCATGTCCCTATTGAGTGATAGTGATGTGAAAGCATTTTTGGATTCTAAGCCTTCCCAACCAGAGTGAAAACACAAAACACGAGCTCTTATTGCTTGCCCAGGCCTTACGGTTAAGATTTCCTGCCTCAATCACTAGGTTACTTGATTTAATACCAGACACCATGTTTGAGCAAAGTGAGTCCTCCATAGCTAGTTCTAAGCCATTTGATACTGCACAAGGTGTTGACCCTGAGCCGTTGGCATCGGAGATATTTGGCCCTAGTGATTTTTCTGCTCATGATACTGGTGACAGTGTGCAACTGGAGTTAGCCAAAATCAAGCTGAGAGAACTTGAAGTGCAAGCCAAAATGAGGGAAATAGAATTACAGACTCAAATGAGACAAAAGGAAATGGATCACGAATTCAGACTGAAGTACCCTGATAGTTTACATAGAGCTAGTAGTTCATCTGGCAGGGAATCTTTTGATGTTGCAAGGAACATTAAGCTAGTACCTCCCTTTAATGAGAAAGATGTCACTAAGTACTTCCATATCTTTGAAAAGGTGGCAGGTCATCTCTCGTGGCCAAAAGACTCTTGGACAGTACTGTTGCAGAGTGTTTTGAAAGGAAAGGCTCAAGAAGCTTATATTTCTTTATCTGTTGATCAAAGTGCTAACTACCCGATATGATTGCTTGAAAGAGGCCATTCTAAAAGCATATGAACTCGTGCCAGAGGCATATAGCTTAAATTCAGATCCACCTTTAAACAGAAAGATCAGACTCATGTGGAATATGCTAGAGTACTCACAGACTTATTTGATCAATGGTTGCATTCTAAGAAAGTTGATGATTTCTGTAAACTTAAAGAATTAATGATTTTGGAGACTTCACTGGTAAGATAGATAGGGATGTGGCTATATACCTAGTGGAAAAAGATTTAGATACCCTAGCTGAGGCCGCTGTTGTAGCAGATAACTATAGTATAATTCATAAGCATGAACGTAAGCCTCAGTTATTTGTTAAGGGTAGGAGAGTGAACCAACCAGTTTTTGTGATCCTTTCTTCTGGTAAAGGCAAGTTAATGTTAAGTGACACTAATGGGAACACTGCAACTCCAGAGCATGTTAGTTCTACGAAAGTAAGTGAAGACAATGGTGCCAGAGGGTCAAGAAAAAGTGTCAGGTTTCGCCAGTATTGCCAGAAAATGGGGCACTTGGAGAATTGGTGCTGGAAAAAATGAGGGAAAAGTTCCTCTGTAAAACCTGTTTCTTTGGTAAACTCTTGGAGATCTTTTGACAGCAACAGAGAGCAGCCACCCACAGATATTATTAGCAGTAGTCAGACACAACCCTAGCATGCGCATATTGTTGATAAGGCCAGAATGGAGCCGTCAGTGGTAGATAGACAGACTTCTGTGGGGCCATTATAAGACACTAGTAAGACTGGAGCTGTGCAGCCGTAAGGCTCAGGTGAGAGTGGTCATAAGACTCCATCAGAGTGTCCTCCCCCAAGCAGTACACAAAGTGACTCCTCCCCAGTTCATTTATTTGCTAACTTCATATCTAAGGGGTTAGTTTCACTTGATGGAAAAGGTGGTAAGGAAGTCACTATACTTAGAGACACAGGAGCTTCACAGTCACTAATGATCAAGGGGATTGTTGATGTAGCTGACCCTAACGAATGTGTCTTGTTGCAGGGTATAGCTGAGTTTGTATCTGTTCCCCTAGTTGAAGTGAATCTCCAGTCAGAGTTAGTTACTGGTTCAGTGTGTGTGGGTGTTGTTGACCAGCTTCCTGTACAAGGGGTCACTTTCCTTTTGGGTAATGACTTGGTGGAAGGACAGGTGAGTGCTGTTCCCTGCGTGTCAAAAACTCCCCTGAGTGAGGGTAGGACTAAAGAGTTGGAAGATACATGTCCTAAATTGTTTCCTGCATGTGCTGTAACTAGAGCTATGATGGCAAAAGCCAGCCATGTGAATGTTGACAGTAATGGCACTGGCAATGCCGATGGTGATATTGGGCTTGGTGATACCTTTTTCGCCCAGTTAAATGACTCAGAGGTTGATGATTTTCCCCAGACTGATGCAAGTGCAAAGTTAGCTGATATGCAAAGATCTGATCCAGAGAGTGCCACTTTAATTGACTCAGCAGTTAGAGAAGATGAATGTGAGTCTGACCTGACAGAGTGTTATTATTTAAGACTAAATAACGTGTTAATGAGAAGATGGAGACCTCCTAGTGTTGCTCATGATAATGAGTGGGAGACTGTACATCAGGTGGTGGTTCCAAGACCCTATAGGCAAAAAATTATGTCCATTGCTCATGACTCTTCTTTACCAAGTCACTTAGGGGTGAGGAAGACTCTCTCCCGCATCTGGCAGCATTTTTACTGGCCTGGAATCCGTTGAGATGCCTCCCGGTTCTTTAGGTCATGTCACACCTGTCAGCTAGTCGGTAAGAGAAATACGCCCATCCCCTGTGGCTCCTTTAATTCCTCTACCTGTGTTTGAGGCCCCATTCAATAGAGTCCTTGTGGACATTGTTGGCCTTTTGCCTAAAACCTTCTCTGGCCACCAGTACATCCTCACAATGTTAGACATGGCCACTAGATATCCTGAAGCCTTTCCTTTGAGAAATATTTCTGCTAAATTGGTTGTAAAGGAGATGCTGACCTTCTTTACCTGTTTTGGTCTCCCTAGGGCAGTTCAGTCAGATCAAGGCAGTAATTTTAATTCCAAACTATTCAGACAAACACTTAAGGAGTTAGGAATCTCCCAGATCACTTCCTCAGAATATCAATTCAGAGTCAAGGTGCATTAGAGGTATCACCAAACTTTAAATAGTATGTTGAAAAAGCTATGTGTTGATGAAAAGGAATGGGACAAGTGTTTGCCTTTCCTACTTTTTGCAACCAGAGAGGCACTGAACGAGTCCTTGGGCTATTCCCCATTTCAGTTAATCTTTGGCCATGAAGTAAGAGGTCCTCTTTAACTCCTCAAAGAACAATGAGTCAAGGATGATGACCAAATTAACCTGCTAGATTATGTGTCAAAATTTAAAGAAAGACTGGCTTATAGTATGGAAGTAGCCAGGGCACACTTGGAGTCATCTTAGGAGAAGATGAAGAGGTGGTATGACCACTCTAAGAAAGCTAGGAACAGTGTTTCACCCAGGTGATCAAGTTCTTGTCTTGCTTCCTATTCATGGTGAGCCTCTGCAGGCAAGTTTTGCAGGCGCTTATGTAGTAGAGAAGAGGGTAGGTGAAGTCATTTATGTCATTTTAACCCCAGACCGGAGGAAGGAACGATGACTGTGCCATGTAAATATGTTGAAGGGGTACCACAGGTGAGATGTGGACCACCCTAGTGCTGCATGCGTGGTATCGGATGCGAGTTGGTGGAGGACGAGGGCTGCCCTTTGACTTTGGACCAGATGACCATTTTTTTTTTTTTTTTTTTTATGCGAGGAAGAAGGAACCAAAGGCCATGAGCCCGCAGTAACAGTTCCCTCCAAGAGAAAAACAAAATACAGTAGAGAGCCAAATTCAAGATCCGATCATTTTGAGATGCCTGGACACACTACGTTTGAAAGACTGGAGATCATAGGCAGGAGGAAATACAGACAGAGGGAGACAGTTCCAGAGCTGACCTGTTGCATAAATGAAAGACTGGGAGTAACGGTTAACTCTTGCATTAGAGAGTTGGACAGAAAAGGGATGAGAGTTTGCTGCCAGACGGGTGCTACGCGCCCGTCGTAGAGGTGGAGGAATGCAAGCAGACAGTTCAGAGGAGCAGTGACCATTAAAGTAGCGATAGAAAAGAGATAAAGATGCAACAGTTGGAGAGAAAACCAGGAAACTTGGAGTACACTGACTGATAAACTCTCCCACTTGACTGCACTGCTGTGTGCAGAGCTTGTCTTTCTCAGGATGTTCCCTGATGTCTTCCGGGACACCCCAGGACGGATAGAAGTGGTACAGCATGACGTGGACGTTGGAGATGCCAGCCAAGTAAAGCAGTCCCCCTACTGGGCTACTCCTCAGAAGCAGACCATCATTCAAGAGGAACTGAACTACATGTTGCAGCAGGGGTTAATCGAGTCCTGTCAAAGTGAGTCGTGCTCTCCGGTCATAGTGGTTCCAAAACCTGATGGGTCACATCACTTTTGTATTGATTATCGTAATTTCAGCTCCCTTACCGAGACTGATACCCACTTCCTAGAGTAGATGACTGTGTGGATGCAATAGGCAGTGCTAAGTTTATCACAAAATTAGATTTGATGAAGGGATATTGGTAAGTCCCACTCACAGAAAGGGCCCATGAAATTTCCTGTTTTGTGGTTGGTGGCAGTACTTATAAATGTAAGGTCATGCCCTATGGTATGAAGAATGTTCCTTCCACCTTCCAAAGGTTGATGAATGATCTTAACAAGGATGTTAAAGGTTGTGTTACTTACATTGATGATGTTTTTAGTGACACCTGGGAACAACACTTGAGCCAACTAGATGCCTTGCTGCAGAGACTGTCCTCTGCTAATTTAGTGCTTAATTTAACTAAATGTGAATTTGTGAGGATTCGAGTGCAGTACCTAGGTTATATGGTCGGTTTAGGCCAAGTGAGTTCACCTGGTGTTTAAGTTCAGGCCATTGTCAATTCCCCCCAACACAAAAATAAGAGAGAGTTGCAACAATTCTTGGGTACGGTAGGGTACTACAGACGTTTTGTCCTGAACTTCTCTGATCATGTAGCTCCCCTCACTGATTTGTTAAGAAAAGAAGTCAAGTATAAGTGGAAGCCAGAATGTGAGGAAGCCTATTCTAAAGTCAAAACCGTCCTGTCAAGTCACCCAGTGCTTCAAGCTCCCAATTTTGATAAACCTTTTAAATTAGCTGTTGATACCAGTGGCCTAGGGGCTGTTGCAGATTTGCTTCAGGATAGTGTCAAGGTTTTGAGATGCCTGTGTGCTATTTTAGTAAAAAGTTCAATATGGCCCAGAGAAATTATTCAACTATTGAGAAAGAACTCCTTGGACTCATACTTGCCCTTCAACACTTCTCTGTGTATGTTGGCCAGGGTCAGGTAATGTTGTAATGTACACTGATCACCACCCTCTGAAAGTTTTGTCCCGATTTAAGGATAAAAATCTTAGACTGACCAGCTGGGCCCTATTTTAGCAAGAGTATTTCCTTGATGTGAGACATGTAAAAGGTGATAGTAATGTTTTAGCAGATTACCTGTCCAGAACTGAGATTGTACAGTATCAAGAAATTTCCCCTTGGGAAATTTCTTCTCTCAGAAAGGGAGGTGTTGCTGGCGTAGTTAACCCCAGTAGAGAATGGATGAAATAGAAAATAAGTGATAACGTAAGGAGACAGACGAGCCATCAAGAAGATATATACTTTTCCTTATCAGTTTTGTGGGCTGTAAGGGTAAAGCTGCGTTTACTTAGCGGTCACTGGACTAATAACACACCAGATGTTTTTCTCACAAATTATGCAGAAAGTCCCTCTTGTCCTTGAACTGTGGGTGTATCTTAAAGTGTGGGAGGAGCTAAAACAGAGTGTATGCCAATAGAAGCCTAAATAACGTTTGCTCTGCCTTCTTAATGGAACGTCAGTGGTCTTGTGTAATTTGTGTAACTTCGCCATTGGCTCCCCTTCACAGCAGGTGACTCTGTACTTGGTGAGTGGCTGTAGATATTCCATAAGACAGCCTAGTGGTTAATTAGCTGAGAGAGGCGGAGTAAGTGTTTTTATAAGCTCAAGGAAAATGTGAAGAGACATTTTGTCTCTTTTGGACACACACTTTGTCTCATTTTTTGGTACACACATTCTTGTACACATTTTGTCACATTTACTGTCACGGTACACTTTTGTCACATTGTGTTGCACTTTTCCCCAACATTACTCAATACGTGACTTTGATTACAAAACACACTGTTTGTGCACCATTTCCCATTTTTGGTTCACTCCTCCATTTACAATAGTGCGCGAATTATATCTGGATTAAACCTTCGAAGTCTCCACGTTTCCTCGATCTTTGTGAGTACTTAGCCTCCACTGAGTGTAATCTGGTTAGGTAAGAAGTAACTAGTTTTATATTTGTATTCTGAGGCATATATGAATCCTCCTTTTGTAAAACGAACCCTGGTTTCTTCTTTGGTTGTGTATGTTATAGTGTACAGTAAAGTTAAGTTAGTTTTCTTGTAAGCTTTACTTTATCCCTTTTGATGATTAATTAAGGGCTTAGAGTGCACCGTAATATACACCCCCATAACACAACCTTTCGCAACCCTACCCCTAACGTTAACGCTTCTCACTTTCTGCACCTCATTATCATCCCCCATCCTCTCCACATGTCCAAACCATCTCAGTCTACCTCTCCTCATCACAACACCAATACACTCCAGTCACATGCTACATTCGAGAAGTATCGGGAATCCGTGGGGGATGAATTTCACAACATTGCCTAGAGAAACAAACTGACAGTAGCGGGTGAGAATATATAAACAGTACGAGGTGGTTAAATACGTAAGCTGCAACAAGCCTTTCCCGTATTTTACAATAACGAGAAAGCTTCAGCCTTACTGCTTACATTATGGCCCCTTACTTTCAGGATTTCCTCTGCCTGCTTTTAACATGGTAATTTTTCCCAGTTTGAAGGTAAACATGATGCTGTAGACGGATTTTTGTTCTGCTCTAATTACACAGCATATACTTAGAAAGTGTTTTCTCTTTCGAAAAGGAGACATATGTGTGTGTGTGTGTGTGTGTGTGTGTGTGTATAGGAAGGTGGTGGCGCGTTGTTATAGGGGGGAAAGGGCGGGGTTATATGGGGGAAAGGGGTTAGGTTGTAGAGGGCAAAGGGGCGAGGTTGTAGGGGGGAAAGGGGCGAGGTTGTAGGGGAAAAAGGCTAGACTGTAGAGGGGAAAGAGGCGAGACCGTAGGGGGGAAAAGTGTGAGGTTGTAGAGGGGAAAAGGGCGAGGTTGTAGGGGGGGAAAGAGGCGAGTTGTATAGGGAGGAAAGGGGTGAGTTGTATAAGGGTGGAAGGGGCGAGTTTTAAGGGAGAGGGGGTGAAAAGGAAGGGAAGGAGTGAAAGAGGGAGGAGAGGGTGAACGATCCCTGCTGCTTTTACCACGTGACTGTACCATGACCTTCGAACAAAAACTTCTGTGGACGGGCACACACGGGCATGAACACAAATCTTTCACGTCGGGATTGAAGGAATGAATACCAATGATGGAAAGAATAATTATACAATACAGTAACATCATACACGAATTTAAAATGGTATGGAGAAAAGTTATGTTCACGTGGATTCTATCTGACGTGATTATGGGTGTAATGAAACCTGGAACAATTGCCATAAATGTTACCACCAAATCAAGCATACTGTAGATAAAGAATGCCAGCTAACTATGAGACAAGTGAGTACTTCTGAAAAATTTTCCAGACTAGAAAGCACTCAGAGAGCGCGTACCTCTGGCAATGCCGGATCCGGATTTGGTGCCGCCCCAAAAATTTACTAAATTCTTTCTTGGTCTATGGCCCACCCTTCCACAAAATTTCATTGAAATTCATTGAGAACTTATATTGTGCGGGATACATAGGATCCGAATCTGGATGAAGATCTGCCCCCAAATTTAATAAATTTATTCTTGGCCAATGGCCCACCCTTTCACAAAATTTCATTTAAAATCATTGAAAACTTTTGGAGATATTGTGTGGACAAACAAACAGACAAACATTGGTGAATACCATAACCTCCAACCTCGTTGGCGAAAGTAAAAATATCAGACTAAACCTTGCGGTACCATGGACCACTACTCTGCTGTAGCAACCACTACCAGTGGGAAAAACACCATCAAATGGAAGAACTCAGTACGCACTAGGCTACGACTAGGCTACAAATGCTTTTGGGAGCTAGGAAACAATAACCAAAACCACGACAATAGGTGCAGGTTGTGCAACAATCCAAGATCTCACACGCTGCAACAGTATGTATCATACTGCAGAATACTAGATAAGTACAGGAACAATCAGAAAGCACTCAGAGAGCGCATACGTCCGTCAGTGCCATTGCAGGATCCAGTTCCGTATCTGGATCAGCCCCCAAATTTAATCAATTCTTTCTTGGCCCATGGTCCTCCCTTCCATAAAGTTTCATTGAAATTCATTAAGAAGTTTTGGAGAGGTCATGTGGTCAAATATGCAGACAAACAGACAAACATAGGTGAATATATAACTTCCTCCAACTTCGTTGGCGGAAGTAATAAAATAAACGAGGTGACAAAACGGATCATATGGATGTTTAATAATGACAATAGATGCAGTATCCTGAAAGACTGCAAACAGCGAAAATACATTTAATAAATGTGTATCATATGTTTGATATAACGGAATGACTTTCTAAATGTGTTTTGTGTGTGCGTTCAGAGAACGTGTATTGAGGTGTAGTGGGCTAGTAACCTTTTGTATTACAGAGGATATAAATGAATGCAAGCATACTGTACATATTTGTACAGGTGCGCATGTGTGCGAGCATGCATGATAGAAGATGCAGTATTTCTGTTCACTGTGTATATAATTGTGTTAGCCTATTGATTCACTCATGTGACTGTAATGTATATATCAAAAACTGTCTATGCCTATGGGCACGATCATGTATATTAGTGTAACAATTACTTGCGCAAATGTAATATATGCAAATTATAGAATTAAGTAGTTTGTGTAGAACTAAACGTGATCTAATAAGTTAGACGGTGTGGAGACTACGTATGCTCCGTCACTCCTTTGAGATAATGTAAATATTCCAATGAAAATTTCCATTTATTTCAATAAAAATATCAATCATAATACAACACAGAAGCTTCCAGTTACCCATCTGTCCTGTGAATGTGTGTGTGTGTGTGTGTGTGTGTGTGTGTGTGTGTGTGTGTAACATTACAGAATTTTAATATTACCTACAGATCTCCTTACCTGAAGCCTTCATCTCGTTATATAGCTGTGGGAAAGGAATAACAGTTTTTGTAAATTATTTCTTGCGTGTTGTGTATTACACTTCCTCCCCCCTCTTATTCACCGTAGGGAAATGTTGATGGACTGCAAAGGCACATCTAGAATATTGTACGGACAACAATTAGATATCTAGTGCAGCTTAATATATGGAGGCTGCTGCGATTTCTGAAATGTATCCCTCCTCACCTCGTGGATGGTCTTCAGGAAATGTTGCCGACTCATTTATAACAGAAATAGTGAAGTGGTCATTGGGGTACGGCTCAGTCCGGCTAAAATGTGCTTACCAATTTGCTTCAGCTGTTGATTATACAAGCACAGAGCTGTCAGTACACTGAATATTACAATTCGTGTGTGTTGCAGGAATGACTATACCTCATACCAATTAATCTGGCCAGGGATGTATGGCAACACTGTTCCTGCCGAGATTCTGATTGGCTGGAGGTGTTTGTTCGATTTCGTTGTTGCTTAAACCGATACTCTCTTTATAACCAGATGTGATACTGAGTTTGTTGACAATACAATCGTCAAAAGCAATAAGAAAACCGTTATGTACTTAACAACAATGAAAGTTTCGTAGGAAGATAGAGATGGGAGTCAACAAAGTGTTATAACAGTCCAAGTCAAGGTCAGCATTCGAACAATTCCTTTAAATCTCCGACACTCCGTAATATAACAGATAATTAAGGAAACCTGCATAATCTAAGCGTTGATATAACACACATTTAAATTTTAAGATCAGTCCCTACCCTTAAATCGTGCCACAACAATGAATAATTAAAAATTCTAATGAAAAGACGAGTTCTGCGGGGAGGGAGATTTGAAAAAATTGCGAAAATCAAAGTAGGCTAAAGGAAAACTATTTCATTATATCTCCTCTATTATCACTGTACGGACTGATCTTAAAATTTAAATGTGTGTTATATCAATGCTTACATTAAGCAGGTTTCCTTAATTTTCTGTTATAATACTGAGTGTCGGAGATTTAAAGGAATTGTTTGAATGCTGACCTTGACTTGGACTGTTATAATACTTTGTTGACTCATATCTCCATCCTTCCTATGAAAATTTCATTGTTGTTAAGTGTATATCGGATTTCGTATTGCTTTTGACGATTGTATTGTCGACAAACTCAGTATCACATCTGATAATAAAGAGAGTATCGGTTTAAGCAACAACGAAATCGAACAAACACCTCCAGCCAATCAGAATCTCGGCAGGAACAGTGTTGTCATACATGCCTGGCCAGATTAATTGGTATGAGGTATAGGTCAGCGTTACTACTTGTCTACCGTGCATTACTCTGTACTACCCACATCCCTTATCGTGTTTTGTAGTGTCTGAACTTTAACATCTCATGATTACATGGTTAGTCGGTAATTTAATGAAGGTAGCGAAATGTCGGTGCTCCTCACACCAGCAAATTCAGCCGAACCCTCAACGCCCAAAACGGAAAAGCACAGTATATGGGCCTTCCTATATACAACAGGTTGTTGTTTGTTGCTTTTCAATTTGTAGAAGGTAGGTTTGCTCCTGTACAATGAAAGCTAAGTGGCAACCTCTTTCACAGAACCTCTTTTCTCTTAACCTGTACGTACCAATAGTAGCTCTCTCCAATAGTACAACTTCCAGGAAAATTGAAAGCATTTACATTATAGTGATCAATGCCTTGGCTTACTCGCGGAACTGGTGGATAGTAACTAATACAAGAATTAAAAGGCCGTGGCCAAATTCAGGTAAATGTAATCACGTAATTCCACCATGATCGCCATGAGTAAACATGGAACACTTCATTTTACTTGGTTTATCATCACTGAAAAATAATTTTTGGTGCAGCCTTGAAAAACAGTCTATCCATCACCGCCTTCACTGCCTCATCACGGACCTGGGAGTAGGCCCAGTAGGAAAGAGTGGCCCCCTCCGTGGCCACCAGTGTCAAATGACTTTTATCCGATAAATGGCCGCCGGCGTCGTTTGAGCATGGCCAATAAAAAACTGCAAAAATTTTTGGTAAATGAACGAAAGTTCTGAACGTCTTCACGCTGACCTACACTACACTCCCATACACCTCATCAAACAGTTCAGTGCCTGCTGCTGTGATAAGTGTATTTTTGATTTTTTCGATCCTGGCCATGCATAAACAAGCACAACTACACCCATTATCTCGACCCAGGCAGAACATATCTTTGTCCTCTCTTGCAAAATGCACAGAACCACCTATTTATGATTATGAAGTAATACAGGCACATACAAAAAAGACATGATAATAAGTGAAAAGTACATTTTTGTCATGGTATCTAACCTATTTCCTCAGGTTTGCTGTAATGGTTTGGATCATTAGATGCAGTGCAACTTGTAGAAAACTGTGATAACCTTCGGGAAGTGAACGAAAATCTGGGACATGAGACTGACCTTGATTTCACCCTCTCACATTATCATCTGTCAGTTCACCACCTGCTGTCGTGATGAGTGGACGTACGATTATTTTGCTCGTGGCCATGCCCAAAAACACATAGTTACACCCATTATCTCGACCCAGACAGAAAATACAACCTTTTTCCTCCCTTACAAAACACACACAACCACCCTGTTTACGAGACAGCAATATATGTTCCGAAAATAAGAAGGTAAAATGAGAAAGATGAACATAAAATGATAGGAAGATGAACATGTTATTACGGAAAAAATACGTTTTCCCCCTCTGTAAACGTATTTATTTCTGCTTTGTATCTGTATTCGTAATAATTAGACTTATTCTTAGGTCTGAAACTGCATTACGATTCTATTTTTAGCCATGCTCATGGTGTGGGAGCTGGAAGTTGCCACTCAACTTCCGTATTGCTAATCGGATCTGACCCTTCACTTTATTCTCTCGTGGTAGAGTCTAGTTTTGGAAGACGTGCAATTTTATCATTTAAGACAGAAAATTCAACTCTTTCGCTCCCTTTTTCAAGCAAGAGTACAACGAAAACATAAAAAATAACTCGAAACTACCATAAAGATATTTTATATCAAAAAGGTGAAAAAGTATTCATAACTTTTTTTTTTCCAGCCATTCCTAACAGATTATGTACTGAAATCATTCGATATCATCATATCTCATATATGCACAACATTTCAGTACCATTCGCATTGTTTTGGGAGATAAGAAAAAAAATAACAACACCTACCCAGTTGCGTTACGGCAGTCCCTTGGGCAGCAATATCGGTTGCCGATATTTCTGCAACTTCCGCGCTCCATTGCAAGCCACAAAATGCGGCTAGGAAGCTGGGATTTGCACTGTTAGGTGCATCTGAACTTTCTCTTCAATATGGCAAGAAAAAAAAAATCAATTTTCGAAACCTCAAAAAATGGCCCCAGCGTCGGCCTGGCGTGCACTGAAAATTCCAGGCCTTCGGCCACGGAGGGGTTAAAAACAAAAAGTGATGAAAGTGTGCACCGTCAGAAGGATATAAACTTTGCTCCTACGCTTTATTTCGTCTACATGAGCACTAAGTCCTAAACTGTCAAGTGATGGTCATCCGTGTCATTAACAAAATATTATTTGAGGTATTAAAGTCATCTATCAAAGACTAACAGAGAAATGTTTGCAAGTGATACTGTAGCTTCATATATTGCAAACTGCATTGATAACATATGAAAATGTGTAAATAATCAGCGAATCGCATAGGTCATGCGCTAAATGCATCTGAACCCTTGGGCAACTTCATTTTAAGTTTTTCCTGAAATTTGAGAGTGTCCAGTATTTTTCAGCATGTCCAAGTGAATCACTTTATTTGCATGATTGAGCAACACAGAATATGTAGCAGCAGAAAATGAGAAGACATATAAAAGTGGACAAGCAAACAATGTGCTGCATTGGTTACATTTTGAGTTTTTTGGAATGTCTGGCCTTTTTATTTAGTTAGAGTCTTTTTATTATGAAAAATGTGTGTGTGCAAGAAGAACTGCTTAACCCACCCCGTCCCGGACACGTGAATTCACGTCCTCACATGATGTGCACTCATATCCCGGAGACGTAAATTAATGCGGCAACATTGCAAGGTCCCTAATTTGCACAATTTTCAATTTCTGCGAGTGATTTCACAAGTGATTTTTGGCACTTATACACGGGACACCTTCCTCTATTCCTCTACAAGATGCCAAGCAGGGACAATGCCTTACACCGCATAACCTCTCCCCCCCCCTGCACGCCATTGTCTCGGCAATTCACCTGTTACCAGTGACGTGGCCAATAAAGACATTCAGGGCCAGAGTGATTCCCCAATCGTTGACAATGTGGAGGACAAAGTTTACATAGCATTAGAGGAAAAAACAGTCAGAAATGATGATCAGGTAATGTAGGAAAAAAAGGTCATGAATGGTGATGAGTTAGTGAGTGAAACAATGCTTATAATGCCTATATTACTGTCTGAAAACCAATATACTCTTGTACTACATATAAATTCGTACCAAGTAAATAAATAAATACTGTTTATGAGTGGATAAAATAGTTACCCTCTCATAGAACTCGTTTTCTTTGGTGCCAGCCTGTTAGAAAACCCAGTCAGGTAAGGAGGTACTCGTACCTGTATCGAGTATTTTAAACCTCAGGTGAGTGATTTCTCTATGAATTTTCGATGTTTCTCACCAAAAACGAATGTTTGAGCCTAAAAAAAAGGTCCAAAAATGTCGGGACTGGGGCGTACCACTGCCCAGAAAACGTCAGGATGGGGCGGGTTAAGTGTCGAGTGCATTTATTCCCTAATCCTGTAAGGGTTCCAGTCCCGGTCCATCCACCATTACGTACGGTATGATTCAGCATCTTACTCAGGCCAAACTGAGTAAGCTGTTAGCGGTGTAGAATGATATCTGGGTATCTTGCACGTTCTCAAACTCATGGCACTAAACGTACGTCATACTGATACCTCGCTTGGATGGTCGCCTTACAAGTCCTGGTTCGTTTCAACCTATTTCGCTGAATGACTGTCTGTGTAAGGTCTTTGAACGTATGGTTAATAAAAGGTTACTTTTTGTTTTAGAGTCGAAGGGTGTGTTACATGATCAGCAGAGTGGATCCCGCAAATACAGGTCCACTATGGATCATTTAGTGCACCTGGAGCATTGCATAGCCGAGGCTTTTGCCAATTGTGAATTCATGATAGGAATTTTTCTGGATATTCATAAAGCTTTTGATATGGCCTGGCAAAACGGAATACTATGTAAACTCTACGCTTATGGTTTAAGAGGTAATTTGCCCATTTTCCTTCAGAACTTCCTTACTGACAGAACGTTTTTCTGTCAGGTTACCCTGTAACGTAACTTCAGACATATTTGTCCAGGAGAATGGGGTACCACAAGGAAGTATGTTTAGCCCTAATTTGTTCAGCATTGCCATTCATGACATTCTGTCATCCACTTCTGTCCCCAGGACGCTTACAGCCATATTCTTAAACATTTCCTTCCCTTGTAGAGGCATGGGAAGGAAATCTTTGGTTGAATTGGTATTCTTAAAAAATTCCTTCCCTTCCTGAGCCGCTCAAAGGGAAAGATTTTTCCTCTCGGCAGCAGAAATTATTGGAACTTGAAGGAATTCCTTGACCCGTCTCTTCAAATATTCCTTCATATGTTTTGTGCTTTATGTTGTGGTTCATTGTCTTACATATATTTAAAATGTTGATGGAAGATACTGTATAATTTTACCGATGCAGTTTACAACGCTGTACTAATGTTTAAGCGCTATTTGTATCTCTTTAAAAGTGTTATCCTTGTCGGCTGAGATAATTAGCTAAGAATAAACAGAGCAGACGACATACTACCTTCGATATTCATCCAGTCTTATATTATCTGACACTGACAAATCTTATACATCATGGCCAGGGTCACAGGAGGAGTCTTTTCAAGAAAAATTTTGGTTGTTAATTTGCCCGAAAAAGGAAAATCTGCCGTCAAGGTCACATGTGTGGTTCGGCTCATGTCTTCCAGCTGGAAAAAAACAAGTGAGTGCCACCAAGCAAGTACACGAGACGGACGTTAACAAGTGATTCTTACGGTTACTAATAACAACATTAAGCATAATAATATTCCTTGAATATAATTTATTATCAAATTATTGTTTTGAGAAGTGAACGCTGCAGTGTTGGCCAAAATGGGATTTATGGCTGAATACAAACCAACAGCATGGATGTGGTAGCGATCTCCCACATCTCAGTGTGTTATGCTTTCATTATCCAGCACGAGATATGCGTGTTTTGATGTATTAGTTTATAAATATAATGCTCCGCCATACCAAATATCAGCAGGGTGTCATTTTAGTTTAACAGGGCTACCAACCTGAACATTTTTCCTTCCCTTCCAAGGAAATCTTTAATCATACCGAAGGGAAAGAAAAATCCTTCAAAGGGAAGGAAAAGGTTAGGGAAGGAATTATTTTTAAGAATATGGCCGTTAGATACTCACTCTATGCTGATGATTGTGCAATGTGGCACTCTTCCCGCAATACACAATCCTCGGCACAGCAGATTCAACTGGCACTTGAATCTGTTCAGAGTTGGGCCCTGGAGGTGGGATTTAAATTTTCCATCCCTAAGTTTATCGGTGTTGTTTTTACTCATAAACTTAACGTACAGTTGGCTGCACTCCCGAGTTCCCTTAACTTCACCCATAGTCAGCGATGTGGCACCACTGTATTTGTTTGGATCTTTGGACACGTAGCAGTATGAAGTGCTGGGACCTCGTAATAGTGACCTGGCACGGACAGTGAGTAATGGAATTTACCTCTCAGCGTCTGTGCATTATCGAACCTATGTATCAATAGAATAGCGATAGGCATTAGAATATAACTGGACCCTGTATCGGGTGTCTAGTTTGGTGAAGAGGAGGTATGGCTAGAGGTGGGGTGACGGGAGGAGGGCGGAGGAGTAGACTCTCCCACTCTGGGTTGCTTGGCAAAGGTTTTCGGGAAGAAGGTTCACCAGCAACTATCGTATGAATCTGGTTATGTAATAAACCAACAAATAAACCCACCACAGATGTAAGAGTCGCACATCACTATAGTGGAATTAACTGAAAATGGAGAATAACCACGTAAACATATCCTGCTGTTTCATTGCAAAATTCAGGTGGCACACAGAAGGTGCCGACCAAGATGAATATACTGCCACAGCATAAGTCATATGTATGGTATTCCTGGTAGACATAACAGGGAGCAGCATTTTGGGACCATGCTATCACCTATGAAGGTATTCTGTTAGGTATGCACACAGTGCAACTACGATGTAGGCATACTAACGTGCTTATAAAACTACACAATTTTTTATTTATGAACGTGTCAACATTCCGTATAATAACATGAGGAATAGTTGGTTTTCAGTAGTCTCACTTTCATTGTTATTGACTAAAATAGTGTAATTGTGGTGACGGGTCAAGCCAAGTGGCCTCATGAATCAGCCTCCACCTCCCCCGCACCAGCCATACGCCACATCATATGATAAGCCTAACACTTAACAAACTGAGGTCTGCTGTGTTTTACGTATCACTATGTAGCGTTCATAGCAGCATTGAGAGCCAAATTATACATATATTATTTAGCTCTCCATACAAAGGTGAAAGCATGCCATGTGTGTGTGCCCCTAACCATGTGAATGTCTGTCGTCTCGCTCGTTTCCTGTAAAGTATTGGGATCCAGCTTACGACTCAGCATACGACTCAGCAAGAAACAGGAGAGCCTGACCCTCCCCAGTCCATTCCCTCTCCTCCCCCACTAGCCACACTTCCTCCCCACCAAACTAGACACCCGATACAGGGTCCAGTTATATCCTAATCCTTATCAATATTTGACTGATACATAGGTTTGACAATGCACAGACGCTGAGAGGAAAATTCCATTACTCACTGTCTGTGCCAATTCACTATTGCGAGGTCCCAGCTCTTCATATTGCTGTGGTACTTGTTCAAATATCCAAACAAATACAGCGGTGCCACATCGCTGACTATGGGTGAAGTTCAGGGAACTCGGGAGTGCAGCCAACTGTACCTCCTTTGCATTTTACTTTAGATAATCAGCTGATACCTTTTCAAAATTCGGTAAGATTCCTGGGTCTACATTTTGACAGTAGGCTCTGTTGGAGAACACATATTAATCATTTGCTTGCTTCTTTAGTAAAAAAGTAAACGTCCTTAAATTTCTTTCTGGTAAATCGTGGAGAGCAGACAGAATGTCTTTTCCTTATCCATTCTAAGCTTGACTATGGCTCACAAGTGTATGGGTCGGCATCAGATGCTGTCCTCCATAGACTTGATGTGCTTCAGAACGTGTGCTTGCACATATGTCTCGGAGCCCTTCGATGTACTCGTGTGGAGAGGTTGGAAGTGGAGGCTAATGTGCCTTCCCTCCATCTACGACGTGACCACCTGCTATTTTCTTATGGTATCTCCATCCACCGTAAACGCTCACTTGGCCTTCTGACTTGTCGGATCCTCCTACAGTGGGAATACCTGCTGTATGCAGCCCTCAAGCCGGTGGCTGTGAGGCTTCACTTCCTCTGTGACGCGTTAGAGTACGACCTTTCTAATGGGGATCAGGTTTTAACACGAAAAATAGCACCCTGGGAGTCACTTGCTACCACCTTCAACGCTGACTGGCTCTCCGTCGCAAAGTACAAGGCGCTGGAGGTGAAGGCACGACAATTGTTCCGGGTGATCCTCATTAGACATCTAGCGTCATTCCACTTGTACACTGATGGCTCTGAGCTGGATGAATGCTTGGGTGCGAGTGTGTGGTCTGCGGAGTGCCACGTCCGTTTTCGCTTGCCCCCCCCCCCATGCGTCTGTATTCACTGCCGAATTATTTGCCATAGATCAAGCTATAGACTTTGCTTTGCGTTCAGATCACGACAGTTTTGTCATTTTCTCGGACTCTAAGTCCGCCCTTCAGGCAATTCATTCATGTAGGACTGATTCACATGAGGTCCTGGGTGGCATTATCAATAAGCTGCACACGTGTGCTAAATCCTTCTCTCTGATCTGGGTGCCTGGTCATTGCGGTATTTCCGGCAATGAGCAGGCTGACGTACTAGTTAAATCGGCAGTAGAACTCGAGGAGACTTGGGACGTTCCTCGTGAGCTACAGTCTAGTCTCTCTTTCGGAAAGAAATCAATTAATCTTCTGTGGCAAAGTGAGTGGACCGGCCTGGCAATTCCATCAGTCAGAAGAACCATATGTGACTGGTCCAGTTCCTCCCGAGCAAACAGGTGGGAGGAGGTCGCTTTAGCCCATCTCCCCATGAATTCCACCCTACTGACACACATGTTACCATATATTAACAGACAGTTTCCAACGCGATGTACCACCTGTGACGCGGTGTTATCTATTAGTCACATCCTTTTGTACGGCAGCAGGTAGGCTGCGGAACGTACTTCTCTGGCTGCCTACTGTAGGACAAATGCGCTCCCTTTCACACTTGATTCTGTCTTGGGTGATGGGGACGTTGGTGTGACTGAAAATTCATGACTTTCCTGAAAGAGACCAGACTGCTCAGAGAGTTGTGATTTATTTTATGAACTTGGTTGTGGTTTCCTTGTTCATAATATATGTCTATTTTTATTTTTATTTTTTTCACTTTTTCGGTGTATAGGGATATGGTTTTTGTAGATATGTATATACGTCAATACACTTTTATATATTTGTGAATCGCAGGAGGTTATATTTATATAAATGTGTATTTTTTTTTTCTCATTTGTTCAGGACCAGTAAATTTGTAATTGTTCCTTTTATGTACTTTTTACATATATTTGATAAGTATTTGATCATTTTGTAGTAGTTGTGTAATGAGTCTACATGTGATGTATAGATGGAAGTACTTGTCCTGGTACTATCCATGTACACTGATGTATTCTTTATTACCTATTGTGTTTCATAATCATGAATAATAACTTAATATTGGTGTGAAATAGATGCAAATACTTCATATCATTATTTTGGCTTTCATGATTATCGATTCTTGCTGGCCTAATGCCTCTTTAGGGTGATGGCCAATTATTATCAATATATATATATATATATATATATATATATATATATATATATATATATATATATATAATATATATATATATATTCCCTTCCCTTAACTTTAGTAGGTGTTTCAACACTTCTACCTAAACGTTTCATCATACTTCTTTCACATCAATGTTCTGAGGCCTAATTTACATTTTTTTTTTTTTTGACTGTAGTCATCAAAAGGATGTTACGGTATCACATGCAGAACTAACAGGTAAAAAAATATGGTATGGAGTTTCTCTAATAAACAAGAATACGGCTTAAGCTCTACCTTAATTTACTGGGAAATTTAGGCAAGACAGGTTAAGGAAATGACAAGCTATAATTCCGGGTAGTTGATGGAGAGTGGGTTGGGTCTGGTGGGATTTCGTGGCTCAGTGTGTTCCGGTCTTGGTGGAGCACGGATTAGCGGAACGGAACGGGGAGAGCGTGATGTGTGTGCCGAGTGTGTTGCTGCTGGTGGGTGGCGGAGAGGGAGCTATTAATTGAGAGGCGAGTGGTAAATGCAGATGAGAAGATGGAAGTAAGTGAATGGAAATGAGGTGGAAGTGAAACGAGTGGGAATGAGAAAGTGGAAATAAAGTGGTGTAAATAAATAGGAGGAAGTGTTGTGAGTGGAAAATATGAGGAAGTAGAACGAAGGTGGATGTAAATTATGAGCGGGAAGAGTGGTGGGCATAATTGGAGAGGTGGAAATGTGAGGGGTGTGAGGTTGATGCAAAGAGTGAGCTTTACGAAAGGTAGGTGTGATGTAGATGGAAAAGAAAACGAGGATAATTGCACTGGTGAAGTAGAAACGCTTTATTAATAAAAAGAATCTTAGCATATAAAATTTATGAATAATAATTACGGAAACAAGTTCACCTCAAGGGCTCCCAGTTATTTGACTGTCTGCTTTAAAACATAGTGGTTTCAACTTTCCGCACACCAAACACTACAGTATTAAAAATGGGGAGCTTTAAGATTATGGCTCTCAGCCCGGTTCCTCTTCTCCCAGGGTGCGCCACTGGAGTAAAGCCAGTGTGAGGTTGGGAACGCCGGGAAGAAAGGATGTACTTGTGAAGTGGTTGAAAAACAAGTACTGTAAGTGGTGGGTTCTGGCAGTATGCCCTCTCATATGTTTCTGTTTATTCGCAACCTGTCTACTCTGCCGATGTCACATACAGACTATAGCAAATAATATCGCTACAACACTTTGACTTTCACATGCAACGCTTTTGTTATGAACACTCCTTCCTCATTCGTACTTTATCAGCATGAGGAAGCTCTAATCATGGCTACCACACGCCCTCCATGGAGAACATTCAGTCCTGTAGTGGGCCTAGTATGGACTGATGCCGTTAAGGACTTCAAGACGATTTCATATCCTTAGAGGAGTCCTCTACTGATGAATATGTCAGTGACGACTATGAGAAGTTTCTCTCGAGCTGAATAAAATATCTAAAGATGGTAAGAATATAGTGAAAAATGGGACCCGACTTTAATAATTAACCAGTGATCAGATAAAGAATAATAACTCATTTTTTAACAGAAGAGTGGAAATTTCTTGAGCAGGACACTTAGGAATGTAGTGAAGTTCGCTTGAACTGAGGAATGCTCTTTTTTTTTTTTTTTTTTTTCAGTTTCTGTCTTTTTTAGTCAGATACCTTGTGACTTAGCGGATAGAACACCCTAGTCTGAATGACGACCTTACACATGTTAGATCCCCAAGAAATGACTTTTTTTTTTTTTCTTTTTCTTTTTGGATCATGAAATGCCATCATGGGAAGAAGGTTTGACATCTATCCTTCAGTGTATGTGACTAATTTGGCGTAGCCTGGAGCTGCTGCACCTTGAATGGGGTAACGTGGGCATTGGTGTTACTGTTCTATAATCTTTTCCACCCTCGTTCTAACATCCCTTCCTGTACTTTATTTTTTCTTTGGTCGTCGTCACAGCCACCACCTTCCCCATCACCTTTCCTTATCAAAGTCTTTTTTTCGCAAAGAAGATTTCATTTCCTCCCAGTGACTTTATTTCCTCCCAATGATTTCATTTCCTCCCAGTGACTTTATTTCCTCCCAATGATTTCATTTCCTCCCCTACCTTTATTTTATATCTGGTTTTCTTCTCCACGTTTTTCTTGCCTTCCAAGGTCTGTATTTTTCATCAAGCTTATCATTTCTCTTTTTTTCTCCTCGTTATTTGTGCTGAACATTTTCTCTCTCTCTCTCTCTCTCTCTCTCTCTCTCTCTCACACACACACACACACGCTCGCGCGCGCACTCTTCTATAACACTTTCAGTCCGTTCAATACAAGTATATGGAGGTAGCAAAGGATTATTCTTGGGTTATATTCTGGTGAACTTAATAAACTCTCTCGCACTCCTTAAATAACTGTTTTTCTTATTACATCCTATTGTTCTCCTCGACTTCTTTTTACGCCTTTTAATGATGGGCGACGTTCACTTTGGTAGTAATAAAAAAAATACTGAAAATATTAAGCCTATAATATTAAGCCTGTTTTATTGTATTAATCATTTATCCAGACCATTCCCACGTGATCGGGAGAGGCTTTTCGTACTAAAAGGGGAGAACGTAGTATTCGCAACCCTTCACTATAAGGATGTTCTAAGCTGAATGACGTAATATGGCGTTAGTTATTACTGGTTAGGATCATCACTAACATTCTCTCTTCAGCTCATACCAGTCGTTTTGATTATACCTGAAAGTGTTAAGATTTGCATGTTGTTATTCCCAGTCATGTACAAATATCATCGGAAATATGATAGGTTTCTTGCACACGTACTGCATTCATCCCATGTGCAAGTACCTTTTGGAGAAGCTTAGAAATCAGTGTGATTTTTGTTCTCTGCCATCCGATTCTTTATTTCACCTACTCATCAGGAGCATAGTTAAACGGGTCTTGGCCACACAGTCAAGATATTTAAGGGAAGGATGAATAATTAGTGGCCCCTGAATGTCAAGAATTAAGGCTAATCATGCCCAGGACCTGGAACCAAAAGTGCCACATGCGATTGTAGCACATTATCCCAGTAGACAACAAGGTGATATATTTTCGGAGGTTGTATTAAGTAAACTGAAAAAGGTCAAATGTTTATCAGAAACATCTGAGGAGGGAGAAGTTGCTAATTTTTCGATCAACTGCACTACCATGGAACTAACGCAAACAATGGGTGAGATTAAAGTGACGACTGTTTATAACTGGTTTATAGAGTAGGGATTGTTACGGAACAGAGAAAGATAACGTACACTTAAAGTGAGAATACTAAAAATCACTACTGTCCCGTAAAGTTCCAGGTTCAAAACAAAGAGTTAGGTAAAATTACAAGTTAAAGTTTAATGCTTAAATTAACAACAAAACATTCAGGACTCATAAGGATAATGTAATGGCAAAAACAGGTTAAATATATGGTTAACTGCAATAGCCTCTATTAACACGAAATTAGCAAGAATAAATTTATCTAAGTCAGCCCTGATAAAATGAGATACCAGATAATACTCAGTGAATGCCAGATAAATAATTACAGATACAAACTATTATCAAAAATGACTGACATAAAACCCAACATTAATTACAAAAACTTCACTAGGCCTACAAATTAAACTTATGCTATACAGTACAAGAAAAAATGCAATAACAGTAATACTCAAATTACACACAGCTGCTAGATGGTTGGAGATTTCTTGAGCACTCACAATAATAATAATATCTGTACAGGGGAGGACAGAGATGTGAACAAAATGAGGAGCAGATCTAAGTGGCAATGAAGCAGAGACTGAGCTCATTATATAGGGGCCAGCAGAGCTTGATAAAACTTGTGAGAAGGACGCGCAAATGAAAGCCATGGGGACATAGAGTTCACAATCCCGCTCTGGACAACAGAGAGAACGACTTACTCTACTATAACGGTAGAAGGGGGAACTGAGGCAGAACACGCTCGTGATCAAACATGCAGCAACTGTGCGTTAAAATTACACAAAGGATGATGAAATCATAGGCTATGTAACACCTCCCCACAAGAAAAAGAAATTTACAAAGGAAATTTCTTATTACTCTAAAACAATCTGTCTAAAGTCTGGATAAGCAATCTGCAATAACATTTTCTTTCCCCTTGAAATGTTCTATGTCTAATGAATACTCCTGAAGAAGTAGACTCCATCTTGTCAATCTCTGATTTTTATCTTTAAACTTACTAAGGAATTTCAGTGGGTTATGATCGGTATAAATGACTATGGGGTCAAAACCAGAACACAAATAAAATGAAAAATGCTGTAAACCCAAAATCAAGGCCAAAAGCTCTTTCTCAATAGTTGAGTAGTTCTTTTGAGGTGGAGTGAACTTCTTACTGTAATAAGATACAGGATGTTCAATACCCTGATCATCCTCTTGCAGCAAAACAGCCCCAGCTCCTGTATCACTTGCATCAACAGCCATCTTAAAAGGCTTAGCAAAATTTGGAGTAGCGAGCACTGGCTGACTTAATAGAATAGCTTTAAGTTTGTTGAAAGAGGATTCACAGTTATCGGTCCAGACAAATTCAACTCCCTTTTTCAGTAGGTCTGTAAGTGGTGATACAAGAATAGCAAAGTTAAGAACAAATCTCCTGTAATAACCTACCATTCCCAAAAATCTTTGTAGCTCTTTCCTACTTTTAGGTCTGGGAAGATCACTTATAACCTGAACCTTAGCTCCTGGTGGTGCAACATGTCCATCACCAATTACATACCCAAGGTACTGAACTTTAGCTTGACCAAACTCACACTTTGATAAATTAGCTACAAGATTAGCATGAACTAAACGGTCAAGAAATTTACTGACATGGCATAGGTGATCTTTCCAGTTGTCACTGAAGATTAATACATCATCAATATAAACAACACACCCTGCCAAACCCTCTGTTACAACATTCATGAGCTTCTGAAATGTGGCTGGTGCATTCTTCATACCATACGCCATTACTGAACATGCAAAAGCCTTTCCTAATGTTACAAAACATGAGATCTCCCTAGCACGTTCAGTCATAGGTACTTGCCAGTATCCCTTTAACAAATCAAACTTACTTATGTACCTAGCCTTTCCGATCTTGTCTATGCAATCTTCCACACGAGGGAGAGGGTAAGTGTCTGTTTTGGTTATCTGATTAACACGTCTGTAGTCGATGCAAAGCCTATGTGACCCACCTGGCTTAGGGACTAGAGTGACAGGAGAACTCCACTCGCTCTGACAGGGCTCAATCATCTTGTGGTCCAACAGGTAGCCAAGCTCCTTCTGGATGAGAGGAACTTTCACTGGGTTCACACGGTAAGGAGGCAATTTAATTGGCTTTGCGTCTCCAACATCGACATCATGCATCAACACAGTGGTTCTTCCTGGAGTAGCACGGAACACTTGCGGGTACTCCTGCAGTAATGCCGAAAACTCCTGCCTTTCCTTAGGAGGTAGATGAGAAAGCTTAGTCTGGAGATCATTCATGATATCAGGATTCTTCCCCAAACTATCACTCAGGCTCATGCTGCATGGGAGAGCTTCACTTGCAGACTCGGGTGGAACAGCTACAGTGCAGACTGGATTATTTTCGTCCCGCCTGTGATATAACTTTAGCATGTTGATGTGACATAGTTGCTTGCTCTTTCTACGATCTGGCGTGGCGATGACATAGTTGACATCACTGAGTTTCTTCTCCACGAAATAAGGACCACTAAACTTGGCTTGAAGAGGTTGCCCATGAACTGGTAGCAGAATCAAAACCTGATCTCCTGGCTGAAAGTGGCGTAACCTGGACTTCTTATCATACCAAGTCTTCATCTTCTCCTGAGCAGCTCCTAAATTCTCTCTCGCCAGCTGTAAAGCAGTGGACAGCCGTTCTTTGAACTTCATCACATACTCCAGCAGGTTGACGTCATCTTCCTCCGACAGCCAGCATTCCTTGAGTAGCTTAAGGGGTCCTCTTACTTCATGGCCAAACAGTAGTTCAAAAGGTGAGAAGCCCAGTGATTCATTTGGAGATTCTCTTGCAGCAAACACAACGAATGGAAGACCTTTATCCCAGTCTTTCTGATGTTCCAAACAGTATTTCTTGAGCATCGATTTGAGTGTTTGATGATATCTCTCCAACGCTCCTTGGGTCTGGGGATGGTAAGCTGAAGACGTGATCTGGGTGATGCCCAACTCTTTCAGAGACTGCTTGAAAACGTTTGACATGAAATTACTTCCCGGGTCTGACTGTACCTCCTTGGTCAGACCAACCTTTGTGAAGAACCCCAGCATTTCCTTAAACACGTTCTTTGCTGAGATTTTTCTAAGTGGAATGGCTTCAGGATAACGAGTAGCCATATCAATCATGGTCAACACATAAGAAAATCCTGAAGAAGTCTTAGGAAGAGGGCCCACAATATCCACCAACACACGGGTGAAAGGCGCCTCAAAAGGAGGAATGGGAACTAGAGGTGCAACCTTTTCGGTCTGATTACACTTCCCCACAACTTGACAAGTGTGACAAGACTTACAATACCAGGAAACATCCCTGAAGATACCTGGCCAGTAGAAGTGGTTCAAAATGCGTGCCACAGTCTTCCTCACTCCAAGGTGTCCTGCCAAACTGGAATCATGAGCCACTCTAATGATATCCTGCCTACAAACACGAGGGATGACAACTTGATGTACAACCTCCCATTCACAGTCGGCTGATGCTGTTGCGGGTCTCCACTTCCTCATAAGTACTCCTGACTTTACATAATAACAAGTAGAAGCACCGGCTGACTCTTCTTCACTGTAAGCAGAGTTAGCTAGACCTTTCAACTCAGGGTCAGCAACCTGCAACTCAACCAACTCTTGACGAGACAAATTATCAACACTACGGGGTACTGCCTCATCTGGTGAGTGGTCCAAATTAGCAAGAAAAGTGTCAGCTAGGATAACATCATCATCATCATTATCCTCTAAATCACCAGTAACTTTAGACTTAGCCCTAGTGACAGCACATGCAGGGAACACATCAGGGACATCACAATCCTGGGACGCAGCCACTGGCTCACTAGACAACTGAGGAGCTGGACACACGACTTCCACCAATATCATTTCCAAGTAAGAAAGTTACACCTGACATTGGGAGTGTCTCAACCAACCCAACCATAACGGAACCATTAACAAAACCAGACTCTAAATTCACTCTGCACAGAGGAACAGAGAAGTAATTATTCCCTACACCTTGTAAGATTACAGTTTCATCAGAGGAATTAAAATTAGAGCCTAGAACACTGGTCAGCATAAGGGATTGGCAAGCACCTGTATCACGATATATTTGAACTGATTTCCTGTCATTACTGTCCAGAGGACTGACAAAACCATCAGACAGGAAATTAGCACATGAACTCTTGAGAGTGTCACCCACGTTACTGCTCAAAAGAGGAGCTCCATCATGAGAATTTAAGTTACCCCTCAAAGCAGGTTCAGTTAACTCAAAGAATTCTGGGAACTCTCAAGAGTGGACACTAGACCAATTGACTGAATATTTAAAGACTCCTTTTTGTTCACATCACGCTGTCTCCTGAAACATCTCTCCGTAGTATGACCAAGCTTACTACAATAAGTACATTTACTTTTCTGAAATCTAGAGGTGAAGCTGGTATTTACTTCCTGAGAAACATCATCCTTATTCTCTTTCCTGTTACCTGTACTCTGAGTAGAGGCAACGTACTTACTCTCAGCTTTCCCTTTTTCTCTAGAATATCTCTTGTGAGTGAGAACATACTCATCAGCTAAAACTGCAGCATCAGACAAATTATCTATTCTTTTCTCATCAAGATATAGGCTTACATCTTTACTAATACACCTTTTGAAGTCCTCCAGCAAAATCATCTGCTTAAATTTATCAAAATCAGAATCCACATTCTTAGAATTTAACCACTGCTCCAACAAATCTTCTTTGATTTTTGCATACTCAACATGGGATTGCTTATCTTGCTTGTAAGTTGTCCTAAATTTTACTCTATAGGCTTCAGGAACAAGCTCATAGGCCTTAAGAATCAAGCTCTTAACTACATCATAATTATCAGATTGATCCTGAGGCAAAGATGCATAAGTTACTTGCAGGCTTTACCGGTGAGAACAGTTTGAAGGAGTACTGGCCAATACTCCTTAGGCCAATTAAAACCTGTAGCTACCCTCTCAAACAACTGAAAATACTTTGTTAAATCAGATTCATTAAAAGGAGGGACAAGTTTAACATTTTTAGCCACATCAAAATCATCAGAGCTAGATGACCCAGTTCCACCTTGTTTCATGCGATACTCATGGTCTGCCTGAATCCTGGCAAGTTCAATTTGTGCCTGAGCCTGCACCTGTGCCTCTTCAATACGAGCATTTGCTTCCTTAACACGAGACTCCGCCTCCTTAGCCTTAGCCTCCTGCAGAGCTAGCTGTAACTTAGCTAATTCAATCTGCGTTTGCTCATTTGGAGGAGTTACATTAAACAAGCTTTTATTAATCATGCCAACAATTTGATCTTTAGAATGATGAGAGTGAACTGCAATTCCCAATTGTTGAGCAACAAGCTTAAGTTCATTCTTTGTTCTGTTTTCTATATCACACACCGTTTGCACATTTGACAAAAAATCCTTGGCTTCATCAAGTGTAGAAATAGTAGCCATCATGAATATATCACAGTCACAAAATATCAAATATCCTTATGATAATATCCTGAATATCCTGGTATGAGGTCGCCAAATTTATGTTACGGAACAGAGAAAGATAACGTACACTTAAAGTGAGAATACTAAAAATCACTACTGTCCCGTAAAGTTCCAGGTTCAAAACAAAGAGTTAGGTAAAATTACAAGTTAAAGTTTAATGCTTAAATTAACAACAAAACATTCAGGACTCATAAGGATAATGTAATGGCAAAAACAGGTTAAATATATGGTTAACTGCAATAGCCTCTATTAACACGAAATTAGCAAGAATAAATTTATCTAAGTCAGCCCTGATAAAATGAGATACCAGATAATACTCAGTGAATGCCAGATAAATAATTACAGATACAAACTATTATCAAAAATGACTGACATAAAACCCAACATTAATTACAAAAACTTCACTAGGCCTACAAATTAAACTTATGCTATACAGTACAAGAAAAAATGCAATAACAGTAATACTCAAATTACACACAGCTGCTAGATGGTTGGAGATTTCTTGAGCACTCACAATAATAATAATATCTGTACAGGGGAGGACAGAGATGTGAACAAAATGAGGAGCAGATCTAAGTGGCAATGAAGCAGAGACTGAGCTCATTATATAGGGGCCAGCAGAGCTTGATAAAACTTGTGAGAAGGACGCGCAAATGAAAGCCATGGGGACATAGAGTTCACAATCCCGCTCTGGACAACAGAGAGAACGACTTACTCTACTATAACGGTAGAAGGGGGGAACTGAGGCAGAACACGCTCGTGATCAAACATGCAGCATACTGTGCGTTAAAATTACACAAAGGATGATGAAATCATAGGCTATGTAACAGGATCATAATAAGAAAATGTGGAAAGAACTGTGAAATAATGTAGGGATAAAAATGAAATTGGAGGGGTGAGACTGTAGGTGGGGATGATATAAGATTGGTCGCTGGGATACATTTCATTGAATGTTTATTTCAGCCACCTGTTTCTTCCACTGCAACTTCATCCCTTTAAGTCCGATGATATGTTATTAATTAAACTCTTGCTACCTTAAGACAGTCTTAGTTAGCTTCGGAAAGCCCATGCATATTAGACTGGCTGGATAGAACCTTCATTGAACCCTTCAGTAAAAGAGATTTTCCTAAAACTTGGACTCTAAGAATTATTAAATAAATAATCAGACTGAACAAGTTAATACATTATTATTTGTATAATATTAAGAAACTATATATCGATTGAAAAAGCTCCCCAAAAACAGTCGAGAGAATATGTTATATGTAAAAGACCCCTCCAACGAAAAACTGCTAGGAAGCCTCTGCGAGAACACAATGGATAAAAATACAGACTGCTGCTGCATGAAGTTAAATGCGGACTATTAAGAGCTTAAATGCTGGGAAACACGAGACGGGGAGCGAGAGGGGAAAATGTAAACATACAAGGGAAGGCGAGGGAAAATTAGCTGAAATAGAAACAGGGGTGAGAAAGGAACACGAAAGGGATAGGAGGCAGAGGACGTGAAAGTTAAGTGACGCAGGAGGCGGAAGGAGAGAGGGAAAGAAGGAAGTGAGGAAGGAAGTGAGGAGAGAGACCAAAAAAAGTATGATGAGGTAAGTGAAGTAGGAACAGACCTCCCCATCCCTTCTGGTTATGGAAAAAAAAAAAAAGTGTTTTGCGGGGAGCGGGGAGGTGCGGAGGCGTTAAGAAGAATGATGAAGGATTATGTCCAGGCACACACATGATTATTTACTAAATGCAGAACTGTGTGTGTGTGTGTGTGTGTGTGTGTGTGTGTGTGTGTGTGTGTGTGTGTGTGTGTGTGTGTGTGTGTGTTTATGTTTGTGTGTTTGTGTTTGTGTGTTTGTTTGCGTGTCTGTATGTTTTTTATGTATGTGTGTTTGTGTGTGCCTGTGTGTATGTGTGTTTGTGTGTGCCTGTGTGTATGTGTGTGTGTGTGTGTGTGTGTGTGTGAGAGAGAGAGAGAGAGAGAGAGAGAGAGAGAGAGAGAGAGAGAGAGAGAGAGAATTTCCAAGAAACCACATTCGTTAGTGTTACCTGGAGTTTATTGTCAATAGTCATTAACTACATGGTAGTTCATGTTGGTTAGTTCAGTAACACAAATCCTCTTTCCTTTTGTTAATTTCGTCTTTACAGTGTTATATTCCAGGCCTCATCCGATAATTTTGTTCAGCTGAGGGTGAATCTAGGAACCTGAGAGTAGTATTACTGACAACATTAGTCCTCTAAAGCTTGGAAAAATAATTGCATTGTAACGCTGTCACATCTCATAATTCTCTCGCCATGGACTTTCAAGTCATTCCGGTAAATCGCAGGGGGCTGTCTCTAAATAACTCCGGTAAATCGCAAGCTGCTGTCACCAAATCACTCCGGCAAATCGCAAGCTGCTGTCACTAAATCACACCGGCAAATCGCAAGCGGCTGTCACTAAATCACTCCGGTAAATCACAAGCGGCTGTCACTAATTGCTTCATTTGGCCAAAGGTAGTGTATTCAGTATCGTTCGCCCTGGATTCATAAGACTAGTTTGCAAAGTTCATGGACAGTAAAGCAGGGGAGGTGACAGAGCTTTCGTTCTTGATAATACCGTTATCCTACAAGTCCGCATTTGCATACAGGCTTCAGTTTTCAGACAATATTTTGTAACCAAAATACATTGTTCAGTAATTTCTTAGTTGTCTAGATACCATTGTATATCTCCTTTTTTATGCAAATCCAGTCAAATGAAAAAAATATAGCTGCACTATTGTTCGACACTTAAATCAGGTGAGGGTGACTTTATGAACATGGCAGTGCCAGTTGATGGCAATTCTTCTTCAGTCTCACTTTCATATACTGAACATTCATTTGCATCCCATATTCAGCCACTATGCAAGCACACTCTTCCACATACGTCCATTCAACACGTATCACTAGCCATGAACAGATCTCGTCCTTCCTTCTACACATTCATTTATGGCCACTTCTTTACGCTCCCACATTTGGCTATACTGAACATGCAATCACACCCTACATTCAGCATACACTAGCACTCCATATTCAGCTACTGTATACTCGCCAACATCCTAGCATCCAAGTTATCAAAGTTACATTTACGTATCCATCCATACACCAAGATCACACTTCAACTTCATTGACAGAATCTCATATCACCGCACATTAAGCCCTTCTCTACAATAGCATATTGGTTTAGTGTATTCCTCACACCTGTAGACCATTTCATTCAGCTTGGGAATAATTTGTTGTGCTGGGGGACTAATGAATGATGAATCTGACTCTTCCACGTTGAAATTCTCCAGTTAGATTTAATATGAATAACGTGAATCGCGGAAGCCCCATCGACACATGGTCTGAATAATTATAATATTTGATTCCAGGCACAGTCAAACGACTGGATTATACGGGAGCGATAATTTATGACACCTAACTTGCATTCTCGTAATTACCGAACAGGCATTCATTCATTCATACACATTCAGCCATCACACCCTGGCTTACCTACATTTTTGGTCATCCTTCATTACGCATCCAGTACTCATCGATAGAATTTCGTCCATCTTACTCTGGTTTTTGTGATTAATTGTCAGCTGAATAAAACCATCTGTGACGTTAGCTTCAATAGAATACTAAAGTTGTCCCGAACATGAGCTGCCTCATATATCAGTATTAACACACACATATGACACACTCAGCTGAATTGAATCAACTTGCCTTAAATGGAAAATACCACTACTTTAGAGTCGTCCTGACTTTGAGAGTATTAATGGGGACATTACTAGCACTTTTAGGCTCCTGTGACTCACTCTCAGCTGAATAAAATCGTCTGGAGTAAAGTACAGTAGAATATTACGTGTGTTCCGAGCATAAGTGTGGATTAATGATACCAGGATTAACACTGGTAGGCTGCTGTACTCAAGTTAAGTGAGTAGGGAGGAGGCGGTCGCTGAGTCGGTAGAGAGGCTGCATGCAATTCTACGGGACACAGGATCGAATCCCGGCTGGGGCAGGAACAGTTTGAGGATTTGAATTTCATAAAAGCAGACTTTACTGATCTATCAGAAGACCAGCTGATATTTAAAAATACCCCGGTAATACCAGTACACCAGTCCTGTATGAGACAGTCCTAGCATGTATTCAGTAAGGACGGTGGGTGTTAGCGCCGAAGTGGTGATATGTGGAGGTGTGTAGGAGAACTACTGGGCCTTGGAATAAGTCCTGAAGCCTTTGCTCAGAGTCAGACACATTTTATATATATATATATATATATATATATATATATATATATATATATATATATATATAGTCATAAGCTAAGTAAGAGAGATGACACGACCAAGAGAAAATGAAAAGAATATTTTACCACCTCAAATTTCGGTAATTCATTACCGCACATTTTCCCGTCAGACATTAATTCACCTTCCCATATTCATTCACCAGACTCTTACCAGGATCCAAGCATCACACTCATCATTTGTGCTCCAACTCATTTCCCTGTTTTTATCAGCTATTGAGGTACTACATGCTCTGTCTCTTATTTAGCCACTCATCGTCTTCAGGCCGCCTCAACGGACTCCATTATACTTCTTCCTTTTTCTCTTCTTTTTCTGTCTAGCACATTTTGTATTTCTAACCCTGTCCTTTATTCTACAGTTTATACCATAATCCGTCTAATATCTCTCCTCATTGTTTGGTCCTCCGTCTTCAATTCCTCATGTTAAATTTTTCTATACACCATTTCTCTCCCCCCTAGTCTGTCTCATACCCCTGATGTTTCGTTCTCAATACCCTTCCCCTGTATTTATATATTTCTTTACAGCATTTATCTTTCTTGTCATTTCATTTTCAATGTCCTTCTTCTTTATTTTGTACTTTTCTTTACACTCTTGTTTTTCCCTCATTATATACACAATACTCCTGCAGTTTTAATCGTTGTGTCCTATCCTAAAATGCAACTTTTTTTTTTGCAGCCTTTCCACATTCAGTCTCCAAAACCAGCTGTTTCATTCTGTTCATTCTTTTTCATTATTCCCCCTTTTTTTTGCAGCATTAATATCCCATCCGGTTTAGCACTCGCCGTTTCATTGGCCACTCGCTTAATTCACCACTTTCTTTATATATATATATATATATATATATATATATATATATATATATATATATATATAGATAGATAGATAGATAGATAGATAGATAGATAGATACATATGATATATATATACATATGATTTTTATATATATATATATATATATATATATATATATATATATATACAGTATATGTGTATATGTATAGTGTATATATATATATATATATATATATATATATATATATATATATATATATATATATATATATATATTTATCCTTTCTGCCTATCCACACTCTCCACACTATTCTCATAATTGTTTTAGTTGCACCACTGATTTTGACCCTTAAACCTACCATTTTTCCCACTGGTGTTATAATTCCTTAGTTTTTCTTTTTTTTCCTAGCTGTCAATTAACCCCCTCTCATTCACCCTTCTTTCTCTCCTACGCATTCACCTTCACTTATTCTTTCCTGCTGTACCCCTAGACTCTCATACTCTTCCTCATTTCTTCTTCTACCAACCCACAGTCAAAACCCCACTAGTGTGCTCTTATTTTGGACCACTGATTCCAATCTTCTCAGACCACATGCCTACCACTTTGTGCGCTGGTTTATGAATCATGCACTTCCTCATCAACTAACCCACTCCCACCTCAGTCACGTTGTCCCGTATTCCTGCCCGGTTAAAATTGTTTTACTATCGCGTCATTAACTTGCATGAGTTGCGTTCTTTTATCATTGCGGTACGGATATAGTATATATTAAATAATAATAATAATAATAATAATAATAATAATAATAGAGCATATGAGCACACCATATTTCGACGGGTCAGAAAGGAGGTGTGCACTGCTGATTTTAACCATCAAACCGTCTACTTTATTTCCGCTAGCAACTGAACCCCTCACTCCAATACCATGCTGCTAAGTTCCGCTTTTTCTCCCTCCCTCTCTCTCACTCCCACACTCATCCTCACTCGCACACTCTCATGCCCACTCTCACCACCACTCTCACAATAACTTACTCCCGCTCTCTCACCTCCGCCTGATTGCTACACTCCCACTTACTCCCAGAGGAGTAGACTGTAGCACCAGTCGAACAGGGCAGTACTACCAAGGTGGATGGAAAGCTGATGACAGGGAGAGCTGGAGCTCTCGTTTCATCAGCCCTCGGGACTAACTCCTGACCATCCCCCTTTGCTGAACTTTTTCAGTGTCTCAGCAACAGAGAGAGTAGGCCAGCATGCTCTTCAGTACAAGTTTCTCTAACTATCAACACCAAACTACACGCACAGTACACACTACACTTCCTTTTTCAAAATTCAAACAAATCATGGTATGAAGCCTATGCCCAGAGTCGAGCACATAAAAAAAAAATGTATATATATATACATAGCCTCGGAGTCCCGAGGGGAGGGGACCATAAATACCTCCACCATCCGCCCCTCTCCCGGTGACGACTCGAGCTGCCTGGAACCACTGTCTGACTCACTTCTTCGTTTCTGCAACATTCGCGGCCTTTTGCACTGTTGAGCACCACCTCTCCTCCTCTAAACCTCACCTTCTTTTCCTAACTGAGACTCAGCTGTCTGAGGCAACTGACAGCAAACCATTTTCTCTATCTTCCTACTTTCTTTATACTCATTTCAAAGACAAAGGTGGCTGTTGCATATACAGTAGAACCTCGGTCCTCGAACACAATCTGTTCTGGAAGGCTGTTCCAGGACCGAATTGGTCGAGGACCGAACTAATTTTCCCCATAAGAAATAATGTAAATCACTTTAATCCGTTCCAAGACCCCAGATGCTTACCTATTTAAGTTTCAGCACTGGTACCAGTGCTTTCCTTGACGAGGTGACTGTATATTTCTCTTGCCTTTTCACAAATTATATACTCACTAACACTGTCTCCTGCTAACTGTTTCTCATTGATGAAGATAAGCAATAATTTTTCCACTTCTTCAATTATTTTCCGCACTACTTTCCTCTTTTCACTGCCAGTAGCTGTACTGGATGAACTTGCTTTCTTTGGAGCCATTATTAGGGGCTAATACTGCACTGAATCAAGAAAAATGTGAAGCAAAGCAGGACGACCATGTTGACGAACAACAAAGGTGGACGCGTGACTGTCGGTCGGCCAGCTTCTCTTCGTTTGGCTACGTTCAGGTTGGTCGAGGTCCGATATTTTGGTCGACCTCTGGAGCAAAAATTTCTTGAAATTTTTGGTTGAGGTCCGATTTGTTCGACATGTGAGACGTTCGAGGACCGAGATTCCACTGTATATACGCGATGACTTATCTTGCTTTCGTGTTCCTAAACTCGATTCTTCTGAATTCTCTACACTCCGGCTTCGACTTTCCTCTCAATCTCTGACTCAATATATCTATGCTGTTTACTTATCGCCTAATTCTATGGACTACGAAAAATTCTTCGACTATCTTACTTCTATGATGGAACACATTCTATCCATTTCTTCTTTCCCTGAATTCTCCATTCTAGGAAAATTCAATATTCACCACCACCTTTGGTTCTCCTCTCCTTTCACTGATGCACCTGGTGAACAGGCCTTCAACTTTTCTATTCTTAATGACCTAGAGCAGCTTGTACAGCACCCTACCCGTATCCCTGACCGCCTTGGAGAGAGCTCCAACATACTTGACCTCTTCCTTACAACTAATCCTTCTGCTTACACTGTTAATCTTTCCTCTCCGTTGGCCTCCTCTGATCACAACCTTATTACCTTAACCTGTCCTATTGCTTCAGTACGGCCTGTGGACCCTTCAAAGAAACGTCGACTGTGGCACTTTTGAGCTGCAGATTGGGAGGCCCTCAGACAGTACTTCTTTGATTTTCCATGGAATGATTATTGCTTCCATGGCTGGGAGCCATCTGAGTGTGCCTTGCGCCTTACGGAGATTATTCTCTCGGGCATGGAAATATACATTCCCATCTCATATCCTTTGACTAATGCAAGAAACCCTTGGTTTGATCAGGCTTGTTCTAATGCTGTCCACAACAAGGAGAGGGCCTATAAAAGGTACCAGAGCCAACCCACCCCCAGAATCACATCTTTTTTATGTTTTTGCCTGGAATCGTGCTAAGTCTGTTCTTCGCTCTGCTAAAAATAATTTTATCCGCACTAAATGCTCTCAACTCTCCAACTCGAATTCATCCCACTCCTTCTGGCACCTTGCCAGAAACCTTTCTGACAACTTTACCTCATCATCCTTCCCTCCTCTTTTCTACTCTGATGGTTCTGTAGCTATTTCTTCTACTGATAAAGCAGATCTCTTTGCTCAGACTTTCTCCTCCAATTCCACCTTAGACGATTCCGGTGCTGTTCCTCCATCACTTCCGCCCCTCTGACTTCCTCATGGCCGACATTAAAATTTCTTCAGCTGATGTATTTTCTGCCGTCACAGACCTCAGTACTAACAAGGCATATGGGCCTGATGGAGTCCCTCCTGTTGTCCTCAAGAACTGTGCTTCTGTGCTTACACCGTGCCTAGGTAAACTCTTTCGCCTTTGTCTATCAACTTGTACCTTTCCTTCTTGTTGGAAGTTTGCTCTCATTCAGCCAGTCCCAAAGAAGGGTGACCATTCCCAGCCCTCTAACTCTCGTCCAATTGCTTTAACATCCTGTGTTTCAAAAGTTTTCGAGTCAATTCTCAATAGAACAATTTTAAAGCAACTTTCCTAGCACAACCTTCTTTCTGATCGTCAGTTTGGGTTCCGTCTGGGACGCTCCACTGGCGATCTTCTCACGTACCTTTCAGCCTCCTGGTCATCCTCCTTTCGGGACTTTGGCGAAAGCTTTGCCATTGCACTTGACATCTCAAAAGCTTTCGATCGAGTCTGGCATAAATCTTTAATTTCCAAACTGCCCTCTTTCGGTTTCTATCCTTCTATTTGTGCCTTCATCTCTAGCTTCCTTTCTGGTCGTTCTATAACCGCTGTTGTAGACGGCCATCGTTCTTCTCCTAGATCTATGAAGAGTGGTGTTCCTCAGGGCTCTGTCCTATTACCAACTCTCTTCCTCTTATTCATCAGTGACCTTCTAAGCTGTACATCTAACCCTATCGACTCATACGCTGATGACTCCACCCTTCACCTTTCCATTCGGTTCCCGCAACGTCCATCTCAACAGTTACTTCAATAAACAAGGGATGAGGCTATGGCACACCTAATTCTGACTTGGCTTGTCTCTCTGACTGGGGTAAAAATAATCTTGTTGTTTTTAATGCATCAAACACTCAATTCTTACACCTATCAACCCAACAAAATCTTCCACAGGAGTACCCATTAATGTTTAATAATATTCAGCTTAATCCTGCATCATCCTTGAACATGCTTGGGGTTTCATTCACTCGGGACTTGTCTTGGAAAGATCGTATTACAACTCTTGTAAAATCTGCTTCCAAGAGATTAGGTGTGCTAGGCCGACTCAGTTCCTTCTTTACCCCTGCACAGTTGCTGACTTTATACACGGATTTTATCCACCCCTGTGTAGGGTACAACTCTCATGTGTGGGGAGGCTCCCCACATACAGCTCTTCTTAATAGGGTGAAGTCAAAGGCTTTTCGTCTCATTAACTCTCCTCCTCTTACTGGCTCCCTTCAACCTCTGTCTCTTCGCCGCACTGTTGCATCTTTATCTCTTTTCTATCGCTGCTTCAATGGTCACTGCTCCTATGAATTGTCTACTTGCATCCCTGCACCTCTACGTCGGGCGCGTAGCAACCGTCTAGCAGCAAACTCTCATCCCTTTTCGTCCAACTCTTTAATGCAAGAGTTAACCTTTGCTCCCAGTCCTTCATTTATGCAACAGGTCAACTCTGCAACTGTCTCCCTCTGTCTGTATTTCCTGCTAGCTATGATCTACATTCTTTCAAACGCAGTATGTCCAGGCATCAGGAAATGTTCGGATCTTGAGTTTGGCTCTCTCTTCTATTTTGTCTTTGTCTTGGAAGGAACAGTACTGCGGGCTCGTGGCCTTTGATTCCTTCTTCCTAACATAAAAAAAAAAACTCACTTCCACATCCTCACCCAGCTGTCACGTTCCCACATACCTCTTCCTACTCTCACCATCCCACTCTCTGAATCCCAGTCACCCACTCCCACACTCTCCCACCCAGTCTTTCACCCCAACTTTCTCACTCTCAGTGATTGCCTGTCCTCACGCTTCTTTGTCCTTCCACCCTTCCTGTTTGAAGTATTAGGTTATTCATGCCTTCATTCCAGCAGTGTTTACAGTCTTTTAGCCTCTCCTTATCTTCACTTTCTGCTCACTGATTTTCACATCCATGTCCTTGTTTACCGCCACGAGATATTCAAAATAACATCCTAAAGTCCATCCTTTATCTCAAGATTTTTCCTCTCTCTCTCTCTCTCTCTCTCTCTCTCTCTCTCTCTCTCTCTCTCTCTCTCTCTCTCTCTCTCTCTCTCTCTCTCTCTCTCTCTCTCTCTCTCTCTCTCTCTCTCTCTCTCTCTCTCTCTCTCTCTCTCTCTCTCTCTCTCCTTCCCTCTCTCTTTCCTCCTTTCCTTCTCTTATTCTTATTTTATACCTCCCACGTGTCCTCTCTGTCTCCCTCCCTTCAAAACCTCTCTTCCGGCTTCCCTATTCCTTCCTGCCTCTGATTTCACAGCTCCCTCTCTGTCTACCCTCTTCCCTTTCGTCCTCCTTTCTCTCCCGTTCCCTTCCCATTCTTTTCATGTTTTCCTTGTCCTCTTCTCAGCCTATCATTCCCTCCCTTCTCATGCTCTCTTTTTCTTCCTTCCCCTCCTCCTTCATTTTCCTCTTCATCCTCTACTTCCTTCACCTGTTTCTTACCCTATTCCTCATCTTTCTTCTCCTCTTTCTCCCTTTTCCTCTCGTCCTTCTCCTCCTCCTCCTCCTTATCATCCCCTGTTCTCCTTCTCATTTTTGTCCTTATCTTCTCCTTTATCTCCTTTCTCCTTCAGTTCGTCTCTCATGCTTACCCTTCCCCCGATTTTTCATTCTGCTCTTATTCTTGCTCTTTCTATTAACTCCTCCTCTTCCTTCATTTCCTTCTGTTTTTAGCGCCTTTCCTTTTCAATTTTTTCCACCCCCCTTCTTCTTCCTTTTTTCTTCATGGATTTTCGCATGGTCTCCTAGTTCAGTTCTTGTTCCCTTCTACCCCCTACTTCACACCCTCGTTACCCTCTCGCGCCTTTCCATTTTCTGCCTATCCCCCATCTTCCTTTCAATTGTCTCCCTTCCTTGTCTTCTTCCTCCTCCCCCCATCATCATCATCGTCATCGTCATTTACTTTTTCATTCTTCCCTCCCCTCTTTCCTAATTATGTGCATTATAATCTGCAACAGCGTCAAAAGGAACAGTAAGTATATTTCTGGTTGTTTTCCTTCGTACTCCTTTCTGCTGTGTACTCCTCCTACTTCTTCCCAACCCTGTCCTCTTCCCTCTCTTCCCCCTGCTCTTTCCTCTCCCTGTCTCCCTCTCCTCTTCCTGCTCCTCTTCCTTCTCCTCTTCCTCCCCTGCCTCTTCCTCTTCCTCCTCCTAATCCCTGTCCTCCCCTCCCCATCTCCTCCTCTTCAGTTCCCTCATCCCTCTCCCTTCCCATGTCCTCCTCATTTTCTCTGCAATTTTCTCCTTCCAGCTCCCGCCCACTCCTCTTCGTTTCATCAGCCCTCCGCCACGCACTCCCAAGGGACGCTCAGTACAGTCGGAGGTAAAACTTCGTCTACATTTCACATCGTCTACTTCACACTCTTAGATTTCTGTCATTTTCCTCTAAGACGTACTATATCAGTGACAATAATTTATGGAGAGAGCAACATACCAAAACTCGTTCAGGTGAGGAATAAACCCAACAGAGAAAAGTGAAAGACGTGAGGTGAAATATCAGACTAAAGTTTATCTTTTACTGTACTCCTCCCATCTCGCTTCACTGAAATACTGAGAACGAAAAAAAAAAAAAAAAATGAAAGGGACAGATTTCCCGCTTTTGCAGTTTTATATTTTCCTCTGCGTTGTAAATTCTACCAAGGTATTATTTGCTCGGGTCCATTTTTCAGGACAGTAATCCTCCAGCTCAACCTCGGTGTGATGCGATAAAATGCAGCACTCCAAGGCATATTTTCAGTGATTGCAGCGTTTCAACTCCTTCAGTCTGATATTTTTTTTCTTGATTCATTAAAATTACTTTGTTTACCTTGGGAGAGACTTATTAGCATGGAGGGGTTAGATAGAGTCTTAATAAATCCCTTTATTACAGGATAACTTTTCTTATTTCAATAAAATCGTCAGGCAGCAGCCATAATATACCACAAATGACATCCTCGGACGATGGAAGAGAGTTTCTACTAATGTAAGATTTGGAACCATTTCTCTACACAAATTCTTTCTCCAGTATTCTTTTCCATCTAGCACCGAGTGATTTTATTAAGATGAGAATGGAAGTTAAATTAGGTCACAATAGATTTCCGTTTAGAGTTAAGTAAACTAAAAAGCTTTAAGAATATCTGTGAAACTGTCTCAGTTTCTTTTGGCGCTGTGTTAGTACACTTAACACACATTCCTGTCTCTTCCCTTCACGCTTCACCCACTTCCCTCTCTACCTCTTCCCCCTCCCAACCCTTCCCCTCTTCTCCCTTCCTCCCTATCCTTGCCTCTCCTCTCTCTCCTTGCCTCTCTTCCCTCTTTTCCTACCTCCCTCCACTTGCGTCTCCTACCTCCCTCCTTCCTCTTCCTCCATCCACCTTCCCACCTTCCCTCCCCTCCTCTTCCCTTTCTCTTTGCGCCTTTCCTCCTCTTCCCTTATGACTCCACTTCTTCGCTCCCTTCCTTTTCTCCTTCCTTCTTGCACATTTTATTCACTTCCTTCCTTGTCTCTTCCATCTCCTTGTGCGCTTTTCTTCCCCCCTGTTCATTTGCTTTCTTCCTTCCTTCCGCTACACCTTTCCTCTCTCCTTACTTTTCTCTTTCCTTTCCCTTTTCACTTCTTCCCCGTCTTTCAACTCCTTCCTTACTCCCCTTCTTTCCTGCTCCTCTGGCTTTACCACATCTCCCCTTTCATCAGCTCTCTGCGTTCCTCCCTTACCTAACTCTCCCCTTTATCTCTCCTTGTTTCTTTTCACCGTCTCTACTTCTCCTTGCCTCGTGCCGACCCCCTCTCCTTTCCGCTTGTCCTAATTATCTCGCCAGTTTCCTCACATCTCCTTTTTTGTTCGCCGTCTCTCTCCCATCCCTCACATTTCTCCTCCTCAGTCTCTCTCCTTTCTCTTCCCTTTGTCCTATTTCCTCTTGCCTCCCAGTCTCTCTCCTTCTCCAGTCTCTCTCATCCCCTTCAACATCTCTCTATTCTGTCACAGCCTCACTGCAGAAATGACCTACAGCTTTCCCTTTGCTCTGAGCCCATTGTTATGTATCCTCTTAGTCACTTTCCCTTGCACATCAAATGCCTTCCATTTCATGTTCTTTATCTTCTCTTTTTCTTCTCTCCCTTATGTAACCTCCTTTTCCTCTTGGCGCTCTGACTATATACTGTATGCACTTTTTGTCTTTTGTGTCTTTTTCATCATTTCATCCTCACGTGCCGCCTTCGTCTTTAATACAGCTCTTCTGATTTCACTAATTTGCCAGTTGTTTTTCATTGAACTTATTGAATCTAATGATTTATCCTCTCTCTTCATGTCTTCCTTGTTTCTCCTAAGTACCTAAATTACAAGTACCATTCTTTTTGTCCGTTGTAACGTCTCCTTTATCCCGTATCCCTTTTTCTTCTCTTCCTCCTTTTGCGTATACCCCCTTCATTCTTTGTTTGATCGATACTTCCCTTTCTGACTTTTGGATCCTGTTCTTTTTCCTCCCTCTTACGTGATCCTTTCCTTCCTCCTGAATCACTTTTCTTACTAATAGTTTGAATAAACATATACATACAATTTCCTTTTTCTCACTTGTATCTTCTCCATTTTTCCTCACCTCTCTCCCTCCTCTGCATCCTATTCATTGCACCTCCTTTTGTCTACATATGCTTGATTTAGGCATATATTCCTTTTAGTTTACTTTGTTTCCAGATTACACTTTTTATTCTTTAACTGACTGATACAGATGGTTCATTCCTTTATCTTTTATATACCTCTTCCGTCATCATTTTTCCTGTGTGTTAATCTTTCTCCTCTTATGAATCCTCTGTTTCTCCATAAATGAGTTACTGTCCGTCCAGTGGCACTGATAATATGCTATTCCGTTCCACTCACCCTTCTACACGAAGGTGTCCTTCCTGTAGCTTAAATAATGCAGTAGTCCCCCTTACCCTCACGCATGAGCCCTGGGTGTCCTGGCTGTAGCGCTGACAATTTTGGAGTCCCTATTTACCTTGCTCGTGTACCCCTCAGTTATGATTTTCCACTTCTCTGATGGCGTATTCTTTTTGCTCTTCTTCTATTCACATATTTTGTTTAGTCCACTGCATATACTTTTTTTTTAAATTTTATTAAATATGCCATCTTATTTTCTTGTTCCCTTATGCTTTTCTCTCACGTAATTTCACTCGCTAACATGATTTCATAAGTTGATTGATTGTGTGTGTGTGGGGAGGTGTACTTGTGTGTATTTGTGTGTGTTTTTGTGTTTATGTGTGTATTTGTGCTTGTCTTTGTGTATTTGTGTGTGTGTGTGTGTGTGTGTGTGTGTGTGTGTGTGTGTGTGTGTGTAGCTCCTCATTCACCTCTGTTGCTCGTTGGCCACACTTCCCCCTCCCCAGTATTTACTCTTTCTCCTCTTCACATCTTCATACTCTTTCTTTTTCTAAGTTTTCCCTCTTCTAATGTTTTTAATCTCTCTCACTGTCTCCAAACCACCCCTACCATTTGTAATCTATCTCTATGTCTCTTTCTTTTTCTCTGTCACATTTTTCGTTCTATCTCCCTCCTCTCTCATTTTACCTTTAATCTGATTTTCTTACATTTCAACTATGTCCTCTCAACTCATATTTTCCTATTCTGTCTCTCCATCTCACTTGTCTTTCCGTCTCTACCTTTTCTTTTCTTCTTTCCTCTATTCCATTCTGTTTTCCTGTACCATTCACTCCTGTCACTTCTTTTCCTTTTCCCTCCACATTTATTTGTACCACCCCTTTCATCTTCACTTCCTCCTTACCTCTCTACTCTCCTCCTTCTTCTTTCCTTACCCCCTCATTCTCTTAGCTCTCCATTCCATCTCCCGTCTCTCTTCATTCTTTCCCTTTCATCTTCTTATTCCCTCCCACCTACTTGCCTTCTCTTCCCATTCACTGTCTCTCTGCTTCTTGCTTCCTTTCCCCTCAAACTCCATTCCGCACTTTTCATTACTATTATTATTCACCTTTTCCATTTACTTTCTTCTTCTTTTCTTCCCCATCCACCTATCTTCTTCCTTTCCCTTTCACCTGATTCTTCATCCTGTCCCATCCTTCGCTTCAAACCCCGTCCATTCAACCACCGTTTTTCACCTGCTCTTACTCACTGCCTCCTCTTTTTCCTCTCGCCTCCTTCCCCTCCCCTCCATTCCTCCTTCCCGTCATTTTCCCTTCGCTCGTTCCACCTCATCATAGGCGCTTGTGTATTCCTTCCTGCTCACTACTGGGTCCATTCTCTTCTCCTCGTCTTTCTCTCCACTCCTCCTCCTCATCCTCTTCTTGCTCCTCCTCCCCCTCCTTCATCCCTCCACCTTTCCCTCGTTCAGCCTTCAACATAAGGGCTTGTCAGTGCCTTCCTCCTCATTCATTTCGCTCATTTCATTACCATCTTTTCTTTCTCATCTTCTACTTCGTTCCCTCTTCTTCTCCGTCCCTATCCTTTCCCATCTATCCCCTATCCTCATTGCTTTTATAGTTAGGTTCCCTCCTTTCATTTCCCTTTTTTTCTCTACTCCTCCCTTTTCTCTCCCTTCCCACTTCTTTGCTTCTCTTCTTGCTCTCCCCTCCCTCTGTTTTCTTCTTTTTTATCCTCATCCATTATTCAGTGACCGAAGTAACCTAATGATTTAATTCCCTTCTCTCCATCCACTCTTATTTCCCCGCTTCCTATCCCTTCATTCTTCTCCTCTCCTCCCTCCAACCTCCCCCCTTTCAATCCATCCATGCACCACTCTCTCCCACTTGTCACACTCGTCATTGCTGCTTTTCTCTCCTTCCTCTCCTTCCCCTCTTCCCATTCCTTCTTCTTGTTCCTCTTCCTCCTCATCATCACCTTACCTCGCCATTCTCTTACCTCTCCATTGTACAGTATGTCCCTTCTCACTTCTTTCGTTCCCTTCCATCTTCTTACTTTGATTCTTTATTCCCTCCCTACTACTCTCCTTCTCCTCCCTGTCATTGTCTCTCTGCTTCATGTTTCATTTCCCCTCAAACTCCATTCCATACTTTTCTTTACTCCCATGATCCACCTTTTCTTTTTACTTTATTCTTTTCTTCCCCATCCTTCAGCATGTAGATCTCGTTGTCATAGTCTACTCTGTAACAAGCAACCTCGAAAGGACCATAAGGTCTGTTGCTGTTGTATTCCTCCTCCTCCTCCTCATCTTCTCCCCATTTCTTCTTTTTCTCTTTCCCTCTACCTCCTCACCCCTTTCCGCCATCATTATCATTGATTGTACTTTCCATCTCTCCATCGTCTCTTCCACATCATTCCTCCTCCTCCTTATCGTCCTCTAACTCTTTTCTTCTCTTCCCCCTCCTCCCAGTCTTATCACAGCTTGTCTATTCCTTCCACTCACATACACTTTTTTATATATCATCGTGTCTTCCTTGCTCTTCTTCTTCCGTCATGGTTTTTTTTCTTCCCTGCTCCATCCCTTTTCTATTTCTTTTCAGTACTTCTTCGTGCTTGTCCTTCGTATTTCTTGTTCATCATCTTACATATCTTCTCATTTGCTTTCCCTGTTCCTCTTTTTTCTTTCCTTCCTTCTTCTTGGCTTCTCTTTTTCTTTTTTTCCATTTCTTGTTCTTCACTTATTTTTTCCTCTTTTCCTTTTTGTTCCCTTCTAACATCCTTTCTCTCTTCTCGTTATTCTGTCCTTTCTCATCTTCTCCCGCTCTTCTCATCTTTTCTTTCCTATTGTATGCATCGCCTTGTTATTTTTCTCTCCTTTCCCGATTCCCATTTTAATTTTCAGCATTTTAAATCCTAACTGCTCATGAGGATTTATTTTATTCTTTCTTCTCTTCCGCTCCTTCGTTTTACCTTTCTCTTCTTTTGCTTCTTTTCCTTCCTTCCTCTTCTTTCTCTTCTTTCATTGCCTTCATGTTTTCCTTCAGTCATCCTCCCAGCTCGTACTTCCTCTCTTTCCTCTCTTCATCTCGGTGTCTGTAGATTAACCCATTTCTTTCTGTCTCTTCTTTCTTTTTCTTTTTGCTTTTCTCTCTTTCTTCTTCTTGTCTCCTCCTCCTTTTCATTGTCCCCATTGTTCTTATGTTTTCCTACTCCGCCTCATTTGCATTTTCTCCTCTTCTCCTCATCATTTTTTTTCTTTTTTGTTCCCCCTCTCCGAATCTTGTCTTTCTTTTCCCTCCCCCTTTCCCCTGTCTCCTTTCACATTCCCTTACTCTTTCTTTTGTATTTTTCATCATATTTTCTTACAGTCTTCCCACCCTTCTTCTTGTAATGTTTTTTTTTTCTTTTATTAATTTTGTCCCTCTCTTCCTTTTTATATCACTGTCATCTCACCCTTTCTCCTTCACCTCTCATTCATTTTGCAATTACACCTCTTTGTTCTTTCTGACTGATTCCTTCCTTTCCCTTTTATCTGATTTTTCTTCTCTATTTTTCTCTTTCTCTTTGTCTCTTCTCTGTCGTATTCTTCTTCACTTTTTATCCTCCTTGCCCTCTTCTATATTTCTGCCCCTTTCTTTTTTCTTTTTTCTTTTTTAAGCTGTTGGTTTCCTATTTTGGTCTCCCTTCATTTGTGTTTTAATTTCATTTGTTTTCATTTCTTTGCATGTCATATACTTTTTATCTTTTCCTTTCTCCTCATTTGCATCTCAATTTTGTTCTTCTCTTTCTTCCCTCGTTTAAATTATTACTCGTCTTACGTTCCTTTTCCTCATCTACTTAGTTTCCTTTCCCACATCTGTATCCACATCATAGTTACGTAAGTCCTTTCCTCGTAGGCTACTCCTTCCCTCCTCTCGTCTGCTCGTATTCTCTTCCATCCCTTCTAACCATTCCTATTGTTCTTTTTGTACACCCTTGATTTATTTTGCCTTCTGGTATCGTGGTCATAGTTACGTCCTTCTTTTCCTCTTTTCCTTTCCCATTTCCCTTTCCTTTGTATTCTTATTCCCGTCTCTCTTTTCCTCTTCTTAATCTCCAATATTCTTTTCACTTTTCTTTTTCCCTTTAATTTTACTTTCTCCCTCATTTCCGTTTCCGTTCTTTTATCATTCTCATCATAACTGCATCATCTTTTTCTTCCTTTTCCTTCATTTCTCTTGTCCTTTTTTTCTATTTTTTTCCTTCGTTTTATGAATATCTTTTTATTATCCTCACTATAGTTAAATATTTTGTTCCCTTCTTCCTCTCCCTTGTGTTTACTCTTCTACTTCCTCCTCCTTCACTTTTTTGTGTTCTCCTTCCTCCTCCTTCTTCAAATGATGGCTATTTTTTTCCTCTTCATCACGAAAATTCATAATTCCCTTCCTCTTTTTCCCATCTTGCTTTCCCTCATATTATTATTATTTCTTCTTCTTCTTCTTCCTGCGCTTCAGTACCTCTCCCTTTATTTCTTCCTTCCTCCTCCCTTTCTTGCTCTTCATCATCACAGTTTCAACCTTATCGTGGGCGTCTGTGATTCCTTCCTCTCTTTTTCGTTTTTCTTCTTTTCTGCTCCTCCTTCCTCTCCTGCAATTATCCTCATTCATTTTTTCTCTTTTCCTCCTATCAATCCCTCTCTTCTCTTTTTCCCATCCGCCTTTTCCTTCCCCTTCCCTTTTTTCCCCAGCTCCTCTTTGGCCTCCTTCCCTTCCTCCCACTCCTTCCTCTCCACCATTTCTCTCTTATTCCCTCATTCCTTCCTCCTTTCCTCTTCTTATCTCTCTCCTGCCGTGCCTTCCTCTCTTCCGCTTATCCATTTTCCCTCACCGCAACTACAGTCTCATTTTTTTTTCGTTCTCTTTTCTCTATCCTAATTTTATGCCTTCCACCTAAGATTTCTCCCTTCATTACCTTTGACCGCTTTCTTTCTTCACTCCCCTTCCTCCACCTACTCTCCTCTATCTTTTCCTCCCCTGCACTCAAAACCTACATTTTCCGTTTTTCCTTCTGTACATCTCCCTTTTCAACCCTGTCTTCTATCTTTTTATCTTACGTCTTCCATTCCAAGTTTTCCATTTTACTGAACTCATCATTTCTTTCTCCACTCTTATACGCTTCGTCCCCCAAACCTCCCATCTTTCCTCCTTTTCTTTCATGTTTTAAAAGGTCCCCCCTTTTCACCATTCACTGTTTATTACATATTCCCCAACCTTTCTACCACTCCAGATTTTCTCCTTTAGTTCAGCGAACTAAATTTTCCATTTCTTTTCACTTTCACCTCTCGTCTAATGGTGTCCTATCCTCCCGTGCCTCACACCTCAAATATCCCCCTTTTTTTTATTTCCTATTACACATTTTCTCGCCCATTTCTTTTTTCCTGTGCTATCCAACCAGATTCCTCCTCCCCCTTCCTCCCAAGCACTCTTTCCCCAACTTCTCGAAATCTGGCATCTTATTCCCCACTGCCAACGTCCACCACAAGTTACTAATAACTTACGGCGTCCCCTCACACCACCGGCCAATCCCATAAAGCCATTCGACATGAGAGGATATGCCGAAAGAATCCAACCGAGTCCATGAAAATTTACTGATCAGCATTTATTTCTGGGATCGTATTTACGAGGTATTCTAATTAATTTGTAAGATAGCTTCGTCCCCACAACCCTTATTAATTTGTAAGATAGAGTCATCCCCACAACCCTTAATCGTTTTGTTTTTCGGACGTAGTACTTTTCCACTTACTACTCACTCTGATTTGACTGTGAAATGAACGTTAGCTGTGCGAGTGAAGGCAGTCACATATACTAGCAGTCTTTTGCACAACCTAACACAGTTTAACTTCTACAGATACCCGACACTTCAACACTGCATTGTAGAGCGGATACTGACGTCAAAAATGCAACTCTAAATTATTTATGGAAATAATCCACTAGTATGCACCGTAGTTATAAAGTGCAAAAGCTGGCCAAAGTCCATTGTAAATACGGGCCCCGGTCTGTGTCTACTTACCTCTGACTGCCCACCTTCATCTCTGCCTGAATGCCTGCCCACTCCTTCAACCATACCCTTCACCGTGCTTGCCTGACTCGACTTCTGCATGTGTCAGTCCAGTCTTTCTACCTCCTCTCTCCTTCCTCTTTATCATTTGGCTTATTCTTGCCGGATCGCCTGTTTGTCTGACCGTCACTCCCTCGCAGCGTCCACCCTTCAATACATATATCTAGTTTCCTGCTTCTCAGACCCTTATGACTCAGTCTTGGCATAGTAAAAGCTTCTGAATTGCTTGCATCACTTAACATGTCCCGACACTGAGTTAATGATGAGAGTTTTTCATTTCAAGCTTCTGCTCGACTATCATTCCCTGAACTAAATAAGCTTCTCAAATGTATCCTGCATATTAAAATATTATTAGAACTGTCCTAAAATGAAAGTGTTGAGTTAAAGGCAGTTGTTTTTTCCATTTCTATATTCCAAGAGCTAACCTCTCTCTCTCTGTGTGTGTGTGTGTGTGTGTGTGTGTGTGTGTGTGTGTGTGTGTGTGTGTGTGTGTGTGTGTGTGTGTGTGTGTGTGTGTGTGTGTGTGTGTGTGTGTGTGTGTGTGTGTGTGCGAGCTCGTGCTCGCTTATCAATCTCAGTTTGATCTTTCGAGGCTTTCTTAATGCTCCTGCCGTCCTACTTGTGTGTCCCAGTTCCTGCATCTTTATCTTTGGCTGGGTGCCAGCGTGTATGCTTGCCTGGCTGCTGCTTCCTCGTAGAGATGGTCCGAATATTCGCCCACGCATTTACATTCGCAAATATTTGCATATTTTTTCGATATTTGCATTCACATTTGCATTTGCATGTTGTCATGCCAATATTTTGCAAATATTAGTAATGTAACTTTATAAAGTTAATAGAGAATCAAAGAGTCAACAGCATGAGTTGAACGTGTTCTAGGCTAGTGTTGCCAACCATGCAGCTGTGCCAAAGTAGCTAGGGCTGCTTGCTGCATCATGGAGTGTTGCCAGATTCCCAGTAAAGTCTGGATTTCTCCAGGTTTTTTCGCCTACTGGCAGATTTCCAGAATTTATCAATAAAAACTGGGTAATCTCCAGATTTTTAGCTCATAACGAGACAAAGTACTCTAAATCTCAAGAATTTCTGAGAGAGAGAGAGAGAGAGAGAGAGAGAGAGAGAGAGAGAGAGAGAGAGAGAACGCCTGTCTGACATGATCTGGGTCCGTTCGAAGTTCGTCCAAGATGCGTCTGATATTCTCAGGGGATGCATTAAGAGTTTGGTCCTTGTCCCGCATCCTGATAACATATTAAATTGATAGAAAATTATTCATTAAAATTTTCTGTGACTAAAACTCAGTGAAATTAATTCGTACAAAGAAATGTGAATAACTCGCTTTTCAGTTTTATCGTACAGAGTATTTGCACTTGCATTCCTATTCACTAATATTGAATATTAATATTCTCATTCGCATTCGGATTGGCGAATGTTGAAAAACATACATTCGGTACATTCGGACCATTACTTGCTCCTCGTCTCCCTCCAAAGCCTTAGATAAACTCATGGTCTGAGAAAGTGGCTCGTTTTCTTCTTGTTGCCTACGTCTCGTTCCTTTCACGCCGGGCCCTGTATACATAGCGTTCTGTCTGTCTTCCGGCGTGCCTGTTTTCTTGTCTGCCTGTCTGTTCTGTTTGCTTGTCTTCTTGTCAGTCTTTCTTCCTGTCACTTTTTCAGCCTTTCTGTCTGTCTTCCACTGTCTTATTATATGCCTGCATTCTTGTATGGTTGTTTTCTAATATGTCTTCCTGTCTGTCTTCCCGCCTGCCTTCTTTCTTTCCTGCCTACTCTCCTTCTTAATTGTTCTCTCTCTCTCTCTCTCTTCATATATATATATATATATATATATATATATATAGCCAACCAGGAAGAAGGCGGGCACGCAGGAAATGTGTTTTTTTTTTTTTTTTGGTGAATTGTTTTGCAGATATGAAGGCAGTCATTTTAGGGAAAACTTTAGTCCCTCGTACTTTCAGCTTTATGCTCCACTCTTTTCTCTCCTCTCTCATGTTCATTACTCTAATTTTTTTTCCTTCGCCGTTTTACTGCCACTATTTTTACTCTTTTCCATTACATTTAGCGTCCCCCAGATCCTTTTTTACTTGCTTTTAGCACAATCTCGCTCTCTGCCTCGTCATTCCTAAACATTTTTATCGTTTTCCCTAAACATCCTTTTTATTCTCTTTCCTCTCTTCCCATGTCCTCGGTTATGTCTTTTTTTTTTTTTTAATTATCCTTATCTGCATTCTGCACAGTCTCTTTCTCAGTTATGCTATATTATTTCTTTTCAAGCTCTTCCCTTATCTACAGTTACCTGTCTCTGTATTCGTCAAATTTATAATTTCATTATGTACCATTTTTCCCAATTGTCATTGTTTTCTTTCCCTGTACATTCTTCTTTTCCCCAAACATAAATGTCTCTCCTTTCCATACCTCCTTTGCTGTGTCTCTCGAATCGCACGCACCATGACCCGTATTTTCGTCTTGTAAGAAGGCTCGCTAACACTTTTTCCTGAGCTATTTATATCTGGGTATGGGTAGTTAATATCCGTTTGCACCCTGTTTATGCAGAGTATGGCGACTCGGGTAGGAATTTTAAAACAGGAAAAATGATATTAATGTATAATAAGCAAAATGAATTACCTAGGAAAAGGTATGGAGGAGCTTCCCTAACATGCGAGATGAGCCTTTAGTGTCACCCCCCCCCACTCCCTTCATTACTTCACTGCTACAAGTGTAATATAAAAAAAAATATCATCAAAAACTACAGAATATAATACGATGAGGCAAATGACGATGTAAAGTGACTGAAAGATTTTCGCTGTGATTTTAAAGTGTCATTAGCATAGTTGAGCGAAGCAATTCATTTAATGTTCTTCATTAGAAATATTGCTGACTTTTTTTTATGAGCTGAATTTCGCTTCAAGAAATGTTCTAAATTTTTCATAATTGTCGGGAGGAAATTCATGCCGACGGAAATATAAAATACTTCATTTCTTCCTACTTAACCTAGATTTATGTACTTCATGAACTTACAATAAACTCCGTGAAGAAGTACAGGCCAGTGCCTCTTAAAACACGGCGGTAATTAATCATTATATTCACAACGTGATCCAAGTTGACCACCATACCTGACTGATAAAACAGTTACTCTAAAATATCATCCCAACTAAACAAAACCTCTCCCGACGCAATCCGTTTTTTTTTTTTTTTTTTACTCATAGACCTCATTAGAGTTGTAATTGCCGCCATGGTGTTGGAAAGGTAAAACTTAAAATGGTAGCACCGATATGACGAGAGGGGGAGGGGTGGAGCTGCCTGGTTGTACAAACGTCCCTTACAGCCGTATTCTTAAATATAATCCCTTCCCTAAACTTTCCCTTCCCGTCGAAGGAGTTTTGATTTCCATCGGTATTCAAACAGATTTCCTTGGTAAGGAAGGGAAAATGTTCAGGTTGGTAGCCCTGTTAAGTTGAAACGACCAATTCTGCTGATGTTTGTTATGGTGCATGGAGCGTTAGAATTATAAACTAATACTTCAGAACACGCATATCTCGTGCTGGATAATGAAAGCACGACACGTTTGAGATGTGGGAGGTCGCCACCACCACATCCATACTGTTGGTTTGTATTCAACCATAAACACAATTCTGGCCACCACCACAGTGGTGTTCACTCCTCAAGACAACATTTTGATGATAAATTATATTCGAGGAATATTATTATCTTTAATCTTGATATTCATAAATGTAAGAATCACTTGTTACCCCCTGGGGATAGGGGGGTTTCAAGAATACTCTCCCAGTATCCCTGCTTGTCGTACGAGGCGACTAAAAGGGTTGGTGGTGGGTTAGTGCCCCACCCCGTAAAAAGAACTAACTAAACAAGCGAATAAAGCGCCTCGGACCAGGACTGACCATACGTTGACGACTAAGGAACGGACAAAGGACGTTCTGAGGGTGGGGACATGGAATGTGAGAGGAGTGAATGATCAAGTGAATGAGAGAGAGATTGTTCAGGTGCTTGAGGATGCAAAAGTGGATATATGTGGATTGACTGAAACTAAATGAAAAGGTGAAAGGGTGAGAGAATGGGAATATGGTTTAGGTAAATGTGCTGGAGTTAATGAGAATGAGAGGGCAAGAGAGGGAGTATGTCTGATGATAAGCAAGAAGTGGAAGGAGAATATAAGAGAGTATGGAACAGTGGGTGCAAGGATTGTATGGGTGAGGATGAAAGTAGGTATACAAGCGTGGGCGATTGTATGTGTATGCTCCAACAGAGGACCGAGTGGCAAGAGTGAAAGATGAGTTTTGGGCGAGAGTAGAAGCATGTATGGACAAATTTGAGAGGAGCAAGAGAGTGCTTTTGATTGGAGACATGAATGGCGAAGTTGGGAATGTACGAGTGGATGGAGTGGTTGGTCAGTGGGGTGTGCCAGCTGAAGTAGATGGGAATGGTAGTGCTTTAGTGGATATCTGTGCTTGTAAGAGGTTGACAATAGCCAACATCTACTTTCGGCATAAGATGATCCACCGGTATGAATGGAGAGTAATGAGGAGGATGGATGGTGAACTTGTTGAACGAAAGGCAATGATAGACTACGTGTGTGTGGATGAGCGAATGAGAAGACAAGTGTTGGATGCAAGAGTGTGGAGAGGGTGGGGGAATGGAGTCTCCGACCATCACTTAGTGATGGCCAAGATAAAGCTGCAAAGAAAATGATTAAGGAGACGAAAGGGAAGACAGGAGGAAACAGCTCGTGTGAGAAGAGTGGAGAATTTGCAAGATTGTGAGAAAATGGCAAAGTATAAGAGTATAGTGGAAGAAAGATTGGGAAGGTATGAGCTAGAGCAGATGGAAGGGGTGGAAGACCTATGTAAGATATTCACGGAAGAGATAGGCGCAGCGTGTGAGGCGGTTTGTGGAGTGAGGAGGAGGTGCAAGGGTGTGCAAGGGACAGCATGGTGGAATGATGAGGTGAAACGAGCTGTGGAACAAAAGAAGAAGGCATATAGTGAATGGTTAGCGAGTAGAGGTAGGGGAGAAGATGAGAGAGAGAAGAGAGAGGTATATGTGAGCAGGAGAAGGGAGATGAAGAGACTGGTGAAGGAGAGTAAGAAGAAAGTGGATGAAGAGTTTGGGAGGAATCTGAGTGTGACATGGAGGGAGAGTAAGAAATTGTTTTGGAAGAAGGTAAAGACAGTAAGGCAGTGTGAAAGGGGATATAGTAGGGGAGTGAAAGATAACAATAATAGATTGTTGGTGGAGAAGAGAGAGAAATTGAGTAGATGGAAGGAGCACTTTGTGGATTTGTTGAGAGCAATGCGAATATAAGTAGTTGGGGAATGGCTGGGAGAAGAAGAGATGAGAGGAGGGAGGAAGAGATCAGTAGGGCGGAAGTAGTGGAAGCAATTAAGAAAATCAAGATGAGAAAGGCCCCAGGAACTGATGGAGTGTGTGGTGAAATGCTGAGTATGGGGATGAGATTGTTGTGGAGTGGATATGGAAGTTGTGTAGATTGGCTTGGGAAGAGGGAAGGGTTCCAGAGGACTGGAAATCAGGTATAACTGTTCCTTTATACAAAGGAAAAGGGGAAAGAGAAGTATGTGGTAACCATAGGGGTGTGACTGGTAGAATATATGGTAGAATACTCATTGATAGGGTTAGGCATATGACAGAGGAGCTAGTTGAGAAGAACAAGGGAGATTTAGGAAGGGAAAAGGGTGTGTAGATCAGATATTTGTTCTAAGATGTTTAGTGGAGATGTATCTAGAGAAGAGAAAGAAAGTGTATGCTGCCTTCATGGACTTGGAGAAAGCTTATGACAGAATAGGTAGGCAAGGTATGTGGAAGGTATTAAGAATATATGGGGTGGAGGGGAAATTGTTGAATGCTGTGAAGAGTATGTACGAAGGAGCTAGGGCTACGGTGCGAGTGGATGGTGAGCTGAGTGAGTTCTTTGATCTCAATGTGGGACTGAAACAGGGTTGTGTGATGTCTCCATGGCCGTTTAATATATACATGGATGGGGTTGTGAAGGAGGTGCAAGGGAGGGCAGTGGATGTGGGGGTGGCTCTAATAAATGAGGGTGAGATTTGGAAGATTCCATTGTTGCTGTTTGTTGATGATACAGTATTGTTGAGTGAAGATGAATGGGAGTTGCAAGGTTTGGTGAATGAATTTGGGACAGTGTGTAGGAGGAGGAAGCTGAAAGTTAATGTAAATAAAAGTAAAGTTATGGTGTTTGAGAGGAATGAAGTCACAGAATGTACAGTGAGGTTGGATGGTGAGGATATGGAGAATGTGAGTACATTCAAGTACTTGGGTAGTGTGATGAGTAAGGATGGAACTATGGGGGATGAAGTGCGTGAAAGGGTACAGCAGGGAAGGAAGGTTGTTGGGTCACTGAAGGCAGTGATGAGAAATAGGGAGGTGAGTATGGAAGTTAAGATGTCACTGCATGATAGTATTGTGATCCCTACCCTGATGTATGGAAGCGAGGCGTGGATCTTGCAAGAGGGGAACAAGTCAAGAGTGAGAGCAGTGGAAATGAGTTAATTGAGAGGAACATGTGGAGTGACATGGAGGGACAGATTGACGAATGAAGAAGTGAAGGAATGTTGTGGGGTGGATGTGGATGTGGTTGAGAAGATTAGGAGAAATACACTGAGGTGGTTTGGACATGTGGAGAGAATGGAGAATGAAAGACTGACTAAAAGGATGTATGTAGGTGAGGTGGAGGGAGGGAGAGGGAGGGGTAGACCGAGGATGAGGTGGAGGGTGGAATTGAGAGGTATATGAGGGAGGGGGGGGTGAGTTGGGAGGAGGGTAGTCAAATGGTGGGTGACAGAGCGACTTGGAGGCGTTTTGTCTGCGGCCACCCTTTGCAGGATTAGGGCATCGGGCTATAGATAGATAGATAGACTTGTTAACGTCCGTCTCACGTACTCGCATGGCGGCGCTCACATGTTTCTTTCCAGCTGGAAGACATGAGCCGAACCACTCGTGTGACCTTGATGGCAGATTTTCTTTTTTCTAGCAATTTAACAAGCAAAATACTTCTTAAAAAAAAAAAAATCCTCGTGTGACCATGGCCATACTGTATAAGCTTTGTCTGTGTCAGATCATATATGACTGGGTGAATACTGGAGGTAGCAGGTCGTCTGCTCTGTTTATGTCTGGCTAAACATCTCAGCCGACAAGGGTAATACTTTTAAAGAGATACAAATAGCATTTAAATATCAGTATGTCGTTGTAAATCGTATTAATAATATTGTACAGCACCTTTCATCGGTATTTTAGAAATATTTAAGATAATAAACTGCATAAGAACGCACAAAAATTGCCAACGGATTTTTGTAGAGACGGGTCAAATGATTCCGTCAAGTTCTAATAATTTCGGCTGCTCGAAGGGAAGACCTTACCCTTCGAGCAGCTCAGAAAGGGAAGGATTTTTTTTTAAAGAATACCAGTTCAGCGAAGGATGACCTTCCCATGCATCTACAAGGGAAGGAATAGTTTAAGAATAAGGGCGTTAGCTCCTCCCGATCCTCCGAAAGAGTACGAGTACTGAAGATGGTGGAAAAGGGGAATCTTCGACCTGCAGTCCACCGGGTTCACGTCGAGATGAACGTGGGGTTCCATATACTACTACTACCACTATTACTACTACTTCTACTACTAGTACTGTTAATATTACCACTTCTGCTACTACTACTACTACTACTACTACTACTACTACTACTACCACCACCACCACCACCAAGAATTTCAAAATCAATGCAAAAGCGATTTTAAACCTTAAACATGTGGGTGCAACTGCAAAATTAAAGTACTGATTTATTTTTAATAAGGAAAATGTGAATACTGAATTTCGAAAACCCAGCAACAGGAGTATCTGAGTCCAGCAGTTTTCATGGAATTCTATATATGAGTTTCATAACTTCGACTAAAATTGGTTACTGTTTACCATTGCACCTTCCACTGAGCGACCAGACACAGCTACAGTAATCGACCTAGAGCCATAACGTGCAGTTCAATCTTCAGTCGCCATATTTTTCCCACCACGGTTGTGTAATCTATAAAACTGGGCTGCGTGATGTACAGTGCAGCAGTTTTGGTAGTAAGATGTAAAAAGTGCCGTATTCTAAGAGCTTTCCCCCCTCCCCCTCCCAGCACAGTAAAGCAAGTCAAATGCTCCTCTGCTTAATGAACTGGGGGAATGATCGCGAAGCTGCACAAGGGGCCTCACCAATACAACGTACATTGTTAGCAAAGTTGAAGTGATTCCAATAGCATTTTCCTTTTTTTTTTTTTTTTTTTTTTACAACTACAGTGAATATTTCGATTACCTCGTCTCCTTGTACACCAGAATGCAAGCAGTGTGAAATGGTAGACATCATGTGTAACCCTCAGTCTCCTATGACTTACTCTTGGGTGATGAAAATTGTGGCGTTAGTTGAAACAGAATACTAGATTTGGTCTGGTCATGAAAGGTAATGGTGGCAATAACAACTCTACGGTACCCATGGTTCAGTCTCTGCTGAATGAAAACTGTCTAGCATTCGCTGTAATAAATATAAAGTAGAGTTGTTCCGTTCACGTGTGCAAACATATAAACGTATCTGAACAAAATGAATCTGAATCAACTATGATCTGTTTTCTTTATCATCACACCAATACACCGAAATCAGTTGTTTTGAATTTGTCTAAAATATTACTTCACAGTTGGTGTGACAATTTGTCTCTGCTGGACTCCAAACTGTTTTATATTTTTAGTATATTCCACTAACTGATGAACGCACAATAATGCGATTTTTTATTTTTCAGGTCAGCCCTCATGCTCACAACCCTCAAGCGCTCACACTAAACACAAGCACACACTCAGAAATGCATTTTGCACGTCCACGAGCAAAAAAATAGAATGGAATAAAAATAACGCGCGCGACCACATTCCTACCTGAGCAGGAAGATGTTAATTTTAACACACTGGCTCCTATGACTCACTGAACTGCATGAAACTGTCTAGCGTCAGTTAGGCTGCATCCTCACGTGTGCTCGAACAAGCGCCGGCAACATATAGGCAGCACAGTAACGAACACCTTGCAAACATGTTGGGAACAGCAGCATCCAGATCATGTTGGCAACATCATGATGAAGTCTTAGTTGCCTGGTATGGACACACTTATCCCATCGCCTTTGCTGCCAGTGTTCAGAGCTGCACTGAAACATGTTAGCATACATCTGTCCAAATACTGATGTAAACATGTACCCGAACATGTTACCAGCTGTGTTGCCAACATAATGTTCTAGGGCACTTGTGGACGCGACCTTACAATAAAATTTTTCGTGCCGACAGTGAAAGGGTTAATGGCAATAACTTATACGCTCTTTCACTCCAGTGACGTATTCTGATCTAAATTCGTCTGCCGTTAGATGGGATATTACCGAGCTCTCTCGATCATGAGAGGGTTAACCAGTTGGCTGCGATTATCTTACCTTCAGTTAACGAGTAATGAGTTTCCTATGCTCTAGTGAATTCTAGGAAATAAAAGCCTTAAAAACTACCATCATTACCGCATTGGTCAAGAATACAGTACCGTAATATATTCCAATTTGGGAAGGACGAATTTATTACGCTAGTAGAAAATGAATTCAGCCAGAGGGTCAGTGCAGATTTTGTGTTGGAGCACGTTTGCATACTGCTTCGGTGGTGTGACATTTTAACTTCCTTCTAATTCCCACAATGCGATATTTTACAGTTTTAGGGAAAGAGCTGGTAAGGCACGGGTTAGAAGTTGTCTCCATCAGCCTCTTCACATCCACACATCTCTCAACAAGGTGAATGATATCAGATGGTGGTGTAATCTTGCTGGAGTTGTTATAAGTCGCGGCGCACGACTCTGAGGTTGTCATTATCGTACCCTGGCAACCTATCATTCAAAAGTGCGTCCCATTTTGTATCATATTATACACGAATCATATTATTATGCACGAATATATTATACACGATTATTATTATACACGAACATATTATACACGAATCACCTACGTCTCATTATACACGAAATGGGACGCACTTTTGAATGGTAGGTTGCCAGGGTACAATAATAACAACCTCAGAGTCGCGCGGTACGACTACAGTCATTTTGTATTTCATCCAGCATATGTAGAACAACATATTATATAGATAGATAGATAAATAGATAGATAGAAGCAGGGAGTCAGATGATGAGAGGTGTTGTGTCTGCGAGAATCGAGCAGTGCTAAACATGCTTACACACTCTGACAAGAGGAATGCTTGATAGGCACACGACAGCATCTAGTGGCCATATACACACATACACACATGCTCACACAGGCTACGGGAACTTTCCATCCACGAGGAACACACGTGACACACCCCTGCTACACCAGAATTTTTATTCACCGACCATAAACCACTGGTGGGTATGTTTAAAGAAAAACTCCTTTCTGGGAGGAAAGCAAGATGGAAATGTACAGTTGAAAAGTACAATGTACAAATTCATTATATACAAGGTAAAATGAACATAGTAGCTGACGCATTATCTAGGAACCCGAACACAATTCAGGTCGCAGCGTTAGATCTCAAAGGAAATATCCCAAACCACGAGGATATCGCAAAGGCACAAAGACTTGACCCAATATGGTCAAAAGTAATATACAAGTTAGAAAGTGGAGATGACATACAATTACCCAAACTTCATGTCCCACTTGAACAATTCACAATGGTCAATAATACATTATACAAAATTAACTCTAAACAACCAAAACGCCAAAGAAATACTAACCAGTTGGTAGTACCTAATGACATGATACCCCAAGTATTACGATTGATACACGACAGCCCACATGCAGGACATCCTGGAAAGGATAAGACATTCAACCAAGCCCAGCTATTATATTACTGGCCTTCATTACGAAGAGATATAAACAATCATATAGACAGATGCGAATCATGTGCGAAACACAAAGGATACCCAATCACACCTGCACCGATGGGTAATTACCCAGTACCACATCAACCATGGGACATTGTCGCTGTTGATTTACTCAAGATGCCATTATCATACAATAATAACCTATACTTATTCGTAGCAACGGATCATTTTTCCCGTTATGTCATTTTAGCTCCAATTAAAGATAAGTCAGCAGAGACAATAGCAAAGTCAATAACAGATAATGTAATATGTCGCTTTACTACCCCAAAGGTATTAATAAGTGATAATGGAGGAGAATTTAATTCTGAGATCTTACAAGAAATATGTAAACAATACAACATCAAAAAGGTTAACGTTTTGGCCTATCACCCAGCATCGAATGGGTTGGTAGAGAGACAAAATAAGAAGGTATTAGATGTGCTACGACACATTCTCAGCGAAAATTATGCAAGCTGGGATGATTGGATTCCCAGAGTAGAGGCCTCCATTAATGGGTCTATAAATAAATCCATTGGTGACACACCACATTTCATTATATATGGCACAGATAAAAAATTACCATATGAGCTCCTAGAAGGTGACAGCATGCCTATATACAATTACGATGATTACTCTAAACTCCGTTTACGTGAATTCCAGGACATTCACAAAAGAGTGAAAAAACAATTAACGATGTCCAAGGAAGAAATGACGGAGGCATTTAACAAGAAGGCAAAAGATTCACCTATCAGCTTAGGAGACATTGTTTACGGAGTCATTCATACGAGAGACAATAAATTATCCCCAAAATTTGAGGGCCCATAAAGTGTAATTAACATAAAAGCAAAGTTTTAATTAAGTCACTTTCAAGTGGCGAGGAAAAACAAGTTCATATTGACCATTTAAAACGAGTTTCAAGGGAATTATCACATAATTATTCAGCCTCGGATACAATCGAACAGGTGAACGTACCTCAAGAAACCAAGCAAGAACACAACAATGATTACAAAAAGAAATTAAGGTCATATACCAAACAATCGAACATAGGTGCAACTATTCCAATAAAATCTACAGTACATCATTTACGAGAATTAAATATCGATTTAAACTCCTTCTATAAATGAAATAACAGTCAACCGTAACGCACATCATCACTACCATCAACCACAGCTTTATAGGAAATTAATAGATTTTTTTTTTCGGTAGGTTACGATGGATGGACTTATGCTATGGATTCTCCTCTACATAGTAAGAGTATATGCGCACCTAGACCCCAAGCATATAGTACGACAAGGATGCCTCATAGCTCCAACGGCCACGACTACAATCGTTAAGAACGTCATGAGTACTGAAATAAGTCTAGATTACTTGTATGACTTACCTACTTATCTAGAAAGACTTGCGACGCCGATGCGAACTCTGGACTTCAAGATAGGGAATTATGTTTCACAAGCACATAACACCAAGGAAGTGGATGAAATGGTGAAGTTAGCGAAATGGAAACTAGAACAGGCGAAGTCAACTATGCTCGTCATGATCCAAGATCTCCCATCTTATGGAACGGAGGTACTGAGCGACAGGAACAACATCACACGTACTCGCCAAAAGCGCGGTTTGTTCGACCTGGGCGGCGCAGTTCTTGGAAACATCTTCGGATTGGCTACAGAGGATGACCTTAAAGAAATAAACAACAAATTTAATAAGATAGCTCAGGTACTAACATACCAAGATAAATTCATCACAGGACAGAACTCAGCAATGAAGACAATTGTGAAAATCTGAAACAAGCAGAAAACGTAGCTCTCGAGAGTGTAGATAAAATAAATGAATTAGAGGGCAACGTTACTCTTTTCCAGCACTTCTCCATCATCACAGAACATATTGACACGATTCTACTACAATTAGAGAACACTAGAGATCGTTTCAGGGCACTTATGCAAGGAATTTCGAATGCTGGTGATGGCAAGATCACAAATGACTTACTCCCAGTTCATGAGCTATGTCAGATAGTTAGTCAAGGCATACATAAACATAAATTGAAACCATTGTTCTGCAGTAGGGAATTTATGCAATATTACCCGTACATAGAAGCAACACTAACACCAACATCAGTGATAGTTCATGTACCATTCATCACTGAAGACCTGTTCACAGTATACCAAATACACCCTTTTCCCTATAAAAATAACAACACTTTGGTCATCATCAACATCAACACAGACACCGAACTCATCATGGTCTCCAAGAGACGAGACACTGTCACTTTCGCAAGTGAGTCAACGATTGAGCGAAAGTGCCGCACATCCTTACATGCTGTTCATCTTTGTCCTGCGTACATTTTCACGTTTCAGCCTACTGATACGGTCCCTTGTGAAATGGCAATCATCAGCAATAACAATATTCATCATCAGTGCAACTTCACTTTTGCTCCAGATAAACTTGTACACCATCAACGCATTGGACACTCACAGTTTTTTTATTTCCCTCATAACACATCAGTTTACATAGTCTGTCCAGATATACCACCATCTCATACATCAGCCTCAGGATTATACATAGCACCAGACTACTGTGCGGTATTTACACCAGCCATGTCTACTTTATCCACCATCAATCACTACGCCATTATCAACCATACACACAAACATTTCCACCCACTGCCTAATATGAACTTAAACATGAGCACAAGTATTAAGCTGACTTCACCTAAGTTTGAAACTATGCAGCTGATCAATGAAACAATGAAGCCCTGGGAAGATTTGAGTTTGAGTATGTTCAACCCATATTATGTGTATAGCCCAGCACCTACTGTCTTTATAATCGTCTGCATTGTAGTTGCAGTACTGCTGTTCGCAATGCACAGAATGCATGCAAGAATTGCTAATTTGGAGTCATTATTTAGTGGGGGGAGAGTTAACATCACAGTTAACCACCCTGAATGAAGTGTATATATTTTGTATATAGTATTAATTATATATAAAGAAAAATAAATAAATAAAAATAATAATAATACAAAGAAGAATGACCCATATATGGCAGACCAGTACCATTATCTTTAAATGAAATATTAATAACTCTTACAATAATCTTAATTTTAAACTATTTTTATTCTTGCATGTATGCATTTCACTATAATAACCCAAGTACATACTGTATTACAGTTAAATAATTTACTGTAATGCATTTATTCAAATATGTATACAACTTATTTAAAATGTAATATTACTGAATAATCACTATTTACTATGAATAATATATGTATACAATATTCATACAATTATGTTACTTTACAATATTGTATATTTCACTTAATTAGCTTATAAGTTCATTATAATGTATATATAATATGTATTAATATATTATGACTATTAAATGTCGATGGTACGCCATTTTTGCGCGGCCGAGCAGTATGTAGAACTACATATTATATAGATAGATAGATAAATAGATAGATAGAAGCAGGGAGTCAGATGATGAGAGGTGTTGTGTCTGCGAGAATCGAGCAGCGCTAAACATGCTTACACACTCTGACAAGAGGAATGCTTGATAGGCACATGACAGCGTCTAGTGGCCATATACACACATACACACATGCTCACACACAGGCTACGGGAACTTTCCATCCACGAGGAACACACGTGACACACCCCTGCTACACCAGAATTTAGGAAAGAGAGCTCAGACGGAGATTAGCCACAGAAGAGGCAAGAGAGAAGTAGACAGGCCTCAGAGGAGACAGGTGACGGGAGAAGGGCTTGGCAATTTGAGAGAGAGAGACAGATAGCGAGACAGGGAGGTAGCTACCCGGGACTTATACTCGTCCGTGTGAGAGACTTGTTAATATTTCCAAGACAAATAAAAATAGTCCCATACTGTTCTTTACCTCTCCTGTCACAATATGACACATATACTCTGTCAAGAGTAAGCCTCTTAGTCCAGTGATTTTTATTTGATTAAGCCACCTTCAGACTATGTTATTTAACCCTGGAAGAATATCTAATAATTAAAGGGGTTAATTAAGGTTTACATAACCTCTCTAGAACGAAATGTCTCTTCAGAGCTTAAAATCATCTCCTTGCGAGAGGAAGAAGAAAATGAATAATGCGTCCTCTGAATGATGGGATTAAAACAATGCATTTGACACTAAGGATACTATATTATAAGACGCAAATTATTTCACCAGTGGAACATGTGCTACGAATTCTACCCCAGCAAAAACATTCATTTACACATACTGTTTTACCTCTACCTATCTAAAACTAGACACTTTAATTACTGAAAGGGTGGTCACATACATATTGCCTACTTGTTCCCCAGTCCTCCGCCATCAAGCTGTCCTCACTCAAATTCACAGTTCATATACCGGTACTTCTGACACTCCCTCATTTCTGGTTTCCTATTCCCCCTCTCCTTGTCCATCTGTCTCACACTTTCCTTATTAGTCTCCCTTTCCCCTTTCTCTCCACATAACCAAGCCGTCTTAGGATGCTGCTCGTAACAGTTCCAGTACATTAGCTGACACTAGTATTTGTTCATTCTCTTGTAACAAAATTGAAAACCATTGAGAATATCTGCATTTGAAAGTTAACGCCATCACAACAGCGATGTATTTTTTGAATGTTAATTTTCTTTCCTCTGGATTATTATATTCAGCTTACAAGACTTCTCGAAATGAAGGGGCTAGATGCCGACTCCATCAGCTCTTTCTTTACAGACCTTTACCAAGCTGAAGAAAAACTGCTTAAAGATAGCATTACAGTCCTGGGAAAAATCTATCATTGGATTAAATTTATTTATACCAGAATGAAGTCACACATCCACAGTATACCGGAATTTCATTTTTGCCTTTGCTGTCTGGGAAGCAAACTGGGAACGAAAAAATAATGTAGAAGTTAATGAGACTCTGATGCAAGACTGGTGCGGAATAATGTTGCAGGGGAGAGGGAGCAAATGACGGTATTAGTAATGCCAGTCCTTTATTAAAGTGTCTGGGTTAATATTGTAATGCGTGAGTGTGATTTATCTGACAGGAACGAGGGCTATTTGTTGAGCAGGAGGGGAAGTACATTGCCCGGTATCTGGTCTGGGAAAACAAAAAATAGTTGAAATATAATCACACATTTCTTTCTAATTTTTTTTCCCTTGCATAGTTCCAGAGTTCTATCTCGGCTGAAGTCACGCGATGCTTCCAAGGTGAAAGTGGGTAAAGGTACGCAAGAGTGTTAATGTTGGAATACTCATGGTCAGGACAATAATAATATGTATTTTACTTGACGCTGGGCGATTTTATTCATCTCAGTGAGAGCTGTAGTGGGCTGAAAGTAATGGTAAAGAAACAAAGAAACATGCCAGCGATGGGAGAGTCTATGTGTCGGGTATATGAGAAGAGAGACGCCAGGCCACATTATTAATCTGAGTGTGGATCATAGTTGCCTGAAAGTAATAACAACAATGGAACAACGAACATTCCAGGGAAGGGAGAAGCTACGAGTCGGGTATGTGATAAGAGAGTTTGAACTTGCATTTTACGGCTGCGGATAGTGGCGTTGGAGAGGGATGCCCTATTTGATGGCACTGATAAAAATGGATGTCTCCCCTGCCGGTTATACATGCGTCTAAATTTCATGTACTTCACTTACCCCTTCATTACGGTGACTTTTTGCTTGTGTTCTCTTGTTCTTACCATCACATAACGATTTTGTTGAATTTGGAGAAGTCAACTTGTAGTGAAAGGGTTAATGAAGGCTATATATATCTGATCTTTCCAGTTCGATGGGTTTCTCCTATCCTAAGTATAGTGTGACAGTTGCAAGGATAAATTTTGTCCCTCTCATGGACGGGACCAATAAAGTATTCCAATTCTAAATGGTGCCAAACGATTTTTTTTTTCCCAATGGGAGGGGGCCTTTTGTACGTACCGGAAAAGGGATGAATCCGCCGAGCTAGGACCAATACTCTGCAGGGCAACAAGAGATCCTTGGAGATACTACTGCATCTCTCACCAGAAATTCGCATCCCTTGTGCGTCATAGGTGCCTGAGTTCAAGACATAATCGTACTGAAGGGGTTTAACAAATGTATCCTTGATTTCATGTAAATTAAGCATACAATAGGGCTGAGGTGGAGGACAGATGAAGAATAAAAAAGGGGTGACCAGTTTTAATCTTCCCCGGTGCTGCACAGTTTTGTTCAGTGTAATACTAATGGCCGTAATGTTAAAACTGAGAACGCAGAGGGACAGACAATCCTCTGTTTTTATGGTCATTTATTCAACACCTGCCGCTGTTACATGTGGTCATGTAGTATCCAGCATGACAAAATTTAATCAGCAACGATATAGATTTTTAAAAAATGTACTTTTATCATCACATGCTTCTGAACTTATTGCCATAAATTGGTGGGTGGCCAATACCATCGTGCTCTCGTGTTAAGATATTTACTGTTTTATTCTTTCTTTCGTTATACTTAAACTACCACTAGATGACTAGTTTTGTATTAAGAAAAACTTGTAGTTGTGATGATGTTAATGAAGCTTATATGTATTCAAAATATCTCACCTAAGCCGAAGAAAATCGTCGGGAGGTTGCAGTTATAAATCCTAAAATCGTTCACCGTAGTGAAGTAGTTAATAATACAAGCATAAGATATATACGCCACAATGTATATCAAAATCCTTACTGTGCAAATTGAGTTTCCCTATGCCACAACAAGACCCTGACTTGCAAACATATTTACGATGGAGCCCCTGTCGTAACATGGATTTGTTTTTACAGGAAAAATTAAAGACAAGGAAAGATTCTGGTTTCTTTCTTCGTACAGAGAGCACTCATAACGTACGGTTATTTTTAGCGTCAAATTGAGATTTGTTAATGCAGGAGAAATACGAGACATGGATAAATTCTGCCATTTACTCTCACTGTCCGTGCAAAAATAATAATCCTAGTTACAAGAGGAGAGTGACTTCGGACGCCACATCACATACCACCTCATTACAGGGGATAAGTGCAGGCATCGATTTATCAGGCACAGTGCTCTCAGCCTCAGCATGAACAGATTAATGATAACTCCCTGGCAGCATACAGTTCATTGTGACGCAGAACGCCATTAATCAAGCACTGACGACGTTACAGTAGATCGGCAGAGAGGGAGACTTGGCCGGTAATAGCGTGATACAGAGAGCAGACCTCAAGATCTTTAAAGTTTTTAAAGTGATGGCGATTTTTTTTTTTTCTATATTAACACCAGTTATTGATATTCATCTTGAAAAAGGCCTGTCGAACTGAACGGGTTATTGGAAGCTTAAGTTGAATTTACTAGATAAAAAGATCTATCCGAAAACTGAATAAATTTATCTGGAGGTAAAGGAAATAAAATGTATATTACTGTAGGTTTTCTGATTGGAGGAATTAAGGTTCACTGTAACCTAAAAGGCCATTTATCAAGCGCTCTCGAGCTTAATGCATCTGAGATTATGAATTAGTCGGGAACAATGTGCTACCGAAAACTTTTTGCATAATAATGTCGTAACATAAGAACGTAACCCAGATGAAAGAAACCTCTAATAACACACTGGAAGAAAAATAACTAACCATACCATTAATGTGCCAGAAATCGAACCCGGGACTCGCATGTGAACGACCAGATCCTTATCACAAAACTAATTAATGTAACCTCGCCCCCGGCTGTGGGCCTGAAGGGAAGAGAACCCCCTGGAACACAAGCAGTAGAAGGTTTTACTTACCCGATTGCCAGCCTGAGAACCTTGATACACAATCATATGATTTCGCTTAAATCTAACCCTTGCAGTCCGAGGACGTCATTATTGATGTGTTCTTGCTGCTTGTAGACGATTTTAGCCGACTTGGGAATGGCGTCATCAAACGAAAGCGTCAGTGAAGGCAGTATTCAAATTAACCATTTATCTGTAAGGTAGTTACTAACATCCAAATATATAATGAAAGAAAAAACGTCATACGATGTTGTTATTGTTGGTGTGGCTCCAGGCTTATCTGAGGCAAACTTGGTGGATTGCAGACTGAAGGTGTCCTTCTCCTGCAGTACCCAATCCTCCTGGAGAAGAATGGGGAGGAAGTAAAGGGACGTTTGTATAACTGGGCAGCTCCGCCACCCTTCTCCTTTTCTTCTCTCCTTCCCTTCCCATCGTGTCGCTCCCCTTCCTCTTTTACTTCAGTTCTCCGTTGTCTGTTACTTTCTCTCCTCATCCTTTTCCATCATTACTCGATTTCCTTTTCACTTTCTCCGTCCTTTCCATCCCCTGTTCATTCCCTTTTTCCCTCCACTGCGTAGTGATTCCTTCCCTTTCCCTTCTTCCTTCCCCCCTTCTCTTTGTTTCTCTCTCCCTACTGTTTTTACTCTCTCACTTCCTTTATCACTCTACTTTCCTCATGACCTCTCTTTCACTTCAGTCCTTTTTGACTGCCCCTTACCTCCTTTTACTCCCCTTCAATTTACCCTTCCTTTCTCTTCCCTTCACTTTCACTCCCCTTTCTGCTCTGTCCTCCATCTGCTTAATCGTACCTGTTCCCTCTATCCTGTTTTCTTTCTCTTCCTGTTTCACTCCCTTTCATCGTCCTCCCTCCCTTCCTCCCCCTTATACTCTATACACTTCAGTTGTCTTTGCCTACTCATCATTAAATTTTTCCCTTCTCTCAGTGCATGATACCAATTCCATTTTCATCATTTTTCTCTCTCCTTCCCTTCCCTTTCACACCCCTTCTCATCCCTCTTCACTTCCCTCTTCCTCCTATTCTTCTCCTTTCATTCCTTTTTTCTTCCATCTTCACTCCCTTTCCTTATCCTGTCATTCCACTTCAATCAGTCCCCTTCCTTCTCTTTTCATTCCCTTCCCTTACCTTTCATGTTTCTTCCTTTCCCTTTCACTCCCCTCCCCTCCCTTTCATTTCCATTCCTTCGTTTTCACTGCCCTTCCCTCCATTTTCACATCCGTTTGATTCTCTCTTCACTCCCCTCACACCTTCCCTCCTTTTTAACTCACTCCCCTCCCGTTCATTCCTCGTGTACAGTACTTCTTCATTGTAACTCACTCACAACCCCATTTTTACTGCCATTCCCTTGCATTTCTACCCCCGCTGTCAACTACCGTGCCTCTCGTCATTTGATTCTCGCGTTCCGCTGTGTAGCTGTTTCAGCCCTTTCATTTTGCCTTTCCACCCCTTTTCAGTTTTCCCTCTAATGTTCTTCCTCTGTTTATACCTCTTCAAACATTTGTCCTGCCTATCATTATATTCGTTACTGTTCGTATCTCTTCACTTCTTATATTTTGTTCCGTTATCTTTTTTTTCCTTTCTCTCTCTCTCTTTGTATGTTTCTTTCTTCTTCTTATCAGTGCTCATTTTTCCCCTATCCCCTTCCATGCTTCTAGTTCACTCCACCATTCTATTTTTTGTTTTCACTTCAATACCCCTTCCTCGCCCCTTCCCTTTTTCGCCCCTCTCCTTCCATGCTCGGTCTCCTTCCCACTCATGCACCCTCTCCCCCTTGCCTCTCCGATCCGCCCCTCCCATCTTTCTTTGCTTCCCCTCCCGTCCCAGCCTCTCCTCCTCTTCTATCTTCCTTTCACTTTTCTCCTCTCCCATGCCCTTTTCCATGTCTTTCCCTCCATTCCTCAAACATCCCCTCTCTCCCACCCTTCGTCCCCTCCCTTCCCCTCAGCAATAATTCCCTTCCACTTTCATAATCCATCATATCCTATTCCACCCTTCCATTTTCATTCCCCTTTCCTCCTACTTCTCCTTCCAAATTCATTCTCATACATTCCCACGTTGCTGCTTTGATGTTCACATTCGTAGTCATTCTTTCTCTTTCCACATTCATTCTTCACTTTTGCTCCCCCTTCCCTCTACAGTATAGTTCCTTTGATCCTCCTATCCTTCCATGCATCTCGCCCTACCCTTTCATACAATACCTTTTCCTCTTTTTTCTTCCCTTGTCTCTACATTACGACATCCTCTTCGACCTTCCTTTAATCCTCGTTCACTCTTTTACATGTCTTGGTTTGCTTATGTTCTTCCACTTTTCATCTCGTAGTGTGTGTGTGTGTGTGTGTGTGTGTGTGTGTGTGTGTGTGTGTGTGTGTGTGTGTGTGTGTGTGTGTGTGTGTGTGTGTGTGTGTGTGTGTGTGTGTGTGTGTGTGCGCGCGCGCGCTTCTCGTTTGCTCTTCTCTCCATTTCACCCCATCGTCTTCCTTCTTCTCCTCCCATTCCTTGATTCTCTACCCACCTGTGCTGTTCCTTTTTTCCCCATCTACCATTTCCTCTGTTCTTCTCTATTCTCCTACCTCCTCCTCAGTCTATATAAGCTCTATATTGTCTCATACATTTTGGCCACTCCTCAGTACCCTCTTGTTAGCCATTGCCTCTCCAGTTTAGCGCTTAATGGCCCTACTCCCCTCTGGCCCTCTGTTTTATCACCTCACTCTCTCCCAAAATACCAGTCACTTCGCCCTTTATCACACACTCTTTCCTGTATTGTCTTCCTCTCCTTCTTTCTTCACCTGCTAACTTTCCATCCTAATTCCCCTCCAAAAAAAGTCACTTCTCTTCTTTATATAACTCTCTTTTCTCCCTCTCTACTCCTCCTCCTGTATTTCCCTTCTCTCTTTCCTTCCTCTTTCTCCTCCAACTTTCCTCACAGGAACTCCCTCTCATTACCTCGCTGTGTTTCCCGATTCTCTCTCTCTCTCTCTCTCTCTCTCTCTCTCTCTCTCTCTCTAACTCGTCAGCTGCCTTATCAGTAAACGCACACACATTATCAGCAGTGATGATTTCGTAAATGTTTTAGGTAATCATGTGTTCAGTGGTGGATACCAGAGGAGAGGTGGCCACTGAAACCACCAATCCCAGTAGCTACTCTGGTGCGTTATAGTGTCACTGTAGAGCAGTGGTTCTTAACCTTTTTTCTTGGCGACCCAAAATCCATAAGATGGTCTATATGGCGACCCAAACCCTCGTAAACTTACTCTGCACCAGAACTGAAACAAACATATGTGTCATATCATGTGACTAAAACCAAAGTAATATTTCAATATTATATTGATGTCATAATAAATAAATTTCATTTTTATTACATGTACTTCCTAAGAACTAAAATATCAACACATTTTGGCAGGAAAAAAATAAATCGAAGATCAGAAAATCAAAATAATTCATTCATGTTCATGATACACCTATTTACTCTGACCATTAAAGAGAGAGTCACTATTTAGGATGTTGTCTGGGACATAAAGTACTATAATCAGTGAGATCCCTAGCACTGAAAAGTTTCAATCAGCTTCTCAAACCGGGGTGATTTAGATGACAGACTGCATCTTAGGTCATGCTCTGGTTGTAGACGGTTTCTGTACTGTGTGAGTGCAGAAAATCCTGTCTCACACAAATGAGTTGTAGCAAAGGGAAAGAGTGCTTTCAGGGCTTCACCTCCAAGAATTTTCTTTTCTTTGTAAACTCTGATCCAGAATGAGCTCAGTGATTCGTTTTGTTTCCTGAAATCATAACGAAGTGTTTCATCATTCTGAACCTCGATGAACTGCTTCTGGAGGTAGCTGATGTTCGAAATCTCGTCAGGTAAGTCTTCAGCTTCAGTGCTGAAGGGATTTCTTACCCAGGCATATTTCATCACATTCTCAGGAATGTAGTGAAAAACACTTCAATTAGTCTGGAGATAAGTTCCACAATGATGCTTTGGACCTGGGTGAGAGAAAATTTTTCGTCTTCCAGAAATTCACTCAAAGATGGAACGACACAGTCTTCCCATTCTCAGTTTTACTCTTCCACAGCTTCAGTTTCCCCTTGAATGCAGTTACCTTCTCTGACAGCCCAACTAATGTCTGATCGTGACCTTGCATTGAAATGTTCAAGGCGTTAATCTCAGCAAAGATATCTGCAAGATAAGCCATTTGCATCGCCTACTTTGAATCAGAGAATCTTTGGGGCCAGTGAATGATTCTTTTTTGCTAGAAATATCTTAGTCTCGTTCCGCATTTCAGGCAACCGTTGGAGCACCCTTCCTCGTGACAGCCGCCTAACCTCAGAGTGGTACAACACGTGTACATGTTCTGAACCAAAATCAAAACACATCCGACTGATGATCCTGGAGGGCACAGCCCTAGATTAATGAAACTGACTACCTGGATGACTTCCTGCATCACTTTCTGTAACTCAGATGACAACCCCTGAGAAGCAAGATTCTCACGGTGAAGGAGACAGTGAACAATCAGCACGAATGGATTTTCTTCTTTAACTCTAGCAACGAAACCATGACGTACTCTCAGCACTGCTGGTGCACAATCACAACAGACTTAAAACACTGATTCCACCGAAGCCCTTCAGTCCACAGTACTGAAAATATCTTCTCTGGTTGTGGTCGTGTGTAATGGCCGACAGAACAGAAATTCCTCTTTCATGTCTTCTGGACCTCGGTACCGTACGTAAGCCATAAGCTGGGCATCATTACTCCGAAATGAAAACGGCTAAGTTTTAAAATATAAAATGTACAGTACCGGTACTCTACTCCCAGTTGTGTGCGTGGTAATAATCTTTTTTTAAGCCAAATGCAGTCGCCTACTGTAGGAGAGAGAGAGAGAGAGAGAGAGAGAGAGAGAGAGAGAGAGAGAGAATGTAAAGTGTGAAGTATCGACAAGTACGGTAATATGTTAAAAAGTAATAGTATACAACATTAATAATATCAGTAATACATTTGTCTCTTGGCGACCCACTCCAAATGGCTTGGCGACCCAAATTTGGGTCGCGACCCATAGGTTAAGAAGCACTGCTGTAGAGGTTCCTGTTCCTCCAGTTATGTTAGTTATTAAAGTTAACATACTGATGGACAACCATTTCTTATGAAAAACTCAAACAGCCTATTATGAACTCTCAGAATATATAATGGAGCATATTGTGAGAGCTTTGCAGCTCTCACGCACCAGTCATAGTCCTGGTCCGTTTGTTTCAGTATTGCCAGCCTGGCAGTGTGGTGTTAATGAACATGATATTAATGTTACAACTCTTTATGCTTATTTTCAGTTGGAACAACAGAATTCCTAAAAGGATTTCATTCAGTACATAGAATGTCAAATACAGTGTGTGTGTGTGTGTGTGTGTGTGTGTGGGTGGGTGGGTGGGTGGGAGGGTGAGTGGGGTAAGGGTGTGTGTGTGTGTGGGTGGGTGGGAGGGTGAGTGAGGTAAGGGTGTGTGTGTGTGTGGGTGGGTGGGAGGGTGAGTGAGGTAAGGGTGTGTGTGTGTGTGGGTGGGTGGGAGGGTGAGTGGGGTAAGTGTGTGTGTGTGTGTGTGTGTGTGTGTGTGTGTGTGTGTGTGTGTGTGTGTGTGTGTGTGTGTGTGTGTATGCGTGCGTGTGTGTGACAATACGTTTGGTGGGGGTTGGGAGAGTGTCGTAAGTATGTGCTGTGGGTGTCATAATGGTAATGTAGTCTAGAATCTAGACTATCATAACCCCATTCACAAAATAAAGCGCTTTTATTCGCGTTCGGCAGGACGCTGTGTGGAATTACACCATCCTGGTATGCACACACACACACACACACACACACACACACACACACACACACACACACACACACACACACACACACACACACACACACACACACACACACACACACACACACACACACACACACCAAAAAAAAAAAAAACGATTGTGTTGTATATTGACGAGGTGCCCTAGCTGTGAGGGACAATGCCAGGCACAAAAAAAATGCAATGCTCTCTGAGGGGAGATTGAAGCCCTGGGTAACTGAGGTACAACTACAGTTTATTTGTTAGGTGTAGCCAATATTCACTATTCTATTGTCTTGCTTGTGTTTCATCCATGTATTGTATTTGTTAACGAACTGCACTACATATTACTTTCCTGAAGGGAGCTTAGCTATACTGTTAATCCCTCCATCACGATGGTGTCTCTTATTATTGATGCCGGAAGTGTAAGGAACTTATTTTGATAAGGTCGGTTTCTAGGTATATATGTAGGATATCAATGACTGTATGGACGTACCTAAGTTCACAAAATTTCTCAACATTGTTTGATCCAATTTTAACAAAAATATGTACATACACTGCCTGCGTACGGTTATATATATATATATATATATATATATATATATATATATATATATATATATATATATATATATATATATATATATATATATATATATATATTGTTACGGAACAGAGAAAGATAATGTACACTTTAAGTGAGAATACTAAAAATCACTACTGTCCCGTAAAGTTCCAGGTTGAAAACAAAGAGTTAGGTAAAATTACAAGTCAAAGTTTAATGCTCAAACTAACAATAAAACATTCAGGACTCATAAGGATAATGTAATGGCAAAAACAGGTTAAATATATGGTTAACTGCAATAGCCTCTATTAACACGAAATTAGCAAGAGTAAATTTATCTAAGTCAGCCCTGATAAAATGAGATACCAGATAATACTCAGTGAATGCCAGATAAATAATTACAGATACAAACTATTATCAAAAATGACTGACATAAAGATCCCTACATGAATTACAAAAACTTCACTAGGCCTACAAATTAAACTTATGCTATACAGTACAAGAAAAAATGCAATAACAGTGATACTCAAATTACACACAGCTGCTAGATGTTTGGAGATTTCTTGAGCACTCACAATAATAATATCTGTACAGGGGAGGACAGAGATGTGAACAAAGTGAGGAGCAGATCTAAGTGGCAATGATGCAGAGACTGAGCTCATTATATAGGAGCCAGGAGAGCTTGATACAACTTGTAATAAGGACGCGCAAATGAAGCCATGGGGACATAGAGTTGACAATCCCGCTCTGGACAACAGAGAGAACGACTTACTCTACTATAACGGTAGAAGGGGGGGACTGAGGCAGAACACGCTCGTGATCAAACATGCAGCAACTGTGCGTTAAAATTAGACAAAGGATGATGAAATCATAGGCTATGTAACACCTCCCCACAAAGAAAAAAGAAATTTACAAAGGAAATTTCTTATTACTTTAAAACAATCTGTACATGGCATTACAGAACATGCAAATGCCTTTCCTAGTGTTACAAAACATGAGATCTCCCTAGCACGTTCATTCATAGGTACTTGCCAGTATCCCTTTAACAAATCAAACTTACTTATGTACCTAGCCTTTCCGATCTTGTCTGTGCAATCTTCCACATGAGGGAGAGGGTAAGTGTCTGTTTTAGTTATCTGATTAACACGTCTGTAGTCAATGCAAAGCCACTGTGACCCACCTGGCTTAGGGACCAGAGTGACAGGAGAACTCCACTCGCTCTGACAGGGCTGAATCATCTTGTGGTCCAACAGGTAGCCAAGCTCCTTCTCGATGAGAGGAACTTTCACTGGGTTCACACGGTAAGGAGGCAGTTTAATTGGCTTTGCGTCTCCAACCTCGACATCATGCATCAACACAGTAGTTCTTCCTGGAGTGGCACGGAACACTTGCGGGTACTCCTGCAGTAATGCCGAAAACTCCTGCCTTTCCTCGGGAGGTAGATGAGAAAGCTTAGTCTGGAGATCATTCATGATATCAGGATTCTTCCCCAAACTATCACTCAGGCTCATACTGCATGGGAGAGCTTCACTTGCAGACTCGGGTGGAATAGCTACAGTGCAGACTGGATTATTTTCGTCCCGCCTGTGATATAACTTTAGCATGTTGATGTGACATAGTTGCTTGCTCTTTCTACGATCTGGTGTGGCGATGACATAGTTGACATCACTGAGTTTCTTCTCCACGAAATAAGGGCCACTAAACTTGGCTTGAAGAGGTTGCCCATGAACCGGTAGCAGAATCAAAACCTGATCTCCTGGCTGAAAGTGGCGCAACCTGGACTTCTTATCATACCAAGTCTTCATCTTCTCCTGAGCAGCTCCTAAATTCTCTCTCGCCAGCTGTAAATCAGTGGACAGCCGTTCTTTGAACTTCATCACATACTCCAGCAGGTTGACGTCATCTTCCTCCGACAGCCAGCATTCCTTGAGTAACTTAAGGGGTCCTCTTACTTCATGGCCAAACAGTAGTTCAAAAGGTGAGAAGCCCAGTGATTCATTTGGAGATTCTCTTGCAGCAAACACAACGAATGGAAGACCTTTATCCCAGTCTTTCTGATGTTCCAAACAGTATTTCTTGAGCATCGATTTGAGTGTTTGATGATATCTCTCCAACGCTCCTTGGGTCTGGGGATGGTAAGCTGAAGACGTGATCTGGGTGATGCCCAACTCTTTCAGAGACTGCTTGAAAACGTTTGACATGAAATTACTTCCCGGTCTGACTGTACCTCCTTAGGCAGACCAAACTTTGTGAAGAACCCCAGCATTTCCTTAACCACGTTCTTTGCTGAGATGTTTCTAAGTGGAATGGCTTCAGGATAACGAGTAGCCATGTCAATCATGGTCAACACATAAGAAAATCCTGAAGAAGTCTTAGGAAGAGGGCCCACAATATCCACCAACACACGGGTGAAAGGCGCCTCAAAAGGAGGAATGGGAACTAGAGGTGCAACCTTTTCGGTCTGATTACACTTCCCCACAACTTGACAGGTGTGACAAGACTTACAATACCAGGAAACATCCCTGAAGATACCTGGCCAGTAGAAGTGTTTCAAAATGCGTGCCACAGTCTTCCTCACTCCAAGGTGTCCTGCCAAACTGGAATCATGAGCCACTCGAATGATATCCTGCCTACAAACACGAGGGATGACAACTTGATGTACAACCTCCCATTCACAGTCGGCTGATGCTGTTGGGGGTCTCCACTTCCTCATAAGTACTCCTGACTTTACATAATAACAAGTAGAAGCACCAGCTGACTCTTCCTCACTGCAAGCAGAGTTAGCTAGACCTTTCAACTCAGGGTCAGCAACCTGCAACTCAACCAACTCTTGACGAGACAAATTATCAACACTACGGGGTACTGCCTCATCTGGTGAGTGGTCCAAATTAGCAAGAAAAGTGTCAGCTAGGATAACATCATCATCATCATTATCCTCTAAATCACCAGTAACTTTAGACTTAGCCCTAGTGACAGCACATGCAGGGAACACATCAGGGACATCACAATCCTGGGTCGCAGCCACTGGCTCACTAGACAACTGAGGAGCTGGACACACTTGACTTCCACCAATATCATTTCCAAGTAAGAAAGTTACACCTGACATTGGGAGTGTCTCAACCAACCCAACCATAACGGAACCATTAACAAAACCAGACTCTAAATTCACTCTGCACAGAGGAACAGAGAAGTACAGTAATTATTCCCTACACCTTGTAAGATTACAGTTTCATCAGAGGAATTAACATTAGAGCCTAGAACACTGGTCAGCATAAGGGATTGGCAAGCACCTGTATCACGATATATTTGAACTGATTTCCTGTCATTGCTGTCCAGAGGACTGACAAAACCATCAGACAGGAAATTAGCACATGAACTCTTGAGAGTGTCACCCACGTTACTGCTCAAAAGAGGAGCTCCATCATGAGAATTTAAGTTACCCCTCAAAGCAGGTTCAGTTAACTCAGTTAAAGAATTCTGGGAACTCTCAAGAGTGGACACTAGACCAATTGACTGAATATTTAAAGACTCCTTTTTTGTTCACATCACGCTGTCTCCTGAAACATCTCTCCGTAGTATGACCAAGCTTACTACAATAAGTACATTTACTTTTCTGAAATCTAGAGGTGGAGCTGGTATTTACTTCCTGAGAAACATCATCCTTATTCTCTTTCCTGTTACCTGTACTCTGAGTAGAGTCAACGTACTTACTCTCAGCTTTCCCTTTTTCTCTAGAATATCTCTTGTGAGTGAGAACATACTCATCAGCTAAAACTGCAGCATCAGACAAATTATCTATTCTTTTCTCATCAAGATATAGGCTTACATCTTTACTAATACACCTTTTGAAATCCTCCAGCAAAATCATCTGCTTAAATTTACCAAAATCAGAATCCACATTCTTAGAATTTAACCACTGCTCTAACAAATCTTCTTTGATTCTTGCATACTCAACATGGGATTGCTTATCTTGCTTGTAAGTTGTCCTAAATTTTACTCTATAAGCTTCAGGAACAAGCTCATAGGCCTTAAGAATCAAGCTCTTTACTACATCATAATTATCAGACTGATCCTGAGGCAAAGATGCATAAGTTACTTGTGCTTTACCGGTGAGAACAGTTTGAAGGAGTACTGGCCAATACTCCTTAGGCCAATTAAAACCTGTAGCTACCCTCTCAAACAACTGAAAATACTTTGTTAAATCAGATTCATTAAATGGAGGGACAAGTTTAACATTTTTAGCCACATCAAAATCATCAGAGCTAGATGATCCAGTTCCACATTGTTTCATGCGATACTCATGGTCTGCCTGAATCCTAGCAAGTTCAACTTGTGCGTGAAACTCAGCCTCCTTAGCACGGGCCTCCTGCAGGGCTAGCTGTAACTTAGCTAATTCAATCTGCGTTTGCTCATTTGGAGGAGTTACATTAAACAAGCTTTCATTAATCATGGCAACAATTTGATCTTTAGACTGATGAGAGCGAACAACAAATCCCAATTGTTGAGCAACAATCTTAAGTTCATTCTTTGTTCTGTTTTCTATATCACACACTGTTTGCACATTTGACAAAAAATCTTTGGCTTCATCAAGTGTAGAAATAGTAGCCATCATGAATATATCACAGTCACAAAATATCAAACAATATCCTTATGATAATATCCTGAATATCCTGATATGAGGTCGCCAAATTTATGTTACGGAACAGAGAAAGATAATGTACACTTTAAGTGAGAATACTAAAAATCACTACTGTCCCGTAAAGTTCCAGGTTGAAAACAAAGAGTTAGGTAAAATTACAAGTCAAAGTTTAATGCTCAAACTAACAATAAAACATTCAGGACTCATAAGGATAATGTAATGGCAAAAACAGGTTAAATATATGGTTAACTGCAATAGCCTCTATTAACACGAAATTAGCAAGAGTAAATTTATCTAAGTCAGCCCTGATAAAATGAGATACCAGATAATACTCAGTGAATGCCAGATAAATAATTACAGATACAAACTATTATCAAAAATGACTGACATAAAGATCCCTACATGAATTACAAAAACTTCACTAGGCCTACAAATTAAACTTATGCTATACAGTACAAGAAAAAATGCAATAACAGTGATACTCAAATTACACACAGCTGCTAGATGTTTGGAGATTTCTTGAGCACTCACAGTCAGGGGAGGACAGAGATGTGAACAAAGTGAGGAGCAGATCTAAGTGGCAATGATGCAGAGACTGAGCTCATTATATAGGAGCCAGGAGAGCTTGATACAACTTGTAATAAGGACGCGCAAATGAAGCCATGGGGACATAGAGTTGACAATCCCGCTCTGGACAACAGAGAGAACGACTTACTCTACTATAACGGTAGAAGGGGGGGACTGAGGCAGAACACGCTCGTGATCAAACATGCAGCAACTGTGCGTTAAAATTAGACAAAGGATGATGAAATCATAGGCTATGTAACAATATATATATATATATATATATATATATATATATATATATATATATATATATATATATATATATATATATTCGATTTTGGTGCAGATCCACCGGATGTCAAAAATCATGGATGAAGGTTAGATTTCAGGGTGCAACGTTACCTCATGAATGTCTGTTCCGATCTGGATCCAGATTGGCAAATGCACTGGTAGATTTTAAGCAGATTTACTAAAAGTTTAGGTCGAAGCTTCTCGGTCAAGTTTAAAGTAGAGGATATACCGTTAATTCGTGAAAGTTTAATGTGATTTCGATCTAAATTCGCACATACATTGTGTAAGGAATGGGAAGGAGTGGTTAAGTTTTGGTGCAGATCCATCAATGGTCAAGATTACAAATTAAGGTCACGACATCGCTGATCTCTCTCTCTCTCTCTCTCTCTCTCTCTCTCACACACACACACACACACACACACACACACACACACATTTGTTAGTTCTTTCTCCGTCAACTTACCCATTTCACCATCCTCATAACTTTCTTCACCGCTACCCGTCATTTCCTCTTATTCATTCTTCAGCTTTTTGCTTCTTTCTGTACATTATGCTGTATGTATACTGTGTATATATTTTCCCGTGCATTCGCCATATCCTTTAATTGCTAATTATTCCCTACTTCTATTTTTTTTTCTCATTTCCCAGTTCTTTTTTGTTTCTACAATTACCCTTCACTTTCTCTCACTAGTCTGCTAGTTTTCCTTTTCTATCTCGAAATTACTACTGTTGATTTCTTCCCTGGAAGTTTTTTTTTTTTTATTCCTATCTGTCACCATACCTTCCCGTCATCTTCTCTCACACGTCTTTCGCTATCATGTCTCGCCCGCCAAGCCTTTCCCGATGCAGTGCGAAGATTTACCAAGACGCCACCATTTACGTCAGGGGGGAAGGGTATCTGGGTCAAATTTGACTGTGGATGCTTGTATGACCCAGTGTGACCTTATATCGGTTTACGAGTTACGTGTAGGGGACCGAGACAAGGGGATAAGAAATCATTATCATCGTCGCCATCTTCATCGTCATTCTTACGATCACCTTCATCATCACGACAACTATTATCATAACCACCACTACTACCACAACCACCACCACAATCATCACCATCATCATCATCATCAGAACTTCTTTTTCCACGTAAGGGCACCGTGAAATAGGATAGAAAGCAAAGAAGTGGAAGCAGAAAGAGTGAGAACTAACAGTAGCCTGCCTAGTGAAATGCATCACTCATCCACACATTATTCAAGCAGGAATTTTCATGGTTCCACCTCATGAAACGAACCATCTGCACAAATGTTTTTTTTTTTTTTTTTAAATACATGTTCTTCACATACACCTGTCGGTAAATCAGTCTTACTCGCCATCAAGTTGAAAAACGAGATGTCAGACCCGTAGGATATGCCTCTCCTAAAATAATTAATTTTAAGCTTCCTTCCTTACATGCAGGATTTCAGTAATGATTAAAAGAAAGAAATACTGACAGCAATGATACCTGAACCTGTTATTACTCTGTATGTACTGTATATACAATCAACAAGAGTTCCACCTGGACCACCTAGTCGGGGGATATGGTTAACGTGGCAACAGCGTGTATGTGTGCGTGTGTTCGTGTGTACATGCCCGAGAATTTTTCGAATTGCAAAGCTTCATCCTCTGTGCCGTATTATATTGTTATGTAGTCATTGTACAGTATTATGCTGTGATATTGGCTAATAAATATTATGTGATTGTTTGGGATAATGAGCTGTGCCCTATGCTATTTATAAAGTCTGAGTTATATAAAATCATTCTTCTCTTATCGTGTAGCGTGAACCACGATACAGGTTGAGTTGTGGCTCAGAAACAGTGAGCAAGTTCACCCACAAATGGTACGATGTAGGGGGAAGGGGAAAGTATGGGAATGTGAGAGACCTTGGCAGGCGAAGGGAAGAAGGATGAAGTGGGGTCACGTCTTTTACTCAAACAGTTATACAGTACATTCTTTGCCATTCCAGTACATTGATTAAGGTGTCAATGATGTCCTGTATCCTGAATAACAATAAACCTATTTGTTTTTTATTATTTATTATTACAGATAACTGATTACACACTTTGAATTACACCAAACATAGGATACCTCGTCTCTCGTTAACGGACAACATGAAGCCTGCTTCACCTCCTCGACTCTCTCTCTCTCTCTCTCTCTCTCTCTCTCTCTCTCTCTCAACTCGTCAGCTGCCTTATCAGTAGACACACACACATTATCAGTTTGTGCTAATGAGCAATGACGTTGCATATAATATGTCTACCTACAATTTAATACTGTGTCAAAATACAAGTGCAATACATTACTAGCTCACCCTATGGATTACGTTAGGGAATAAACAATACTTACATAGCCTACTTTTCAGTAATAGTCATGGGGTAGCCATTCTCACAGTGATGATTTCGTAAATGTTTTAGGTAATCATGTGTTCAGTGGTGGATACCAGTCAGAGGGGAGGTGGCCACTGAAACCACCAATTCCAATTTTTCAGCAGTAAACCTCCCCTCTATCTTGGTGACGTCACCCATGCCGTGGATGCACACTCACCCCCAGACATTGAGAGTGACTTTAGCAGCTTAATATAACTTATCTGAGAATATAACTGATACAACACTATATTATATATATTGCTCACTGACATGATTTGTTTTGGGGGGGCACTTATACAGGAATTAGGCACGTTCATGTGCATTTCGTAAGGCAACTTTCCAATTACAATGGCACTTTTTTTTTTCATCAAAATATGATGTTAGGGAATATAACTGATACAACACTATACTATATATATATTGCTCACTGACATGATTTGTTTTGGGGGGCACTTATACAGGAATTAGGCACGGACATGTGCATTTCGTAAGGCAACTTTCCAATTACAATGGCACGTTCTCTTTTCTTTTTTTCCATTAAAATATGACGCCCACAATGACTAGACATCTCGCCAACTCGCTAGACATCTTACCATCTGCTGACATCCCTATGGTGCTGTTTCCCAATCGTGATAAAGATTTAATAAAACTGCTGAGGAATAAGTTGGTCAGTGTGTGATCAGTAACAAATAGGCCTACTGGTAAACTACTAACAACTGCACTTGCTGTCTGTTCGATGTAGCTTTAAGTGAACATCCACTGGGTGAGCCACCGTGACATCACTTATTATACAATATATAACATATATATTACTGAACTCAAAGTTATAGTATAACGTAATAAGAGGGGAATCCGATAAGCAATTTTATATTCTAGACTCTAGAGTATATAATTGCTTTCATTCCTTACCATTTATAGTTCATTGTGGCTTCTGTTTCCTTTTCATTGATTTACTCGCCACTAACTCCTTCAATTTGATGCATCTCTCTCTCTCTCTCTCTCTCTCTCTCTCTCTCTCTCTCTGTTAACTTCAGACAATATCATTCAGTTTCCGAGCGACTCTTCGAACTGGCGGAGTTTGATATACACTCTATATTAATCCCGTCACTACTACGCTGAATATAACCTTTTGTAAGTAGCAAGAATAAAGTAAAAAATCGTCCTCCGCCTGAAAGTGTTAAATGACGTCCTCAGCATTTAGAGAAAACATTATGAACTATAATATCTTGCAAATCTCACAAAACACACACACACACACACACACACACACACACACACACACACCTATTATTACCAGATATGTTTATCCGCGCCCGTGATCCAAGTACTGTACATACTGTACACATCAGTGCAACACGTTCACCAGAGCCACTGCACTTTTTCCGCACCGCAATCCTGTAACTCAGGAAAACATTGGCACTCACGTAATTTGATAACGGGATGACGTGGAGCCTATTATGGAGTCCCTGTTTAATCGGTGGAGAGACGCAAATGTGGCGTCCATTCAGGAACCAAACCTCCACACTTTTTCTTGCGCCTCACTCTAGAAGGCGCTGTCAACCGCAGGGGAATATCGATTCACCTGCTTGCAGTTGGCGTTTCTCTTCGGCCAGACAGGCCTGGTTTGACCAGGAACAACCAGAACACACGTTGATCTCCACCATCACAGTTCGCATGGCTGTCAATGCAAGCTCTCCAAGTTACTGTAACCTTGTCACTAACACATGTTTTCATCAATACTATACTCTTCGTCTCTGCCATCCACTTACGTCATTACCACATTTTCGTCGCTACCACCTACTGTACTTTCGTCACTAAAACACACTTTTGTCACTAACACGTTTTTTCCCCATCAAAACTACGTATTGTTACCACTACAATACACTTTCACCAGTGTCACAGACGTTAAAATTTACCACATTCGCTCGGTACTGTCACAGTTTTGCTACGATCACACATTTTCGTTGATACCACAGCTTCATCACTATCACGCACTTCTCGCCACTAACACACATTTTAATCACTATCACACTTCTTTATTACCCGATACTTTTATTACTACCACATATTTTCGTCACTACCAAAAAATACTTTCGGTATTACTCCAAGCTTTTGCCAGTACCGAGTCCATTTGTTACCATCAGATAATTTCGTCACTAGCATGCGCTTTTGTCATTGCCATAAGTTCATTACTATCAAACTTTCGTCACTACCACACACTTTCGTCACTGTCGTCACTGCCACATGCTTTTGTGATTTCTATCATTATCTTGTATTCATATTAGCACCACATGCACAAGCTTTCGCCATTACCATTGAGTTATCCTACAACAAACTTTCCTCTCAGCCGCATGTTTTCGCCATAATCCCACATTTCCATCTCATTACTACTACAAACTCTCGTCTTTACCACATGCTTTCGTCTTTATTATCAACACAGTAAATTTTTGTACCACCACCAGCGCAAACTTCCATCATTATCAGAAGACCGTCAGCCCAATAAACTTTCGTTCCTACCAATATATTTCATTATTTATATACATTAGAGAATACTATTTTGACCAGCATCAGTGAAATCTTTCGACGTTAGGCTACACAAACGCAAACCACAAACCACTATATGCATTTGCGATAGTTTAGCACACTAATCTTTACGATTACAGTGTCCTGTTATTACCATCACCAGTACCAGCTTTCGTCTCTGCCAGAAGCTCGCCACACCCATAAATTTTCGTCACAGACAATATGCTATAGTCCTTTTCACCGTCACATTATATTATCACCACCTTCAATCACACAAACTTTTCATCACTAACATTTGTTGTCGTCACCCTTACTCCCTTATTATGTAGTATCACCTCCATCAGTGAAAGCTTTCGTCATTATCATAAAATTGTCACTACGACAAACTTTTCATCATCACAATATGCATTCATCAAATTTACCATCAAGCTTTTGTCAGTACCATAGACTTGTCAGTACCACAAACTGTTGTCACCAGTATGTTTTCGTCATAAACGTACACGATCGTCTCATCTGTACCACAGACATTCGTCGTAAACGATATCCTATCGTCACCTTTACCGCTATACATTACAAACACCACCAAGGAAAGTTTGGTCCTTATCATCAGCTCAACACCACAAATATTTGTCGGTACCACATGCAAGTTGCCATCATTATCATAACAACGTATAGGGTGTCCGCAAAGTTCAGTTGGGCGTAAGAATAATTACTCCGTGTAAGCGCCTTAACTTACTGAAGTACAGAATGACTAATAAAAATCAAGAGTTACTCTTCGAGATGGGAAAAACTCCAGTATTACAAGTTAAGTTAACCTTATAGGCTATTATTCTTTGATAAAAGAAAAACTGCATTGCTATATGTTAAGGCTTTAACAACAAAATTTTATAATACTACCAAGACTCTCTGGACACACTGTACTGTACATTTTCGCAATTACCAATGCAAGCTTTCTTTCGACAGTCTTAACCACTGCCATGCACATTGTTTTGGATGAAATACCCACATAACTTAAGGTATGTTGAGGATACCCCTGATAATACCGGGTGTTTCAGTTATTTGAACAATCAAGGTACAGTGAAATAGGTCAGTCATATCACCACCCCAGATATTTAACATGACCACAGACATTCGCCATCATGATCACAAGCTTTAATTGCAACCAGTGTTCCTCCTCGCCACTAAAACAGTTCACCACAAGCTCATGCGTTCACAGTCACTAACTCAAGGAAGAAATAATGAAGAACTAGCACCAAGCTATAATATGGCTATATGGCACTAAGCGCATTGAAGTAGTCTTGGCATGAAAGTGGTGTAAGGGAGAAAATGGCAACGCCAATGGGAAGACCTTAAACTCATCGAGTTATGAAACCAAATGTCTAACATGATAGCAGAAGGAAAGGAAAGTTCGGAAGAAACAATGAAATATCAAGAGGATAGGTAGGACAGAAGAGACGGTAAGGAGAGAAAGATGGGAGACAAAAAGGTCCCTTTTAGTCGCCTTTTACGACAAGCAGGGATACTGCGGAAGTATTCTTTTCCCCCCTTCCCAGGGGGGGATCACATTTTCATGCTTTAATCACAAACATACACGGTCACAAACTCTCTCTTCACCCAGAGAGGTTCACCATGGCACTCTCACGCCTACATCACAACCATACAGTACACTTTTACTAGCAGTCACAGTCTTTAATGACAATCTGCTGTTCATAACCACCGCCACAATATTTCACCGCAACCACCCATGTTCACCATTTCAGTAATAGCCCTTCATCTGTACCACGTGCGTAAATCATTCTCATAGTCAGCAGCATTCATCACAACCAAATATATTCTCCTTCAGAATAACAAAATTTTCACCTCTGTCACCATCATTGTATCAGTAATAAGCCTTTAGTACAGATGCCTTCATCATCATTATCAGGTCGGACTACGATGAATGGTCGTGGGGAGTGCAGACGTGTATTCGTTGATCTCTCCTCTAGCGTTCTAGGGCTGCCTCACCGGCAATAGTTTTGTACATAGACCCAATAAAGTTAGGTTAGCTAGATCTCATTTTTCCTTTCCGGTCTTTTAGAGATATAGTAGATGTCTATATCTACTCACTGAGATTGCCTTTGCTTACTCACCTCAGGAGTGTACCCCCAACTGATCGCTCTGGGGTGTGAGTTATACACAGGCGCGTTCTCCCGAGAGTGGTTTGAGAGGGTAATCTCAGACTAGGTGTGCCTTTCCAAGGTACTTTGTCCCTTGCTCATTTTTCTCTTTCTTCCCGGGGGAAGTGGTTCTTATGGCAGACGCCCCTACTGCCTCCCCTGAAGTCTGACCGACCCCCGACTGTTCAACGAACAGACTGCCCCCAGACTGAACGGCCCCAGACACGTACCCATCTTGACATCAATGTTAAAAACGCCATGTTTGTACAGATTCATGCGGTTGGTTCCGCTCCCCTGTCCAGCCTCAATCCCTTCATCATCAAGAAGGTGATTGATAGGTGTGCAGGAGAGGTGGAACAAGTGAAAAAACTTGCAAGTGGAGACCTTCTCGTTAAAACTATGAATTCAGGTCAGGTAAAGGATTTGCTTAAACTAAGCAAGTTCCATTGTTATGATGTTGAGACCACAATACCTCACTCCATGAATTCCTGCAGGGTTGTCATCACCTGCAGGGATCTTGTGGTCATGGAGGAGGAAGATATCGTACAGGAACTTGCTCGGCAGGATGTTATAGAAGCACGGTTTATTACTAGATTCTTGGAAGGCAGGAGGACGAAGACCGCCACTGTTGTCCTAACGTTCGGCAAAGTTTCTTTACCTTCCAACATCAGAACTGGATACGAAATTCTTAACGTAAGACCATACATCCCGAACCCCCTTCGTTGTGCAAAATGTCAGATTTATGGACATCACGAAAAGACTTGTCAAGCTTCGAATGTGGTGTGTGGCAAGTGTGCGGCTGTAAGCCACTCTGCTGACAACTGTACATTAGACACTGAATGTTGCTTTCACTGCCAGGATGCTCACTCCACTTCCTCTAGAGTTTGTCCCAAGTGGGAGGAGAAGTAGGTCTGTACAGTGAAAGCAACGGAAGGCATATCCTTTTACGATGCTAGGAAGAAGGTGAAGTTGTATGCAACTCTCAAGCCTAATATCTCCCATGCATCAGTGGTTGTGTCCCGTCCCGTGATGTGCACCGTGGAAACGCAGACTGACCTTACATTCGCTCCTCATGCCCCACGCCCTACCTCTCAGTCTAAGCCTCCAGTACGCTCCAACTCTCTTACGGACATCCCTGTTGTGACTTCGTACTCTTAGGCTGCCGCGATCAGAGCGGCAAAAACAGAAGTCCGACAAGTCTGATAAGATTAATTTGACCACCCTCACCAAGCCGGCACGTCCTCATGTCCTTCCCGCTCCTTGTCCAGTGAGGGAGAGAAAGAATAGCTCTTCCTTGGTGGAATCTGGGAGCCTTATTATTGACAAAAATATGGAGGTCTCCATCAGCAAGCACCGTGAAGGGTCCCCTGGTAGCCACTCGCCTGGTCGTGGAGGGCAAAAATAAACTAAGCATACTGGCCACCCTCGTAAATCTTAAACCACCGCATTCACTATATTACAGTGGAATTGTAGAGCTATTGGGAATAAACTACAAAATATAGCAATCTTGCTTTCCATACACAGGCCAGACGTTGTTTGTTTACAGGAGACGTGCCTGGAGGATCATCCTGATCCTCCACGGTTCAAACACTATCACTTGTATAGAAGATATGAAGGTCACGGAGTTGCCATATACACACACAAATCACACCCACAAACGGAAGGGATTCTAAATTCTACTTTGGAAGCCGTTGCGTGTAGAGTAAAATTTAATAACATGTATCTGTCTATTTGCTCTCTGTACTCTCCTCCACATGACCTCATTGATAGTGATGCTTTAAATTCACTATTTGAACATTTTCCTGGGAATAAGTTAGTGTTGGGCGATTTTAATGCCCATCACTATCAATGGGGTAGCTTGAGGATCGATGGTCGTAGGAAGCAAGTAGCCAACCTAATATTACAGTACAGCCTGTCTTCTGAACGATGGTAGAGCGACTCGTGTAGATGATCGCACTGGTAACTTTTCGGCCATTGACTTATCTTTGGCCTCCCCTGGTATACATCAAGATTTCTCGTGGGACCCGTATGACGACTCCATGGGAAGTGATCATTTACCCATCTGTTTTTCATATACATGCGACATCGTTTCGGACCCTCCATCTCAAAATATTAACTACACGAAAGCAGATTGGGGATCCTTCTCATGGATCGCCAATTTAGATATATCTGGGGAGTCAGTAGATGTTAAGGTCGAAAATGTTACTACTTCCATAATACACGCAGCTGAGGCTGCTATTCCCAACACTTGTACAGTTCATGCGAAGCATAGAGCACATTGTTGGACGCCGGATTGCAGACAAGCATTAAGCAAACGCAATAAGAGATACAGGATTTTTGATAGTCAGCCTGCAGAGGAAAATTTCATTGCATACAAACAAGCATGGGCTAAGGCAAGAGAATAACAAGAAGAGCCAAACGTGACTCCTGGCGGACTTTTGTGTCCACGGTGAATCGAACTACACCATTACATAAAGGCTGGTCCACTATTAAAATATTAAATAATAAAGGCTTACACATCCCTGTGACCATCCTGCAGGTTAATAATATCATCTATGACGATCCCGTGAACATTGCTAACATCCTTGCCAGGAGTTTTTCTCATGTAAGTAGCTCAGCCAATTACAACCCCCGTTTTCGACACCATAAATGCACGGCTGAGCTACAGATAATAGACTTTGCCACAGAAGACATAGACTCCCTGTACAACCAAGAGTTTACGCTAGATGAACTGCTCCTTGCTCTTAAATCCTGTAAAGATGCCAGCCCTAGACCTGACACCATCACGTACGATATGATCCAGCATCTTAATCAGGACAGCCTGATTAAGATGTTAGCATTGTACAATGAGATTTGGGCGTCTTGAACGTTCCCAAACTCATGGCACTTTGCGCACGTCATACCGATACCCAAAGAGGCTGGTCGTCTTGTGAATCCCACTTCATTTCGTCCTGTTGTGTTGACTTCTTGTCTATGTAAGGTCATGGAAAGTATGGTTAATAATAGGTTTCTTTTTGTTTTAGAGTAGAAGAATTTGTTAATTGATCAACAGTGTGGCTTCTGTAAATACAGAAGTTCACTAGATCAATTAATGAATTTGGAGCATTACATTGCAGAGGCATTTGCCAATAAAGAATTCATGTTAGGGATGTTCTGGGACATCCATAAAGCCTGTGACATGACATGGTGACACGGTATACTAATGAAGCTCTATGCTTATGGTTTAAGAGGAAATTTGCCTATTTTTATTTCAAATTTCTTAAGGGACAGGACTTTCTCTGTCAAATTGCCCCATAACGTAACATCGGATATATTAATCCAGGAAAACGGGGTGCCGCAGGGAAGTGTGCTTAGTCCCATTTTAATTAATATTATGATCAATGATATTCTGTCATCAGTTCCCATCCCGAAGAATCTTAAATACTCGCTCTATGCTGATGATTGTGCAATGTGGCACTCTTCCCATAACGCACAATTTTCGGCTGGGCGGATTCAAGCAGCCCTTGACTCCGTCCACCAATGGGGCTTGCAGTGGGGATTTAAGTTTTCCATCCCTACGTGTGCTGCTGTAGTCTTCACTAATCGTAACGTACCTAATTTGTGCTCAGCCTTGGATAATCAGGTGGTACCTTTTTCAAAATTCTATAAAGTTTTGGGGAATACATTTTGATCGTCGTTTGAACTTCAAAATTCAAGTTAATAATTTGCTTGGTCTTTGTGATAAACCAGTAAATGTCCTCAAGTACCTAGCGGGCACTACATGGGGTGCCGACAGAAAACCTTTATTAATGGTGTATAAGTCCCTTATTCGATCGAAGATAGACTATGGAGCACAGGTGTATGTCTCGGCATCTGATGCCACGCTGAAAGGATTGGATGTGTTACAGAATAAATGTTTGCGAATGTGACTTGGAGCTGTCCAGTGTACCCGTGTAGCTTGTATGGAAGTGGAGACGAATGTCCCTCCCCTCCGTATTCGGCATGACTACCTGGCCTTATCATATGGCCTACAAACATCGAGGAAAAGTAATATCGGCAATGTGGTCAATACCACCATCTTCTGCAGGGGGTGCGTCGGACACTTGCCGTTTGCCTCCATTTACTAACTCAGGAACTTGGTGTGGGCCTCAGTGACTGTGACAAGTTGGTGTTTAAAAATATAGCGCCTTGGGAGCCACCCGGCTTTACTGTTGATGTATCATGGCTCCCAGCGCCAAAGACCAAGGCGCCAGAGGTGGAGGTCAACCACTTGTTTCGTAATATCATCATTCGTCACTTGGGGTCGTGGTCAACTGAATGTGCCCTCAGGTATCAGTTGCCGACTCATACATCTGTGTTTACCTCCGAACTTTTTGCTATTGACAAAGCCATAGACTATGCTTTCACTACTCGGCATGAGTTATTTGTCATATTTTCGGATTCAAAATCAGCCCTTCAGGCAATTGCTTCTTCTACTACAGACTCTAATGAGATCCAGGGCCGCATTATCAATAAATTTCATTCGTGCGACAAGTCCTTCACACTGATCTGGGTGCCTGGTCATTGTTGTATCTATGGCAATGAGCAGGCTGACTTACTTGCAAAGTCGGCTGTAGAGCTCAAGGAGACTTGGGACATTCCTTGTGATCTACGGTCGAGTCTCTCTATCAGAAAGAAATCAATAAATCTTCTGTGGCAAGGTCACTGGACCAGACTTAATATTCCAACTTGTAAGCCGTACCTGGGCGACTGGGATACTGCCAACCGTCCCAGTCGCCTGGAAGAAAAAGTGTTGGCTCATCTACGGCTTCATGCCACCATTTTAACTCATATGAAACAATATATGGAAAGACGATTCCCACCGCACTGTGACATCTGTGATGCGGTCTTATCTATCAGTCATATCATCCTGCGCTGTCGGCGATTTATTCCTGAACGCGCTTCACTTATAAATTACTGTGGCGCAGCAGACGTCCCCTTCACCCTTTCCACCATCCTGGGTGATGGGGACATTGTTATGACTGATAAATTGATGGCTTTCTTGGGAGAGACCGGACTGATTACAATGATGTGACTTTTTTACTGTATGGTTATGGTTTTTATCGACTGTAAATATGTATATATTGTACTGTTAATTAGGGTTGACAGTTGACATATTTGAAATAGTTCCTCCTTCCCACTGATCCATTTCTAATATTGATGTCCCCTACATTAAACCCCGTTCCTCGACTGACAGTCACCAGCTGATGAGTGTAAGTGTGCAATATAGAAAGTTATTGGGCATTTGCAGTCGATGGTGGTCTGTTGGGCGAGGTCCTTCACTTTTTGTACATGTTATGTAAATACCTTATACCACCATATTTAAGTTGTTCTAATTAGGGCCGACAGCTGACGTATATGGAAATGTTCCTGACTCGTCTGGTTCCCTTTCATATATTGATGTCCCCTATATCAGGTTGTGCCTCGACTGACAGTCAACAGGTGATTAGTGCTGGTATGTAATGTAGAAAGGCATTACATATCTGCAGTCGATGGTGTTCTGTTAGTCGAGGTATTTTTACCATTAATGTAGGTCTAACTATTTGTCTCTGTAGGATTTAGTATAGGTTAGCGATTTGTCTGTTAGGTGATTAGTTTTAGGGTCTTTGGATTAGGCATTTTTGTTTATAAATAATGCAAGGTTAAAAATAGAAAAAAAAAATAAAAATAAAAATACAAAAAAATAAAATAAAAATTATATAAATAAATAAATAAATAAATATATATATATATATATATATATATATATATATATATATATATATATATATATATATATATATACAGTATATATATATACACATATATATATATATATATATATATATATATATATATATATATATATATATATATATATATATATATATATATATTGTTACATAGCCTATGATTTCATCATCCTTTGTGTAATTTTAACGCACAGTTGCTGCATGTTTGATCACGAGCGTGTTCTGCCTCAGTCCCCCCCTTCTACCTTTGTGGTAGAGTGGGTCGTCCTTTCTGTTGTCCAGAGCGGGATTGTCAACTCTATGTCCCCATGGCTTCGTTTGCGCGTCCTTCTTGCAAGTTGTGTCGAGCTCTGCTGGCCCCTATATAGTGAGCTCAGTCTCTGCATCATGGCCACTTAGATCTGCTCCTCATTTTGTTCACATCTCTGTCCTCCCCTGTACAGATATTATTATTGTGAGTGCTCAAGAAATCTCCAAACATCTAGCAGCTGTGTGTAATTTGAGTATAAGTGTTATTGCATTTTTTCTTGTACTGTGTAGCATAAGGTTAATTCTTAGGCCTAGTGAGGTTTTTTGATTAATGTTGGGTTTTATGTCAGTCATTTTTGATAATAGTTTGTATCTGTAATAATTTATCTGGCATTCACTGAGTATTGTCTGGTATCTCATTTTATCAGGGCTGACTTGGATGAGTTTGCTCTTGCTGGTTTCGTGTTAATGGGGGCTATTGCAGTTAACCATATATTTGGCCTGTTTATTTGTCATTACATTATCCTTATGAGTCCTGAATGTTTTGTTGTTAGTTTGAGCATTAAACTTTAACTTGTAATTTTATCTAACTCTTTTGTTTTGAACCTGGAACTTTACGGGACAGTAGTGACTCTTAGTATTCTGACTTAAAGTGTACGTTATCTTTCTCTGTTTCGTAACATAAATTTGGCGACCTCATATCAGGATATTCAGGATATTATCATAAGGATATTGCTTGATATTTTGTGACTGTTACTTATTCATGATGTCTACTATTACTACACTTGATGAAGCCAAGGATTTTTTGTCAAATGTGCAAACAGTGTGTGATGTAGAAAACAAAACAAAGAATGAACTTAAGCTTGTTGCTCAACAATTGGGAATTGCTGTTCGCTCTCAACATTCTAAAGATCAAATTGTTGACATGATTAATGAAAGCTTGTTTAATGTAACTCCTCCAAATGAGCAAACGCAGATTGAATTAGCTAAGTTACATCTAGCCATGCAGGAGGCTCGTGTGAAGGAAGCTGAATTTCAAGCACGTGCTAAGGAGGCTGATGTTAAGGAGGCTGAGTTTCACGCACAAGTTGAACTTGCTAGGATTCAGGCAGACCATGAGTATCGCATGAAACAAGGTGGAACTGGATCATCTAGCTCTGATGATTTTGATGTGGCTAAAAATGTTAAACTTGTCCCTCCTTTTAATGAATCTGATTTAACAAAGTATTTTCAGTTGTTTGAGAGGGTAGCTACAGGTTTTAGTTGGCCCAAGGAGTATTGGCCAGTACTCCTTCAAACTGTTCTCACCGGTAAAGCTCAAGTAACTTATGCATCTTTGCCTCAGGATCAATCTGATAATTATGATGTAGTTAAGAGCTTGATTCTTAAGGCCTATGAGCTTGTTCCTGAAGCCTATAGAGTAAAATTTAGGACAACTTACAAGCAAGATAAGCAATCCCATATTGAGTATGCAAAAATCAAAGAAGATTTGTTAGAGCAGTGGTTAAATTCTAAGAATGTGGATTCTGATTTTGGTAAATTTAAGCAGATGATTTTGCTGGAGGACTTCAAAAGGTGTATTTGTAAAGATGTAAGCCTATATCTTGATGAGAAAAGAATAGATAATTTGTCTGATGCTGCAGTTTTAGCTGATGAGTATGTTCTCACTCACAAGAGATATTCTAGAGAAAAAGGGAAAGCTGAGAGTAAGTACGTTGCCTCTACTCAGAGTACAGGTAACAGGAAAGAGAACAAAGATGATGTTTCTCAGGAAGTAAATACCAGCTTCACCTCTAGATTTCAGAAAAGTAAATGTACTTATTGTAGTAAGCTTGGTCATACTACGGAGAGATGTTTCAGGAGACAGCGTGATGTGAACAAAAAGGAGTCTTTAAATATTCAGTCAATTGGTCTAGTGTCCACTCTTGAGAGTTCCCAGAATTCTTTAACTGAGTTAACTGAACCTGCTTTGAGGGGTAACTTAAATTCTCATGATGGAGCTCCTCTTTTGAGCAGTAACGTGGGTGACACTCTCAAGAGTTCATGTGCTAATTTCCTGTCTGATGGTTTTGTCAGTCCTCTGGACAGTAATGACAGGAAATCAGTTAAAATATATCGTGATACAGGTGCTTGCCAATCCCTTATGCTGACCAGTGTTCTAGGCTCTAATGTTAATTCCTCTGATGAAACTGTAATCTTACAAGGTGTAGGGAATAATTACTTCTCTGTCCCTCTGTGCAGAGTGAATTTAGAGTCTGGTTTTGTTAATGGTTCCGTTATGGTTGGGTTGGTTGAGACACTCCCAGTGTCAGGTGTAACTTTCTTACTTGGAAATGATTTTGGTGGAAGTCAAGTGTGTCCAGCTCCTCAGTTGTCTAGTGAGCCAGTGGCTGTGTCCCAGGATTGTGATGTCCCTGATGTGTTCCCTGCATGTGCTGTCACTAGGGCTAAGTCTAAAGTTACTGGTGATTTAGAGGATAATGATGATGATGATGTTATCCTAGCTGACACTTTTCTTGCTAATTTGGACCACTCACCAGATGAGGCAGTACCCCGTAGTGTTGATAATTTGTCTCGTCAAGAGTTGGTTGAGTTGCAGGTTGCTGACCCTGAGTTGAAAGGTCTAGCTAACTCTGCTTACAGTGAAGAAGAGTCAGCCGGTGCTTCTACTTGTTATTATGTAAAGTCAGGAGTACTTATGAGGAAGTGGAGACCCCCAACAGCATCAGCCGACTGTGAATGGGAGGTTGTACATCAAGTTGTCATCCCTCGTGTTTGTAGGCAGGATATCATTAGAGTGGCTCATGATTCCAGTTTGGCAGGACACCTTGGAGTGAGGAAGACTGTGGCACGCATTTTGAAACACTTCTACTGGCCAGGTATCTTCAGGGATGTTTCCTGGTATTGTAAGTCTTGTCACACCTGTCAAGTTGTGGGGAAGTGTAATCAGACCGAAAAGGTTGCACCTCTAGTTCCCATTCCTCCTTTTGAGGCGCCTTTCACCCGTGTGTTGGTGGATATTGTGGGCCCTCTTCCTAAGACTTCTTCAGGATTTTCTTATGTGTTGACCATGATTGATATGGCTACTCGTTATCCTGAAGCCATTCCACTTAGAAATATCTCAGCAAAGAACGTGGTTAAGGAAATGCTAGGGTTCTTCACAGGGTTTGGTCTGCCCAGGGAGGTGCAGTCGGACCGGGGAGGTGGTTTCGTGTCAGGCATTTTCGGGCAGTCTCTGAAGGAGTTGGGCATCGCCCAGATCACGTCTTCGGCTTGCCGTCCCCGGACCTGGGGAGCGTTGGAGAGATGTCATCAAGCACTCAAGTCGATGCTCGGGAAGTGCTGTTTGGAGCATCGGAAAGACTGGGATAGGGGTCTTCCATTCGTTGTGTTTGCTGCGGGAGAATCTCCAAATGAATCACTGGGCTTCTCACCTTTTGAACTGCTGTTTGGCCATGAAGTGGGAGGACCCCTTGAGTTGCTCGGGGAGTGCTGGCTGTCGGAGGGGGGTGGCGTCGGCCTGCTGGAGTGTGTGATGAAGTTCGGGGAGCGGCTGTCCACTGCTTTGCAGCTGGTGAGAGAGAATTTAGGAGCTGCTCAGGAGAGGGTGGGGACTTGGTGTGGAGGAGGGTCCAGGTTGCGCCACTTTCAGCCAGGAGATCGGGTTTTGATTCTGCTGCCGGTTCATGGGCAGCCTCTTCGAGCCAAGTTTGGTGGCCCTTGTTTCGTTGAGGGGAGGCTCAGTGATGTCAACTATGTCATCGCCACACCAGATCGTAGAAAGAGCAAGCAACTATGTCACATCAACATGCTAAAGTTATATCACAGGCGGGACGAAAATGATCCAGTCTGCACTGTAGCTGTTCCACCCGAGTCTGCAAGTGAAGCTCTCCCATGCAGTATGAGCCTGAGTGATAGTTTGGGGAAGAATCCTGATATCATGAATGATCTCCAGACTAAGCTTTCTCATCTACCTCCCAAGGAAAGGCAGGAGTTTTCGGCATTACTGCAGGAGTACCCACAAGTGTTCCGTGCCACTCCAGGAAGAACCACTGTGTTGACGCATGATGTCGATGTTGGAGACACAAAGCCAATTAAATTGCCTCCTTACCGTGTGAACCCAGTGAAAGTTCCTCTCATCCAGAAGGAGCTTGGCTACCTGTTGGACCACAAGATGATTGAGCCCTGTCAGAGCGAGTGGAGTTCTCCTGTCACTCTGGTCCCTAAGCCAGGTGGGTCACAGAGGCTTTGCATTGACTACAGACGTGTTAATCAGATAACCAAAACAGACACTTACCCTCTCCCTCGTGTGGAAGATTGCATAGACAAGATTGGAAAGGCTAGGTACATAAGTAAGTTTGATTTGTTAAAGGGATACTGGCAAGTACCTATGACTGAACGTGCTAGGGAGATCTCATGTTTTGTAACATTAGGAAAAACTTTTGCATGTTCTGTAATGCCATATACAGATTGTTTTAGAGTAATAAGAAATTTCCTTTGTAAATTTCTTTTTTCTTTGTGGGGAGGTGTTACATAGCCTATGATTTCATCATCCTTTGTGTAATTTTAACACACAGTTGCTGCATGTTTGATCACGAGCGTGTTCTGCCTCAGTCCCCCCCTTCTACCGTTGTGGTAGAGTGGGTCGTCCTTTCTGTTGTCCAGAGCGGGATTGTCAACTCTATGTCCCCATGGCTTCGTTTGCGCGTCCTTCTTGCAAGTTGTGTCGAGCTCTGCTGGCCCCTATATAGTGAGCTCAGTCTCTGCATCATGGCCACTTAGATCTGCTCCTCATTTTGTTCACATCTCTGTCCTCCCCTGTACAGATATTATTATTGTGAGTGCTCAAGAAATCTCCAAACATCTAGCAGCTGTGTGTAATTTGAGTATAAGTGTTATTGCATTTTTTCTTGTACTGTGTAGCATAAGGTTAATTCTTAGGCCTAGTGAGGTTTTTTGATTAATGTTGGGTTTTATGTCAGTCATTTTTGATAATAGTTTGTATCTGTAATAATTTATCTGGCATTCACTGAGTATTGTCTGGTATCTCATTTTATCAGGGCTGACTTGGATGAGTTTGCTCTTGCTGGTTTCGTGTTAATGGGGGCTATTGCAGTTAACCATATATTTGGCCTGTTTATTTGTCATTACATTATCCTTATGAGTCCTGAATGTTTTGTTGTTAGTTTGAGCATTAAACTTTAACTTGTAATTTTATCTAACTCTTTTGTTTTGAACCTGGAACTTTACGGGACAGTAGTGACTCTTAGTATTCTGACTTAAAGTGTACGTTATCTTTCTCTGTTCCGTAACAATATATATATATATATATATATATATATATATATATATATATATATATATATATATCTTTGAGGGGCTTCTGCCTCAATGGTCGATAGGCAAAAAAAGAAAAAAAAATTCATTATCCACACACACACCACAAAACCAGCAAGAAGACACGGCGTGTGTGCTGGGCGGCCCCTTCGGGACTTCCCAGGCCCTGTGTTCCGCCTTACTATTTAACAATCAACCCACACCCCACTGACCGGGTTAATGTATGGCTCGGTTCCCTCTATAGGAGGGATAAATCTTTAAACGAACGAATGAACATCGTTATCACAATCTTCCATTAAAGTCACATCAATCATCACTACCACACTTATTCATCTCAAGTACATTATGCTTATCATCTTCCTCAAACATATTCATCACAAGTACAGAACTCCTCATTGCTCCAGCAAATTCATCACAACCACACGGCCACTAACAGCACATCATTGCAAAACATTCTTCATAAACAACATGCATTCACCACTAGCAAGAATCATACTAATTGCACTCACCACTAATCATACTCATCCTCTCTACCACACAGTTTTTCTCCCCGATTCACATTCACCCTTTCACCTTTCAGCACCTTGCACTCTCTCTCTTACTCATTTCTATTACATTTTTTTTTTTTCCAGATAATGGGTAATACCACTATCTTGAACACACACACACACACACACACACACACACACACACACACACACACCATTACATATGCCTGTTGGTTTAGTACAGTATATCATGTGCAGGGAAATGTCAGTATTCTTAGTTGATTTTTGTCCAATGTCGTGAGATTTGTGCCATGTGGATCCAGTTATGTATTTATTTTCCAAGTGTGATATTACATGGGTCGCAGAGTAAAGTCAGTAATAAAGCTTTTACCTTGCATTAACTTACCCACATCAAAGGAAGGCTCTTGCAGGATAAAAACAAATGTAATTCTGTTTTGTCGGTACGGTGAGGGAATTGTGTGTGTGTGTGTGTGTGTGTGTGTGTGTGTGTGTGTGTGTGTGTGTGTGTGTGTGTGTGTGTGTGTGTGTGTGTGTGTGTGTGACTGTCTTTAATTAGAATATTTGTGTGTTTGTGTGTGTGTGCGTGTTTAAAATAATGTCTTTGTGTCTTCATGTTTGTTTTGCAGTGTTAGCGTCTGTGTTTGCGCATGGTTGTGTCTAATACATTATGCCTGTGTCTGCATGTCTAAGTCCTTCTATATGAGCATGTGTCCTGGTGACGGTGTGTGTGTGTGTGTGTGTGTGTGTGTGTGTGTGTGTGTGTGTGTGTGTGTGTGTGTGTGTGTGTATCAATTTCTGTCTATCTGTCTACCATGATCTCTGTCGAAAATGAAATTTTAGGAGCTGTGTCTTAGTTAATGCGTGTTTTCTTCAAGTCTGACATTACTTGTTTGATTGTGTTTTGCTCTCGTTGTCTGCATGTATGTCTCTGTGTCGAAGTTATTATGTGTTTGTCTGTCTTTGTGCCAGTGTTTGTGCCCAAATATGCATCCTTGAGTCGATGTGTTTTTGTATCTACTGTATATGTATGTTTGTGTCTGCTTCCGTCGGTGTTCGTTTCAGTGTGTCTGCGTCTCATCATGTGTCTGCATGAAAGTGCTTGAATTTGTGTAGGGATGTTTATCCTTGAGTTAACATGTTTGTATCAGCATTCATGTTTGTTGGTGTGTGCTTCTTTGTCTGTGTCTGAACATTTGTGGCCAAGTTAATAATTATGTTTGTGTCTGCACGTCTTATTTGTGTCTGTGTGATGTGTCTGTGTCTACCCGTCTTGTACTTGTATTTGTGTGTTTTGTGTCTGCAAAGCAGTATCTTGTACATGCGCGTGTGCTTTTGTCGGTGTCTTTATGCCCGTGTGCTTGTCAGTCTGTGAAGCAGTTGTCTGAGTTTGACGTACATGTATGCATATATGTATGTATGTATGTATGTATGTATGTATGTATGAATGTATGTATGAGTGAGTGGGTGAGTGAGTGCACATGTATGTGGAACTTGTTGCTTCTCCAACCTGGATTCGTCATAACAGAACCGTCGTAGTGAGCTTGACCCACTTTAAGGCCTCACTTACCTAGGCCTGTTACATTGGCCGAACTCACCATGCTCTGATAAAAAAAAAAAAAAAAAATCTACCTTTTTTTTTTCAGGTCGCGTGGTAACATTTCGACTCTTTCTTCACTAGCCACTTGTGCGAATGAAGAAAGTTAAATTGGGGAAAGCCCCAGGAATTAATGGAGTGTGTGGTGAAATGCTGAAGCATGGGGGAGAGATAGTAGTAGAATGGATGTGGAAGATGTGCAGATTGGCCTGGGAGGAAGGTAGAGTCCCGGAGGATTGGAAGTCAGGTATAATTATTCCCTTGTACAAAGGAAAAGGGGAAAAAGAAGTGTGTGGTAATCATAGTGGCATTTGTCTTCTTAGTATAGTAGGAAAAGTGTATTGTAGGATACTTATTGACAGAGTTAGAGAAAGAACAGAGGAATTAGTTGGAGAAGAACAGGGAGGCTTTAGGAAAGGAAGAGGTTGTGTAGATCAGATATTCATTCTGAGATCTTTAGTGGAAAAGTTTCTAGAGAAGGGAAAGAAGTTGTATGTGGCCTTCATGGATTTGGAGAAAGCATATGACAGGGTGGATAACAAAGCTTGTGGAAAGTTTTAAGAATATATGGAGTAGATGGGAAGTTGTTGAATGCTGTGAAGAGTATGTATGATGGTGCTAAGGCTGCAGTGCGTGTAGATGGTGAACTGAGTGAATTTTTCTCCTTGAGAGTTGGGTTGAAACAGGGATGTGTCATGTCTCCATGGTTGTTCAATCTGTACATGGATGGGGTAATAAATGAGGTACAAGGTAGAGTAGTGGATGCTAGTGTGGCCCTGGTGAGAGAGGGTAGTGTTTGGAAACTCCCTGTATTGTTGTTTGCAGATGATACTGTGTTGTTTAGTGAAGACGAAGGGGAGCTGCAAGGCTTGGTGGATGAGTTTGGGAGAGTGTATAAGGAAAGGAATCTAAAGGTGAATGTAGGGAAGAGTAAAGTAATGGTCTTTGAGAGAGGTGAAGTCAGTGAATGTACAGCGAGGTTGGATGATGAGGAATTGGAAAATGTGAGTACGTTTAAGTACTTGGATAGTGTGATGATTAAGCATAGAGATTTGGGGGGTGAAGTGCTTGAAAGGGTACAGCAGGGAGGAAAGGTTGCTGGTTCCTTGAAAGCAGTGATAAGAAACAGGGAAGTGAGCATGGAAGTGAAAAAGTTACTACATGACAGTATTGTGATATGAACTCTAACGTATGGAAGTGAAGCTTGGACGTTGTTGGAAGGACACAAGTCAAGAGTGAGAGCATTGGAAATGAGTTATTTAAGAGGAGCCTGTGGAGTCACATAGAGAGACAGGCTGACAAATGGGGATATAAAGGAGCGTTGTGGTGTGGATGTGGATGTGATAAGGAGCGTTATGAGGAATACACTGAGGTGGTTTGGCAATGTGGAGAGGATGAAGGGTGAAAGGCTGACGAAGAGAGTGTATGTGAGTGAGGTGGAGGGGGGGAGTGGGAGGGGGAGGCCGAGGATGAGATGGAGGGAAAGGGTGGAGAGGTATAAGAGAGAGGGGGGTGTGAGTTGGGAGCAGGGCAGTGAAATGGCGGGGGACAGGGCGACGTGGAGGCGATTTGTTTGTGGCCACCCCGAACGGGATTGAGGCGTCTGGCAATAGGTAGATAGATAGATAGTGTGTGTGTGTGTGTGTATATATATATATATATATATATATATATATATATATATATATATATATATATATATATATATATATATTAATTTCCAGTATTTCCAGTATTTGTACCTGTCGACCTATAATTACCTAACTAGCTGCGAGTTTATAAGCGTCTTCCAATGATGCCACTTCATATTGTTAGACCCTGATACACCTTCTTTCCCTACTTGATTCACATTAAACCCTACGTAGTATACCATAGGACACGCCTGGAAAATCTTAGTCCCTCACCGGGTACACCTTACGCTCCAGCCTGGAATGCATTTGTACCGTACCTGGTATGCTTTAGTCCTTCACCTGGTATGCCTTTGTCCCTCACCTGGTAAGTCCTTAGTCCCTCACCTGGTATACTTTTGTCTCCCATCTGCATTATCTTAATCCCCTATCCGGTATACCTTGGTCTTTCTCCTGATATACCTTCATCTTCTACCTTGTATACCTTATCCACTCACGTGGTATAACACACTCCACTGCCTGGTATACTTTAGTCTCCCATCTATTGTATTTTAGGCCACCACCTGGTATGCCATATTTCCTTCATCAGATACACCTTAGTCGCGGGCTAGTTCTATATTCTGTCCACCACAACGAGGCATATACCTTCGACCTGTTGCGGCATATTTCCCCTAGTCAAGTGAGAGAATAGGATGGTACTGTGATTTTACATCGATTCCATGGCAATTTTTCGTGACTAGCACCATGTTCTTTTGTTCACCTGTTACTATATAAATATGCTATACTACGGCTCTACAGCATTTCTGGAACACTTTCCGAGATTAGCGTCATTTCTGGTGTCATTCCTTTACCGTTCAGTTTCTTAGTTTGAGATGGAAACTGGCACACGTGTATACAACGCCCGATGAATATTTTCCTTCCAAGCCAACCCCCCCTCCCCCATTCCCTTTCATTGGCATACACCAAGCACTACTTGCTTCCTAGATTTTTGTTTGTGTTATTTTTAATAAGATGAAAAAAAGAGTCTATGACTCTCTCTGAATTCTGAGTAAAGGAATATTGTAATGTAAATATATTCTCAGAAACTTTCCTTATGACAAGTACTGTTAAGGAATTTATCAAAATTAAAACATTATGATCTTTCTAATGGTGAATTCGGGTATTTTATACAACAAGCAGTCATCAGGAAAACAGAAATTGATACAAATCTGATGGAGCATGACAAATTAATCACGCGCGTCAGGTATGTCTTGTGTAACCCCATGAATCAGCAGAGGATTTTCAGTAGTTTCATTTTATGCCATTCACTTCCCAGTATGATATGTTAGAATACACGAGACCCATGCAAGCTCTAGAAAAGCTTGCATGGGTCTCGTGTAATATTCACATCACTGAAAATGTACTCCTCGTTTAATTTCACAGGTTAGTAGGGCTGAATATTTCCTATCTATATGATGACGCCAGGTTAAGGGTAGAAAACATTTGAATTAATGTAACGTTCACATTCCATGCAGAATGATTTTTTTTTTTTTTTAGAATACAGGTCGGCACTGAAGCTATAGATGATTATTTTATATCAAGATAAGACAGTCCCTCTGCCAGGAATACTATTGCACATTCTTGTCATCTGCTTGGGAGATATTAGTATGGTACTTAAAGTGGGCATACGGGATAGAACTAGTAGTAATGGTTTCAAACTAGAAAAATTCCGTTTCGGTAAGGAAATAGGTAGAAATTGGTTGGTAATAGAGTAGTAGACGAATGGAATAAGCTACCTAGTAAAGTAGTTACTGCCCCTTCCATTGAGAGTTTCAAGCATAGGCTAGATAAACATGGCAAATAAGGGGTGGGTATAGAAAAGAAATCTAATAACCAATAGTAATTCATTCTTTTTCCTTTTCAGGTAACACTATGATAGTCTCTTTTTCTCCTTTCACACTTTCCTATAAAATGTCCACGACCGTTTTTCTATACTGCGAGGTGTTCTTTCTGACTTCTTCCTGCTGGCTTCGGCTGGAGGGTTTGTATGGCGGGGGAGAACCTTCTTCTTTGCTATCCTTATCTCATTCTAGTAGTTCAGTTAATCTTCTGGGAGCTGCCTAGCCCGCCCCATCCCGACCACTTTTCCGCCACTGACTCCCCCCAATCCCGACCATTTTTGGAAAAAAATTTTTTTGGCTCAAACCTCCGCTTTTGGTGAGAAACGTTGAAAATTCATAGAGAAATCGCTCACCTGAGGTTTAAAATACTCGATCCAGATAGTAGTACCTCCTTACCTTACTGGGTTTTCTAACAGGCTGGCACCAAAGAAAACGAGTTCTATGGGATGGTAACTATTTCACACCACTCATAAACGGTATTTATTTATTTGCTTGGTACAAATTTATATGTAGTACGAGAGTATATTGGTTTTCAGACAGTAATATAGGCATTATAAGCATTGTTTCACTCACTAACTCATCACCATACCTGACCTTTTTTTGCAACATTACATGATCATCATTTCTGACTGTTTCTTCCTCTAATGCTATGTAAAGTTTGTCCTCCACATTGTCATCGATTGGGGAATCACTCTGGCCCTGAATTTCATACCATGGCATGACATGGCTTTACTGGCCAGGTCACTGATAACAGGTGAACTGCTGAGACAATGGCATGCAGGGAGGGGAGGGAGGTCATGCTGGGTAAGGCATTGTCACTGCCTGGCATCTTGTAGAGGAAGGTGTCCCGTGTATACGTACCAAAAATCACTCACGAAAATTGAAAATTGTGGAAATTAGGGACCTTGCAATTGATTCGCATTTATGTACGTCGATGGGATTGGCAGTGACAAAATGTGTGGACGTTAATTCAAGTCGACGGGACGCCGCGGACTAGCATGGGCCAACCGACCTAATGTAGTTATCCTCTCTTCTTATGTTCTTATTCTAAGATCACTTTCCCATTTCGGGTTTTTTTCAAGAATACTACCCCAGTATCCCTGCTTGTCGTAAAAGATGACTAAAAGGGTTGGCGGAGGGTTAGTGCCCCTCCCCGGAAAACAACTAACTAAAAAAACAAACAAGAAGCCTCGGACAAGGACTGACCAAACGATGACGACCCAGGACCGGACAAAGGACTTAGTAATGGCTATGTGGAATGTAAGAGGAGCCAATGATGAGGTGAAAGAGAGAGAGATTGTCCAGGTGCTTGAGGGTGCAAAAGTGGATACATGTGGAATGACTGAAACAAAATGAAGAGGAGAAAGTGTGAGAGAATGGGAGTATGGATGGGGTATATGTGCAGGAGTAGCTGAGAATGAGAGGGCAAAGGAAGGAGTATGTATAGTTGTGAGTAAAAGATGGAAGAAGAGCATAAGACAGTACGTATCAGTTGGGTCAAGGATTGTGTGGGTAAAGTAGAAAGTTGCAATACAAATGTGGGCGATTGTGTGTGTGTATGCACCAACGCATGATCGTGCTAGCAGAGTGAGAGAAGAGTTCTGGACAAATGTGGAAGTGTGCATGGAAAAGTTTGGAAGGAATGAGAGAGTGTTTTTGATCAGTGATATGAATGGTAAAGTAGGGAAAGTGAAGGTGAATGGAATAGTTGGTGAGTGGGGTGTGCCTGCTGCGATAGATGAGAATGGGAGTGCATTAGTGGACATTTGTGCTGGGAGGGGGTTGGTGATAGCCAATACCCTCTTCAGGCATAAAATGATCCACAGGTATACATGGCGAGTGATGAGAAGGGTGGATGGTGAACTGAATGAAAGGAAGGCTATGATTGATTATGTGTGTGTGTGGATGAAAGGATGCGAAGATGTGTAATGGATGCAAGAGCTTATAGAGGTTGGGGGAGTGGACTTTCTGGCCACTACTTGGTGGTGGCCAGAATTAGGATCCAAGTAAGATGGAGAAATAGAAGAAGGGAAAGACGAGAGGAAGGAGTAGTTGCAAGGATGAGAAAAAGGCAGAGTATAAGAGAGAAGTGGAGGAATGATTGGGCAAATATGAATTGGAGCAGATGAAGGACGTGGAAGGTGTGTGCAGAATATTTACAGAAGAAATATGTGCAGCATGTGATGTGGTCTGTGGAAGGAAGAGAACACGGAGGGGGGGTGCAAGGAACAGCATAGTGGACTGAAGAGGTGAGACAGGCTGTGGCACAAAAGAAGAATGCATACAATGAATGGATGAGAAGTAGGGGCGTGGAAGAAGTTGAGAGGTGGAAGAGAGAGTTATATGTAGAAAGAAAGAGAGAAGTGAAAAGATTAGTAAGAGAGAGTAAGAAGGGAGTGGATAGGAATTTGGAAGGAATTTGACTGTAAAGTGGAGGGACTGTAAGATGTTCTGGAAAGAGGTGAAGAGAGTAAGACAGGATGGAAGTAAGTTTAGGAGGGGAGTGAAAGATAAAAATGGTAGATTACTAGTGGAGAAGGGAGAAAAAGTAAGCAGATGGATAGAACACTTTAAGGAATTGTTGAACATACAGGATGGAAGAAATACGAGTTTAAGTGGCTGGGGAATGGCTGGGAGAAGGAGGGAGGTGAGAAGACATGAATAAATCAGTAGGATAGAAGTCGTGGAAGCAATGAAGAAAGTCAAAATGGGGAAAGCCCCAGGAATTGATGGAGTGTGTGGTGAAATGCTGAAGCATGGGGGAGAAATAGTAGTAGAATGGATGTGGAAGATATTCAGATTGGCCTGGGAGGAAGGTAGAGTCCCGGAGGATTGGAAGTCAGGTATAATTAATCACTTGTACAAAGGAAAAGGGGAAAAAGAAGTGTGTGGTAATCATAGGGGCATTTGTCTTCTTAGTATAACAGGAAAAGTGTATGGTAAGATACTTATTGACAGAGTTAGAGAAAGAACAGAGGAATTAGTTGGAGAAGAACAGGGAGGCTTTAGGAAGGGAAGAGGTTGTGTAGATCAGATATTCATTCTTAGATCTTTCGTGGAAAAGTTTCTAGAGAAGGGAAAGAAGTTGTGTGTGGCTTTCATGGATTTGGAGAAAGCATATGACAGGGTGGATAGACAAGGATTGTGGAAAGTATTAAGAACATATGGAGTAGATGGAAAGTTGTTGAATGCTGTGAAGAGTATGTATGATGGTGCTAAGGCTGCAGTGCGTGTAGATGGTGAACTAAGTGAATTTTTCTCTTTGGAGGTTGGGTTGAAACAGAAATGTGTCATGTCCCCATGGTTGTTCAATCTGTTCATGGATGGGGTAATAAAAGAGGTACAAGGTAGGGTAGTGGATGTTGGAGTGGCCCTGGTGAGAGAGGATAGTGTTTGGAAACTCCCTGTACTGTTGTTTGCAGATGATACTGTGTTGCTGCGTGAAGATGAAGGGGATCTGCAAGACTTGGTGGATGAGTTTTGGAAAGTGTGCAAGAAACGGAATCTAAAGGTGAATGTAGGGAAGAGTAAAGTGATGGTCTTTGAGAGAGGTGAAGTCAGTGAATGTACCTGTCATGTTTTTTTTTTAGATAAATGCAATATTAAAGGATGATTATTAATAATCTTGAAGAACAGAGACAGTGAATTGTCTTGCTAAAAATCAAGTTATGATTACTTTATGTTGCTTGCTTCGCCAATTCTCTAAGAACGAGATTTTATAAACTTTCTCAACAGTACACAGCAGAGACTAATTACTCACAAATGCTGTTTATTAGTACTGTTGGCCTCTGGAGAAAGTGACTCCACCCCTGACAATCAATAACTAATACTATTAATAATATCAGGTTCTTGCTGATGCATTAACTCCTAGATGGCACAACGGATTTTAAGCTTAATAAAACAAGACTGGCCTAAGTACCAATTATGAATAGAAAAGCGTTTATGCAAGCTAGGAGCTATAAGGGAAATAAGCTCAATGGAGAAATGAAACACGAGTTTACATTACATTAAGCTCAAAGAAAAAGATTGGTTAATTTATTGATTGCAATAAACTTGGTGGTGGCCAGAATTAGGATGCAAGTAAGATGGAGGAATAGAAGAAGGGAAAGACGAGAGGAAGGAGTAGTTGCAAGGAGAGTGGAAAGGTTACAAGAGGATGAGAAAAAGGCAGAGTATAAGAGAGAAGTGGAGGAACGATTGGGCAAATATGAATTGGAGCAGATGGGAGACGTGGAAGGTGTGTGTAAGATATTTACAGAAGAAATATGTGCAGCATGTGATGTGGTGTGTGGAAGGAAGAGAAGACGGAGGGGGGTGCAAGGAACAGCGTGGTGGACTGAAGAGGTGAAACAGGCTGTGGCACAAAAGAAGAAAGCATACAATGAATGGATGAGAAATAGGGACGTGGAAGAAGTTGAGAGGCAGAAGAGAGAGTTATATGTGGAAAGGAAGAGAGAGGTGAAGAGATTAGTAAGAGAGAGTAAGAAGAGAGTGGATGAGGAATTTGGAAGGAATTTGAGTGTAAAGTGGAGGGACTGTAAGAAAATGTTCTGGAGAGAAGTGAAAAGAGTAAGACAGGGTGGAAGTGAAGTTAGCAGGGGAGTGAAAGATAAACATGGTAGATTACTAGTGGAGAAGGGAGAAAAAGTGAGCAGATGGAGAGAACACTTTAAGGAATTGTTGAACGTAGAGGATGGAAGTAATGCGAGTATAAGTGGCTGGGGAATGGCTGGGAGAAGGAGGGAGGTGAGAAGACAGGTAGAAATCAGTAGGATAGAGGTTGTGGAAGCAATGAAGAAAGTTAAATCGGGGAAAGCCCCAGGAATTGATGGAGTGTGTGGTGAGATGCTGAAGCATGGGGGAGAGATAGTAGTAGAATGGATGTGGAAGATGTGCAGATTGGCCTGGGAGGAAGGTAGAGTCCCGGAGGATTGGAAGTCAGGTATAATTATTCCCTTGTACAAAGGAAAAGGGGAAAAAGAAGTGTGTGGTAATCATAGGGGCATTTGTCTTCTTAGTATAATAGGAAAAGTGTATGGTAGGATACTTATAGACAGAGTTAGAGAAAGAACAGAGAAATTAGTTGGAGAAGAACAGGGAGGCTTTAGGAAGGGAAGAGGTTGTGTAGATCAGATATTCATTCTTAGATCTTTAGTGGAAAAGTTTCTAGAGAAGGGAAAGAAGTTGTATGCGGCTTTCATGGATTTGGAGAAAGCATATGACAGGGTGGATAGACAAGGATTGTGGAAAGTGTTAAGAATATATGGAGTAGATGGGAAGTTGTTGAATGCTGTGAAGAGTATGTATGATGGTGCTAAGGCTGCAGTGCGTGTGGATGGTGAACTAAGTGAATTTTTCTCTTTGAAAGTTGGTTTGAAACAGGGATGTGTCATGTCTCCATGGTTGTTCAATCTGTACATGGATGGGGTAATAAAAGAGGTACAAGGTAGGGTAGTGGATGTTGGAGTGGCCCTGGTGAGAGAGGATAGTGTTTGGAAACTCCCTGTACTGTTGTTTGCAGATGATACTGTGTTGTTGAGTGAAGATGAAGGGGAGCTGCAAGGCTTGGTGGATGAGTTTGAGAGAGTGTGTAAGAAACGGAACCTAAAGGTGAATGTAGGGAAGAGTAAAGTGATGGTCTTTGAGAGAGGTGAAGTCAGTGAATGTATAGCGAGGTTGGATGGTGAGGAATTGGAAAATGTGAGTACGTTTAAGTATTTGGGTAGTGTGATGAGTAAGGATGGAGGTTTGGAGGGTGAAGTGCTTGAAAGGGTACAGCAGGGAAGAAAGGTTGCTGGTTCCTTGAAAGCAGTGATAAGAAACAGGGAAGTGAGCATGGAAGTAAAAAAGTTACTACATGACAGTATTGTGATACCAACTCTAACGTACGGAAGTGAAGCTTGGACGTTGTTGGAAGGACACAAGTCAAGAGTGAGAGCAGTGGAAATGAGTTATTTAAGAGGAGCTTGTGGAGTCACGTGGAGAGACAGGCTGACGAATGAGGATATAAAGGAGCGTTGTGGTGTTGATGTGGATGTGATAGGAAGCGTTGTGAGGAACACACTGAGGTGGTTTGGCCATGTGGAGAGGATGGAGGGTGAAAGACTGACGAAGAGAGTGTATGTGAGTGAGGTGGAGGGTGGAAGAGGGAGGGGGAGACCGAGGATGAGATGGAGGGATGGGGTGGAGAGGTATATGAGAGAGGGGGGTGTGAGTTGGGAGCAGGGTAGTGAAATGGCAGGGGACAGGGCGACTTGGAGGCGGTTTGTTTGTGGCCACCCCAAACGGGATTGAGGCGTCTGGCAATAGATAGATAGAATAAAATATATTAACGTTATATGTCTGAAGATGAATTCAAAATAAAGAGATCGCACTCACTCGCTCACTCAAAAGCTAAACTCTTAAGCCTAGGAAAACGAAAAAAAATACTGGTCAGAAAAGTGGACAAAGTGGATGACTGAGTGTCGTTACTGGAAGGACACTGCACTCGCTGTCTCTCACCAATCACAGCTAAGTGGGAATACAGCGGCGGTGGGAACTAGGTGTCGTTGAGAAAGGACACTGCCACTCATTACCTGCTTCCGCGGCGTACAAATCCTGACTGACTAAATCGTGGGAAAGAGGGGAGCGCTGTGGCCGCATTACTAACGGCTAGAATGAGCAAAACATGCCCAAAATAAATCGCTCAGCGGAAGTGTTAATGTCTCGCACGAAGACGAGCATTTATGACAGTGAAAAATTGTTTTGAAAACACTCCCGACCGGGTGAGCAGTTAACTGAACGATAACACTGGGATTCCACTAGAGTTCGCGGTTTCCCACTAAATTTAATGTCGTGGGCCGACTCGTGACATTACGCCCCATCAAAAGTTGAAATTTTTTTCCGGGAAAAAAATTTCAATATATATACTTATAAATCCTAACTCAGTCACACAAGATTCACACTGTGGTGTGTGTGTGCTATCCTGCTACAGGAGAAAGCCGCAGTCACCAGTGAGCGAAAAAAAAACTCGTATTTACATTAATAGAAGCAAGCTTGAGGGAAAAACTCCGTGACGACGGTGAAAAATCCTGTACTCAGGTCAAACTGAGCGAAAAGTTCGCTACATTTACATTAACTACTAATTGTTATGTAGCATGATGTATGTAATACATGGTGTAGGTGTGACGGTTGTGGTGTAACTGCACCTACGTGTAAAATCATGTAATGCAAATTTATAGTAAACAATGACGACAAGGCAGAATAGAAGGGGCGGCACCATGCGACAGGGACGACCAGCTGATCTGCACGGCAATGCTGCACCCACCAGCTGCACCTGCGAAAGGAATTAAGGTGGAGCATCAAAACTGTTATTTCTTTCTCTCTCTCTGCCTAGCAATCAGTACTTATGTCATTAATAACCAGGAAACGTAATTCTTGAATTCACAAATTGCTAAGAACCCTTATAGTTTACTGGTTAACGCTTATTAACTAGGAAACATGCCGGTTCTTGAATTACTCAAATCTCTTAGAACGGGCGGTTTACTAGTTAAACTAACATTATTAACCAGGAAATGTACCAGTTCTTGAATTGCTCAAATTTCTTAGAACGGCAGTTTACTAGTTAACCTAACTCTACACTTATGACTAATAACAGGAAGCTGAGAATCCCTACGCAATCTCGGGCAGGTCACGTTTTAACATCCACCGTGGGTGTGAACACTCATGTGTATATTGTGCATTCTCCAGGAATCCTCAGAGAGGCCCACAGCTCGAGACGTTCCACAAGGTAATTCATACACAGCCTCGGACTGTCTCTGCAGGGTTCTCAAACTTCCCCCCTTAACCTACGGTACATAAGTATGTACAGGCCCTGGATATAATGTGTCCTGTGGGGCCAACAGGTGAGACATCAGGTCTACACTTTTAACTGGGAACCAGGCTGGTCCTTGGATTACTCAAATCTCTGAGAACGCCTATCTTACGGATCCCAGCATACAACAGTTGCCCGTATTAGTCATTAGTTAGTAGGTGAGACATCGGGTCTGCATCTACTTCACCACTGCCCTGTCTCTCAACTGCTTCAGAGATTACGGGTGTGGTTTCAAATGGCGCAGGAAGGACATGTCCCTGATTAGTGGTACAATGACACACATCGCAGGAACGCACAAAGCTATGTCTCGTCCCATCCCTGGCCAGAAAAAGTCAGCTCGGATATGGCCCTGGGTCTTCCTTTTCCCCATGTGACCTCCTGAGGCTGAACAATGACCCCATTCTAACACTGCTTGGTGAAACTTGGCGGGAACAACAAACTGCAGTTGAACCTCACCCTCGGGTGTTCATGACTCACGGTAGAGCCGTCCTTGTTTATGAAGGAACTTGGCTCGACCTCCCCGTGAATACTTTATCACTCTACCCTTTTGTTTCTTTTGCACGGCAGCAAGTGTCGGGTCAGAATGTTGTTCTTGAACAACAATTTGGCTACACATCAGATCTTGCGGCAATTCAGTGGTCACGGGGGTGACACAGTCTGGAGCCTCAGCGATGGCTCAAGTTACTGCAGCCGAAGTCTGAGTAGCGTCATCTTCAGTGCAACTATACTTGGCACCGGGAATATTGCCTATGATTAGGTCAAATAAAGGTTCTGGGATGACAACTGCGACTGTCATACCAGTGTATAATGGAGATGCCACCTGGATACACCTCAGGGAACAATCTCACTGATCCATCAATAAGGTTAGCTTGGATCTGTCGACCTGTATACTGCTCAGGCCAAACTAGACTCTGCTTGACAGAGCAACCTGAGGACCCGTTGTCTCTCAGGACCTTCACAGGAATGTCTCCCACAAACCCTGGCTGAACAAGGAAGGCACTGTCACCTGTGGGAGGGCCTGTGGAGGAAGAAGCTAGCCACTGATTAGGCTGCTGAATAAATGATGCGGCAAACATGGTGCCCTGAGAATTTGATACTTGAGGGGTCGTACTCACTGCCTGGGGAGATGGAGCATTGGCCATCTGTGGAGGGGGGTTCACTGTTGCTGTGGGACTAGTGAACTGTGGGGGAGTACCCGTACTGGTAGGGACGTGACCACCGTGCTGCTGCTGAGGAATGAAGGCTGCGTTCGCCTCCTGCCTCCTATTCACTTGAGCTGGTGGTGAAAAGGACAGTCTCAACGGTCGGTTGCGTGGCTGATACTGCTGCTGGTTAGGATACTTGTTGTACCTCTTCCACTCAGGTTTCTGAGTGTTTTGCCCCTGGTCCTTCCTCTGGGGTTTTGAACCTTGGCCATTATTCTGAAAATGGCCTTGTTGCTGGGGTTCAGTCTGAGACGGTTTCCCAGATTTATCAGGTTTTCTGTTCCAGGTATGCTGCTTGCGAGTTTGATACCCGTATGCAGTGAAAAATGCATCAACCTTCCTCACCATTTGGCTGGCATCTCTTACCAGGCAGATCTTAAGTTGAGCCATAAGTTCAGTAGGCCACGACTTTTCTAGCTGCATGCACAGCATAAGGTCAATTATCCCCTCACGCGTGGAAGGAGTTTCATCTTTCTCCATCCACTCATCTAAGTAAGCAGTAAGCCGGTCAAGAAACTGAACGGCAGTCTCTTTATCCTGTAAACGCGCCCTCATGAACTGACTCTTGGCGTCGTCAACTGTGAGGCCATACGTTTTGATGAGTGTGGCCTTCATCATCTCATACGTGACATTGTCTCCACGAATTCTGTGGAGAATATCGAGGGCAGGGCCCTCAAACAGGCTAAGAAACTGAAGCCACTTAGCTGCATCATCCAGCTGGTACAGTTGAGCCATGTCTTGAAAACGAGCTATGTATGGCTCAATTCGCTCGCCATCTTTGTATGGGGGAAGCTTGATGTGTGTGGTCGCCATAACATGTGCAGGGAGAACGCTCGTGGAGCTTGGACCAGCTGCACCAGATGTGTCTGAAGCCAAGGAATCTCGCTTGAGCTTCAACATTTCAAATTCGTGTTTTTCGCGTGCTTCTCGCTCGGCACGTTCATGTTCTCGCTGTTCACGCTTGTATTCGCGTTCTCTCTCACGTTGTTCTAACTCGTGTTGACGTTCTCTCTCGCATTGTTCTAACTCGTGTTGACGTTCTCTCTCGCGTTGTTCTAACTCGAGTTTGCGTTGTTTTTGTTCGTATTCACACTGTTCTCGCTCGTGTTCTCGTTGTTTTTGTTCATATTCGCGTTGTTGTCGCTCTTGTTCTAACTCGAGTTCGCGTTGTTTCTGCTCATGTTCGCGCTGTTCTCACTCATGTTTGCATTGGATTCTACGCTTTTCATGAGCATCTTTCTCACGTCCTTGCTCGTAATTTAACCGAGAGAGGACAAACTCTTTAATTTCAGTTGGGTCCGTAAGACCCACATCTTTGGCTTCCTGTTCATAGACGCTAGTGGACATGATGCTAACTCAATCTAAATAACTAGTGACTCAGTACTGACTGTGATTTTTTTCAGAGAAAGATGTCAATAACTGAGATTAAAGAATATAGGCACAGGTTAGTGGTGACCAGTTTTTATCTAATTAAACTGGTAAAGAAAGAAAACTAAACAAACAACTGACTGAAAAAACTATTATGTAAATTAATAAAAATGAATCAATAATCACCAGTAAGGTAGTGCCTATAGACTTTAATGATAAATACCTATGTATGAACGAGTGAGCATTATCTCATGAATAGCTTTAGAGCTTGGAGTTAATATCCTGGCGAGGTCGCCAATTGTCATGGGGTTTTTCTAGATAAACGCAATATTAAAGGATGATTATTAATAATCTTGAAGAGCAGAGACAGTGAATTGTCTTGCTAAAAATCAAGTTATGATTACTTTATTCTGGCTTGCTTCACCGATTCTCTAAGAACGAGAATTTATAAACTTTCTCAACAGTACACAGCAGAGACTAATTACTCAAAAATGCTGTGTATTAGTACTGTTGGCCTCTGGAGAAAGTGACCCCACCCCTGACAATCAATAACTAATTCTATTAACCCTCTCGTGCACGATAAGTTTCAGTAAGTTTTCTGGCTCACGATTTTTCACTACGAAGCCGCCCGGCCGGGGAGCACGCGCGCGGCAAATTTGAGCAAATTTGAGCGAATGAAACACATTCTTGCCTTATTTTCGCCATCCAAAAATCCATGTATTCCCATGAAACCTTCCTCAAGATAGGCATCGATGTTTGTTCTATCTGATAAACAGGACCAAAACACAGGAAAACAGCAAAAAAAAGTTATTAGCCCTGGAAGCATGGTCGAGTAAACTGTTTTCAATTCCCAACATCGCCGTTTGAATGTTTTCCATCATACAGGAAAATGATCTAATAAGTTTTTATAGAGAATTTTATCAGCTTTCTAACGAAACAAATCCGGTTGAGATATGATGTATACTTTTCGAGAAAATGGCCAAAAACTGAAAGCCATTTTCGGAAAGAATTCACTGACCTCTGATAGCTAAATTTTCCCAGACACCTTATGTTTTTATTACATAGTAATATGCCCAAATTCACCAGCTTTCCGCATCTCAAATATGAACCCCATACGCCTCATAGTTCTCGAGTAAATCGAAAGAAAGTACTAGGCACTCAGTCCGTGATTGACTTTCGTGATGCGCTCATGGCGTACGCGATGTTCCCGCCTACGTAACAACGAATTCTTATCATAAATATTACATAGTTATGTATTGTACATACGTAGAATTTACTGCTCTTTATCATGGTTCAGACGTGAAATCGATACGTCCAAGAGTTTTCGAGTAATTGGCCGACAAAGTGAGAGTATTACTACGAGCGTTAATCAATGGTAACAGCCGCGAAGAGACACTCATTTCCACCGCCTTTTCTCGCACAAAACGTAAAATAATGCTTACATTTTGGTATTGATCATACGTAGAATTTAGTGGTATAGATCATGGTTGTTACAGAAAATCGATAAGTCTAATAGTTTTCGAGTAATTGGCTGACAAAGTGAGGTTAGTACTCCGAGTGCTTGTCACTGATAACAAAATCGAGGAAAAAGAAAAAAGCCCTCGCCTTTTACCCCCCAAAACGCTACCAAAGGCTTACATTCTGGTATTGACTATACGTAGAATTTAGTGGTATTGATGATGATTGTAACAGAAAATCGATAAGTCTAATAGTTTTCGAGTAATTGGCCGACAAAGTGAGGTTATTACTCAGAGCGAATGTCACTGATAACAAACACGAGGAAAAACATTTTCCTCGCCTTTTACCCCCCAAAACGCTACCAAAGGCTTAGATTCTGGTATTGGTTACACGTAGAATTTAGTGGTATTGATGATGGTTGTAACAGAAAATCGATGTCTAATAGTTTTCGAGTAATTGGCCGACAAAGTGAGGTTATTACTCCGAGCGAATGTCACTGATAACAAACGCGAGGAAAAAAAACATTTCCCTCGCCTTTTATCCCCCAAAACGCTACCAAAGGCTTACGTTTTGGTATTGATCATACGTAGAATTTAGTAGTATTGATGATGGTTGTAACAGAAAATCGATAAGTCTAATAGTTTTCGAGTAACTGGCCGACAAAATGATGTTATTACTCCGAGCGCTTGTCACACAACAACCGCTAGGAACAAAAACATTTCTCTCGCCTTTTACCCCTCAAAACGCTACCAAAGGCTTACATTCTGGTATTGATCTTACGTAGAATTTAGTGGTATTGATGATGGTTGTAACAGGAAATCGATGTCTAATAGTTTTCGAGTAACTGGCCGACAAAGTGAGGTTACTCTTCCGATCGCTACCAACTTTTACACACACTGTTTTTTCCTTGCACACCTGCCTGAAGACTATGCTACCAACTTTTTTTCCCCCTATCTGTACAGACTGTTACATCTTCCATGGATGTTTTCCTATTGTTATAACCTACTACACATAAACATAACTCTTTTATAGTTACTGCTGTGGAGATTTACTTTCTTTCATATGTGTAATCTGTAGGAGAAAATGGTTATTTGTCTGAAAGTTGGAGAGGTAATGGTAATAGATTATTATATATATCAACAAAATTTGCAGAACTCACTTCCTCCAGGGGTGTTGATCCAGTTAGACCAGGGATTTGAAGATGAGGAGTTATGTAGTGTGTATGTGAGTCAGCTTCTCCCTGAAAGTATGAGGCAACGCTATTTTTTGCACACACCACACTCGTTCACAGAAACTCGCAGCTTGTTTGACATATAATTCATACAATTCCATACGCATTTACACTATCAGAATCACAATAATTCCAGCCCTAAAACACCGGTAATTCTCCCCTCCCGACTTCAGGTTTGCCCCTTCACAACACTGTTTTATGCCGTACGTAATGCTTGCTGGCTCCATAATTTCACCAAGCCATCCACAGTATGTTTCACACAATATATATTTATGCCTTGGCTTCATTTATATACGTATTTCCACTCACGCCATACGGCCTACGGGGGGGCGGAGTGGCGAAACCCCGCTACACTGACCATGCGTCTGGCTCCAAGGCCCAATGATTGCTAACGGCCAGAATTGCTTTTCAATACATATATGTATGTTCCATCGACAATATCACGTCACTATATGTTCACATACAATGTATTATCTCACTGAGTCAATAGGGCCTTTGCCTCGGGCAAGAGGGGGAGAATTATGGACGATTTAAAGGGAACCACGAGCTGTCAAACACCACTGCCTGACTGCTCGACAAACACTGAGGTTGGAGGGAGCGGGGTGAAGGAGATGAAGTGACACAGCGTTGCCAATGACTTACTTCGAGAGAGCTTTGGCGACCCTATGACGCATCCAAAAATCACACAAATCGGCCTATAAGTTTTTTTCTGACAATTATTTTGGTGCTTAAACCACGCGATTCGAGTGACTGTGCTAGATCTAAAAGAAGGCAACGTCACGCGAATCGAGTGAGTGTGTCTGGGAGGGTTAATAATATCAGGTTCTTGCTGATGCATTAACTCCTAGATGGCACAATGGATTTTAAGCTTAATACAACAAGACTGGCCTAAGTACCAGTTATGAATAGCAAAGCATTTATGCAAGCTAGGAGCTATAAGGGAAATAAGCTCAATGGAGAAATGAAACACGAGTTTACATTACATTAAGCTCAAAGAAAAAGAACCGTTAATTTATTGATTACAATGAAATAAATTAACGTTACATGTCTCAAGATGAATTCAAAATAAAGAGATCACACTCATTCACTCACTCAAAAGCTAAAGTCTTAAGCCTAGGAAAACGAAAAAAAATACTGGTCAGAAAAGTGGACAAAGCGGATGACTGGGCGTCGTTACTGGAAGGACACTGCACTCGCTGTCTCTCGCCAATCACAGCTAAGTGGGAATACGGCGGTGGTGGGAACTAGGTGTCGTTGAGGAAGGACACTGCCACACACTACCTGCTTCCGCGGTGTACAAATCTTGACTGACTAAATCGTGGGAAAGAGGGGAGCGCTGTGGCCACATTACTAACGGCTAGAATGAGCGAAACATGCCCAATATAAATCGCTCAGCGGAAGTGCTAACGTCTCGCACGAAGACGATCATTTATGACAGTGAAAAATTGTTTTGAAAACACTCATGACCGGGTGAGCGGTTAACTGAACGATAACACTGGGATTCCACTAGAGTTCGCGGTTTCCCACTAAATTTAATGTCGCGAGCCGACTCGTGACAGTACAGCGAGGTAGGATGGTGAGGAATTGGAAAATGTGAGTATGTTTAAGTACTTGGGTAGTGTGATGAGTAAGGATGGAGGTTTGGAGGGTGAAGTGCTTGAAAGGGTACAGCAGGGAAGAAAGGTTGCTGGTTCTTTGAAAGCAGTGATAAGAAACAGGGAAATGAGCATGGAAGTGAAAAAGTTGCTACATGACAGTATTGTGATACCAACTCTAATGTATGGAAGTTAAGCTTGGACATTGTTGGAAGGACACAAGTCAAGAGTGAGAGCAGTGGAAATGAGTTATTTAAGAGGAGCCTGTGGAGTCACATGGAGAGACAGGCTGACGAATGAGGATATAAAGGAGCATTGTGGTGTGGATGTGGATGTGATAGGAAGTGTTATGAGGAACACACTGAGGTGGTTTGGCCATGTGGAGAGGAGGGAGGGTGAAAGACTGACGAAGAGAGTGTATGTGAGTGAGGTGGAGGGGGGAAGAGGGAGGGGGAGGCCGAGGATGAGATGGAGGGATGGGGTGGAGAGGTATATGAGAGAGAGGGGTGTGAGTTGGGAGCAGGGCAGTGAAATGGCGGGGGACAGGACGACGTGGAGGCGATTTGTTTGTGGCCACCCCAAACGGGATTGAGGCATCTGGCAATAGATAGATAGATTGTCATGTGTACAGTCATTCTATTTTATGAAGGCAGTTTGGGTGGGGTGATTTGGGACCTCACACTGTTAGCTGTCTTGTTACATCGCCGCCAATACACGTGTAATTATTTGTGCTCACCTCTCTCTCTCTCTCTCTCTCTCTCTCTCTCTTTCGCTCTTTCTCCTATTTTAAGCTAGTAACTACTTGTAAATGAATTTTAAACACTCTGTATAGATGTAATTCAATAAAAAAGCTATAGTATAGTATAAAATTCATAAGACTTGTCAGCGTTGCTTTTGCGATGTTGTCAGGTGGTGACACGAGGGACAGCCCTGCGTGAGCGGGACATACTCGGCCAGTCTCCCGCCATGGAAGCTATAAAAAAAAAAAAAAAAAAATGCACCCATAGACTTTTACCTCAGGGGTGGTGTGGAAAAAAGGTCGAAAACAAGAGAAAAAATAAAAAAAATACAGTTAGTAGTAGTTAATATAAATATGAGAGAGAGAGAGAGAGAGAGAGAGAGAGCACGTGTGTGGCGACGATGTGGCAACAGAGCTAACAGAGTGAGGTCCCAGAGCGCCCCACCCAAACTGCCTTCGTAAAATAGAACGACTATAGTTAGGTAGGAGAGCTGCTATAACTGGTATCCTAGAAGACTCATTATTTTCATAACTTGGAGTCATCGAATTTAATATGGTCACGACCTATAGTCAAACCTGAATATGATGATCTCTGGGGTGGAGAGGGGGATTAAGTACAGCTCTGCCACATCTTTACCAAAACAAAATCACCCGGTTTCCAACGTTTTCTATAATATTTTGAATGGGATAACTCCGCCAGAAATATGCTACCGTACTTTTTGTTACGTTTAGTCTTTCTGGTTCCATTAAGGCTATTATTGGCTATTATAGTATAAAAATACAGGCTATGGTGGGTGGTAGGTGAGTGGCCGTGACTGACCCAAACACGTGGGTCACCGGAAACGTGGCAACGTCGTTTAAACAACGTTGTCATATGTTGTATAGAGTCATTGTTTATATTCTTATAAAGAAAATAAATCGTTACCATGAATTTTTTTTAATATATTATATATGGAGTATTTCAAGTTAATATAAAGTTGCTAATATCTTAACATTCGACAATGTGAAGTTGAAGGTTTAAATGTGTGGCATGTGCGCTTTTCTTACCTGCCTCACCTCAGAGCTCATCATATTCTGGTTTGACTTTAGTAACGAAGTTGTGGAAGTGGCTCGATTCCATCAGGTGAGAATAAACTGACTATAGTCTCCCCACCCCACCCCACTCATTTTCGCCCCCAGGGTACAGAGCAGCTGACATTCGTTCCCTTGTGAATCCTGGATAACAACAAATCCTCTTAGCTTTGTACCCAACCAATCATCTGCCGCTCCACCCGCCTCTCACAGACATCCCCAAACAGTCACTGTCACCCACTTTTCCGCTAATTAGGAAGTGCAGTAATTATCGGCAAGGATGAGTTAGACAATTGATATGTCCTGATCCACGCATTAGTTCTCCTGGAAATCGGTGAGGAGTATAGGTCGTGTTTTTCATGTTTGCCTACCCCTTTAAGTGAAAAAGATTCCATTGTTCCGGCCTGAAATACTAAACAAGAGTTATGAAGGAGGAGGAGGTTCGCAGGAAATTGCATCTCGCTAACCCGAGGAATCCAATAGTGTAGGGAAATATATTGTGTATGTAACTGCATGCATACGTTTCAAGCCCAAGGGAGAATATAATGGCAAATGACAGTAATGAATACATATTTCGAAATTAGACTCTCGTGTTCCTGCCTCACATATGATGAGGGTGGAGGATGTTGGGTTGGAGGGAGAACCTGTTTTTTTTTTTTTTTTTTTTTTTTTTTATTATTATTCTTGCATTTTCCATAAGGTGCTGGGTGGTTTATTAGTTAGGAGACCCTAGTCGGAGTAAAGTCAATGTTGAAAACACATGGCCGATCCCACAGAGTTTCTTCTTTCTCCCTGCCTTCTTTCCTTTCTTTCTTTCTTTCTTTCTTTCTTTTTCTTGTGTGGTGTCGTCTAGAGAAGTAGTCTGGTCAGATCTTCATAAAACCACAGAAACCTGGCCACTGGCCTGTAAACCTTGAAGCGAGTAATATGAAACTGTATGTTACCTTTCTTCCTTCAGATTGTTTTATTCATCTAAGAAATGACGTCTTGTACAGTTGGGATTGACAAAAGGGTATATATAATCCTTCCATTTCAGAAAGTCTCTTCTAAGTTGGATAGTGTTGTTTGAGGGAAGGACGTAAAAACTGTAATCAGGAGGCAAAATGAAGGGCAGATAATTAATTTGCCTGGTCCATCTTTGTGTGCGAGAGAGGGAGGGGGTGGTGGGAAAAGAGTGCCAAGCCACTTCTGTGTGGGAGAGATTTTTCATATCTTCCCTCCTCTACATTCTCCCTTTCCCACTTACAAATTCTCTCTGTGCTCCCTCGTTCATTCCTCATTCCATTTACTGTTCTACTCATCTCTCTCTCTCTCTGTATGTGTGTGTGTGTGTGTATCTCGCGTTTCTTGCACCTCATTCACTCCTGCTTCCACCCATCTACCACTCCCCTCTCCTCAGCCATCTTCTGTTCCTCTCTCCCTCCTTGTCCCATCCTTCCGTCTCTTTTGACCCTTCCTTCATCGTTTCCATTTTTCTTTCTCCCCCCCCCCACTCCCTTCCTCTGACTCCTTTATTCCATTCCAACAGTACGTTCCTGTGTCTCTCCCCTCCGTCTTTCCCCCACTGTCACTTCCTTCTCACTTTTTTTTTCTCCCACCTCCCCCACATCACCCGCACTCCTTCTCCCCTTATACCCCTGCCCCCGCTCTCGCCTCTCATTCCAGAGCACCTGCCATGAACAACCTGAAAGCCTTGTATTATGCTCTCGGCGGACTTACAACAGCCACGACCACCACCACCACAATACCTCTACCGGCTCACACCACGCGCCTTGCAATAAGTTCACTTACTCGTATCCTTTTACGTGTTCTTACTCGTATTTCAGGCGTCCTCATTTTCTCATGGTACGTTTGCTCTTTTTGGTCTCGACAAGCAGCTTTGTGATGGCGCTGATATCTTACTGACTGACTAAAAAAGTAACTTCATGTTGATAATGAAAACTTTATAGCAAAGCTGCGGTAGCCTATTGATTTTACGATCTGCGTTCGTGTAAGCTAGAGATCGACACGTAAGTCTTGGCGGATATTTAACTCGTTCAATCCAGGGACGCACTGTAGATGCAAGATTATCTACAGGAGCTTCTCTGACCGTCTGTTCCTCATTAACGATTTTCGGATGCCAGATCCCTCTCTACCGAAGATTTTAGGGAGCTTTATGAAACCATACCACATCACACGAAATCATCCTCCCGCACCACATAGCATAACACCAGGGGCATTAACCGAAGGATCTGAAGTTCCTGCATTTAGTACTTTTGTTCTTCGTTGTATGTCCATATCCATGTGATTTTGTTCAGCTAAATCATGGGCTCCCACGGGAGAACTAGGAGAACTAGATATTCGTGGGTGTGTGTGTGACAAATTCCAAGACCATTAACTGAAGGGTTCTGAAGCTCCTGCATTTAGCAATCTTGTTCTCGTTGTATTTCTCTGTCCATGTGATATTGTTCAACTAAAATTAAATAATGGGTTCCCGTGGGGGAATTCCCCGGTGAGGGGGAGTTGGACATTCTGTGGGAGGGTGACACACTGATAAAGCTAAAATGGCCAAAGTAGCGTTACTGGTGTAGTATTAGTTACAGATAATGTACTGTATTTTGTGGCCAAATGCTTTATAGCTTGCAAATTATGCTTTTTAAGGGTAAGGTCAGATAACTGGTCCTCAGATAATTAGTATGCTACATAAACTAAAAAATATCTAAAACATTGGGAAAACTTTTTTAAAAATCTCCTTAATACCGCTAGATATTTCTGCTGCTCCTCTTTAAAACGTAACGCCAAATGAATAGGAAAAAATTAGAATAAAAAACTACTTGGAATAATTCCCAAAAGAGGAAAATCCTTTTTCCCCTTCTAATCAGTCGGGTGAGGGAGACATCAGAGTCTTTCTGACAAAAATGAGGAATGACCAGGAAGAGCCTGGGGACCTGCGAGGTAAATAAACGCATTTCAGACTTCAGGTGTTACCTTCTTTACCACACGAGATCTATCCTAAACTTAGTAAAATCGTAAGATAATGACAAGAAACACGTCATGTCGTTGACGTTATTGCCCCAAAACACAGAAACATAGCCATCACAGCACCTGCCTTTCATATGCATTTCGCACTTCAGACATCTCTTCCATTCATTCGATAGTCCGGGAGGGGTTAATTCAGGCCATCCTTCCAGCGCGGAGTGGACCTCAAATGAACTTTTACAGTTAGAGATGATTTACAATTATGATGAGGGTACCGTAGCTTTTATACCTTACTTGAGATCTAATGTTATGTGACGAGAGGGAGGGGGCGGAAGGAGAGGGGGTGGTTGCAAGGATGTTGACCTGGTATCATCATTCATTTGTGTGAATAATCGAACGTTACTGGGACTTTAGCCTGAAGCAGTACCAAATTTATGTAGATAGATAGATGGATAGATTGATCGATACTTCAAATCTAGATTCTGCATTTTTCATACTCATAATAATTTACATGGAACTCCCCGGAGTGATTCATTTAGCTCAAACCAGTTTGATGTATCACCTGAGCAATTATTTCAATAAGTTACCCTGAATTTGGACTTACAGATTGATTACATTTTAGCAGATTTGCCTATTCATGGATGAATGGAAATATAAAAAAGTCCTTGGAACAGAGATGAGAAATGAGAACTGTCAGCATTTGAAATGCAGATTATTTTGTTTTCAAGCTGAAAACAATTGAAGCTCTTCGTTTCAGAATTCGTTAATGCCCAAACCATGAGCAATCACTTCCATGAACAATAGTTTCCATTGTGCTTCAGCCACACTTCGATGAATTATTAAGTTTTCAGTGGTGGGGTTCATTATAATTATGTTTGCATACTTTTCTCAGCTCCATCATAAGCCCATTATTTCATACAGTATGATTATGTCAGTTTGTGAGAATTGCGACACCAGCGTCAGACAGTGTCAGCGCCTGGACCTTGTACCACTGCAGTTCATAGTACCATATTACCTTAGGTATTGCTTTAATTATTTATGGCCATTAACAAGTAATCATTTGAGGGTTAGGGCATATGGAATGACGTTACGACATATTGAAGCAACATATTGTAAGGTGATTTCTCTCATGGTTTATTTATGTTTTAGTGGTAGGTGGGGCGCTCACCATCTACTCACTCGATGTAATGCTGCTCTTCGGCGGCCGCCCTTTCCTCTCTTCCTTCCTTCTTTCCTTCCTTCATCTTTTGCCCATCTTTCCTTCTTTGCTTCCTCTTCCTTCTGTCTACTGGTGACCCTACACTAAGTGACATGCCAAATGGTTTTCTGAACACCAGGAAGCCATTTACCATGCTGGGTGGTAACCATATAACCAAACTATGGTGCCTGGTGGTTTAATGGGTAATTAAGGCTTTCCAACCGGCTTGAGCCTGTGTCGGTTCATATCCAAGGGATGGTTGGGGTTTATTGCTCACTTAATGCCACTCAGGGATGAGTGAGGTTAGTCACTCTCATCTTAAATGTCATGGCCAACTTGCCTAGCCCCGGGCTCGTTTGCTTCTCATGGAGCAACACAGGATTAGATGATCCATGTATGTATGTATGTCTATTTATGTTATTATGAGAAATAGTCAACTTTTTAGTCAGATAATACAACCTAGAATACTATTGGTTTCTATAGTTTCAGATAATCCGTTGTGTAGTACCTGGTCTGCGTTGGCAAGTACCAACTTTATCTAGTCAATAGTTTTGTTTAATTTGAATGTTGGCTAGCCATTTCATATAATTTTTCAAACCCTTTTTATCTATACTGTACTGTAAAAACAGCTATCCCCCCCCCCGCCTCTCTCTCTCTCTCTCTCTCTCTCTCTCTCTCTCTCTCTCTCTCTCTCTCTCTCATTTCCTTCCATTGTCCCTCTGCCTTCCTTTTCTATCATCCCTTGATGCTTCCTTACCTCCTCCTTCCCTTCTCTCTCTTCCTTCCATCCTCATCCTTCACTACGTCCCTCTTCCTGTACCTCCCTACCTCCCAACCTCCGTCCATCTTTACCTCCCTCACTCTTTGCCTTGTACCCCCCTCCTCCACCCCTTTCTATCTTCCTTCTTTCTCTCTACATTCTTCCTGCCTTCTCAATTTCCCTCCCTCTCCATGGATCTCTTTCTAACGCCCTCCCTCCACCATTAAGCCTCTCATTTATCTTCTTTACTCCTAACTCTTCCCCCTGTCTGCCTTCAGCCACACCCAGAGCCCTTCACGTCCGTCCTCATTCGTCCCTCTGGCTTACTGTATATTCCTCCCTTTATCCATTTCATTCTCCATCTCTGTCCCTCATAGCTTCCGATATTTACTCCTGGCCTCGAACTTTCCCTCTATACATCACTAACTTCATCTCTGCATCCTCCCATTCTCCCTACCACCTTCCTCCGCTTTCTCTCTCTTTCTTCCTCCCTCCCTTATTCCTTCTACTTCCCTGATTCATTTCCCTTTCCCTAACTCCCTCCCTTACTTCGTCTACCCCTCTCCCTCCTTTTCGACGCTTCCCGTCTCTCGCCATTCGTTGTCTGCCCACGACAACACTACTCTACCTCACACCCACCCCATAGATCCCTGCTCAGTTTTATCTTGACCTTCCATTCCGCCAAGCTACTCGACGTTTGTACTCCTCTCGTCCACTCCATTTTTTTTTTTTTTTCATTTTTTCAAATACAACATACAGTATATGATTTTCCCCCTTTTTCCTTTACTCGTATTTACTTCATGCTGTGTTTTTGTCGAGCTCTGTCTCTCCAGTTACTCCAACTTTTTTCCTTCCCCTTCTTCCCTTTAAGCTCATGTTTTCCATATTTCGTATGCCTGTCAGTACTCGAAAATATCTTAATACAATACATAATATCTAATAGCATACATAGGTGGTCTAGGGGTGAAGTCAAAGTCAGAGAAAGTGACGTTCGCATTCTCTCTCAGCAGGTATGTCGCACACAGCACAATATACCTCATGACCCCTGATGTTACCACACAAACACACACACACACACACACACACACACACACACACACACACACACACACACACAGGCTTCGAGAACATTTGACGACAGTGTAGCCCGCGTGATGGAAGTTCTTTTATACGGAAAGAAAGAGGAGGATAAGTCAGAAGGAATTAGGAGACTGGAGAGGAGAGAGCGAGATGGGGGGTCTAGCAAGAAAGGCTGCGAGAGAGCTAGCAAGCATAAAACCGCTCTCAGCTCAATACTCTCTTGTGAGACAAACTTAGTATAAAGTTATGAGATATTCCCTCTGAAGAAATAAACTACAATCAAACCCCAGTACTCATCTTTATCTTCTCGTGTCATCGACTATGAGTGAACTGAAGTTATCTCCTCACATATCAACTCACTGTTACCTAAAGCTCGGCTACGACTACTATATAATCAGTCACAAGACTGACGTATATATTTTTTTCTTTTGGCTTTGACTTCACCTCTAGACTGCCTATGTATGCTATTAGCTATTATGTATTGTATTAAGATATTTTAGAGTCTTGACATGCTTACATTTCCTGCATTTATTTTTTATGCAGGATTTATCCCCCCCCCCCACTATTCCCTTTGTTTCATGTACTCGTGTAAAATCCTACATTCTTGTCTTCCCATCTCTCCATTATTCACTTTTTTTTCCAAGTCGTATCCAATCATTCATGCGAGTCTGTCTCCCTGTCTCCTCACTTTTTCACTTCTCTGCCTAATTTTTTAAATACAAGTACCTGCATATTTTCATCTTTCAACATCTCCAGTTTTTTCGAGACTTCCTCTGTTTGCGCCTCTGTGTCACAAAATCTTTCCCAGTTTTCCATTTACGTTTTTTTTTTTTTTTTTTTTTGCCCCTCCATCTTTTTTACGCCATTCTATCTCTCCCTTTTTCCAAAGGTCTCTTTACTTTTTTGCCGTTTTCGCTAGATCTCCATTTCCGAGTTTTGTCTTTGTATTGTCAGCCAGTTGAAAGGCCCGGATGCGAATGGCTGGAAAGATTTGACAAAGCTACCCCAAAGCTATGAATCTCTCTCTCTCTCTCTCTCTCTCTCTCTGCGTCAAATTGTGTGTTTACCCACTAGTTGCTGTACGCATTGGCAGTCCCTCGGTAGTCAGCTCCGTCCTAGCAAACACTGCCATACATACTCAGCCATTTTTCCTACTCCAGTTCTGTATGACTTGATTCGTAAGTGTTCCGCTTTTCTTTTCGGAGTTTCAGGTTGGAGATAAACCCAGACTGTGAATCTGTCTACACCTTTTTCCAGCACTAGACAGTTTTACCGAATAAAAAGATGAAGTGAAAAGGGGAACGGGAGTTGTACAGGAGATGGCTGATCGAGTTAAGCAGAAGGTGTTGCGATGGTCTGGGCATATGCAGAGAATGGATAATGAGCGATTGATGAAAAAGATAACTCGATCTGATGTGAGCGGTGAAAGGCTTAGAGGAACACCACGAATAGGATGCATGGACAGTGTGAAGAGAGCCCTGGATGCGAGAGAGATGTCTGTTGAGCAAGGAAGATTGGCTGCACGTGATAGGAATGACTGGAGAGAAATTGTGAATGAATAAATGATGACGCAGCCTTGAGGGGATATTTTCCCACATTTGGTCTGATCAGCTGATCAGGTCAGGTGCGGGTAAGGGGATGGGTCCATTATGATGTGGCAGGGGTAAACCAGCTTTGCTGTCGGGCCCTGCTGCGAATGTCGCTGACTGCATTGCGCAGTTGATCCTCATGCGGTGTGATGCGGTGAGGATCTGTTCCTTCTACCCTTGGGGCTAAGATGTGAATGGGTGTGTGTGTGTGTGTGGATGTGTAAATTGGGAGTGTGTCGTCCTGTCTCGGCCATTTTCCTTTCTTTAGGGGAAGCAGGCTAGGTATATTAGTATATAGATAGACGATGTTAACTTGAAAGGTTTTATGAAAGAAGACTGAGTTTGGTGTTGCTCGTGATTATAAAAGTATATTTTGCTCAAATAGGCAACATTGTGCAAAACAACTTCTAACTATTTCCCGAAACCTTACGAAGAACATTTCCTTTATTTTTTGCAGCGTTCCCCGATACTTCTAATTTGGTAATATATTCACATGCGACAGTAGTGCAGTATTTACACTATTATCTTGGCGAGCGTAGTGAAGATTATAACTTTAATTCGCCCCGTTAGTGATTAAATAAGTTCTGAGAACATCGTAAAATATTCCTAAGGGCTCCTCTCTCTCTCTCTCTCTCTTGTTTTAGGTCTGAGCTAAATATAACTCATTGGAGCTCAGTATCGTGTAACATACAGGTACATTTATGTCACGGACTCGGGTGACTTGTACGTCTAAATAAAGATGGTATTTGTGAAATTACTATAATTTGGTTGGTCTAGTGATTAGTTTTAATGCTGTTGCACTGGCCGACTTCAAATCCCAGAGCTTATCCATGATGGCCCACCCAAAACAACTTTTAATTCTTTCAGTATGACGACGTATATTCTGCTTTTACTCTTTTTGCCTTTAGATGATTTTCTTTGACAAAGGGCAGATCTTTATCATTTAAAAAGTTAGATGCGACATTATTAATCCCTTCACCACAAGAAATATCCCTTAAATTCAGTATCCTAACATCAAGATGAGTTAGCAAAAATATATGAACACACACACACACACACACACATACACACACACACACACACACACACACACACACACCATCATCATCATCATCGTCATCAACATCAATCAATAAATTACGGCATTAGGAAATCCCGACCATCCCGTGATGAGAGAGAGAGAGAGAGAGAGAGAGAGAGAGAGAGAGAGAGAAGGACGTCAGAAATCAGTTTTGCTTCCTGGATACAAAAGAAGACATGTAAAAGTATGTGTGTCTAATGTAAAGTCAACATTGATCGTAGTTTGCCAAGGATTGTTGTCCAGTGACGTAAAAATCAGAACGCTTTTTATCATAAACAGAAAGGTTGCATTTTAAAGTATAAACATACAAATTTCAGGTTAACATCTGCATTAGCGTTGTCAGGGTACGTGTTTTAAGATTCAGTATTCAGAGGGAACTATATAACTACTGTATACAGCATAAACAAGTGGGGAGAAATGAATGGGGACAGTGGTTGAAAAAAGAAATAAATCTCCAGATGCCACCACATGATCAATATCAATTAATTAGTCATCTATGCAAAATGTGAAGTTTTTCTTTTTTACTTCAGTTAATTTACTCTTTTGCCTTACCCAAGTTATGTAAGTTGCAGTCGTCCGCAGGGCATTTAGAGATATGTCACAGTTCTCTTATTAATCCGATGAGGTATTTTGTACCATATTCCATTCTTTAATTAAACTTGGGAGAAGGTTTTTGAATTGGGGGTGATGTATATAGTCCTTTATTAACCCCCCACAATCTTACTCTTTACCAGCTAGTATCCACGCTTTACCCTCACCCTTAATCTCCCCTTCTTCCTCGGGACTCAGGCTTCTTCAGCCCTCTTAATGTAGCCCATCCGTCATCCTTCACCTTTTCCTTCTCCCCATACTGTAATTCTCAGTCACATTCTGGAAAAATGTTAGAGTCAGTTTTGGCAAATAAGATTAAAGAACACTTAGAAAGATTTAATCTTATAAACGAAAGTCAGCACGGATTCAAGCAAGGACGATCCTGCCTCACAAACTTGTCATTCTACTCGGAGGTCTATGAGGCAGTAGATAGCGATAAAGCTTACGATGTTATTTATCTGGACTTTAGTAAAGCTTTTGACAGGGTCCCACATGAAAGGTTAGTTAGAAATGTTTGAGCACAGTGTATAGACGGCAATATCTTAAAATGGATAGAATCCTGGCTGAAAGGACGAAAGCAGAGAGTATTAATAAATGGAACTAAGTCGGACTGGGGATTAGTAACTAGCGGTGTACCACAGGGTTCAGTACTCGGTCCCTTATTATTTATTATATATATATATAAATGATTTAGACTTAGGAGTCAATAGCAGCATCAGCAAATTTGCCGACGATACAAAAATAGGGCGTATCATTGACTCGACTGACGATTGCCATAACTTACAAAAAGACCTCGATACATTGTCCAAATGGTCTAAAACTTGGCAAATGGAATTTAACATTGAAAAATGTAAAGTACTTAACGTAGGCAAGGCCATTGGAGACACTAAATACAGCTTAGATCACAAAGAAATTAGCAAATCGGAATGCGAGAGGGATCTAGGAGTTATGGTTAGTAACGACCTTAAACCAAAGCAACAGTGTATTAATGCGAGAAATAAAGCAAATAGGGTCCTAGGATTTATTTCGAGAAGCATGAGCAATAGATCATCAAAAGTAATACTGAAACTTTATCTAGCATTAGCAAGGCCACATTTAAACTACGCAGTACAATTTTGGTGTCCTTACTATAGAATGGATATTAACTCGTTAGAAAATGTACAGAGAAGAATCACAAAAATGATACATGACATCCGGAAACTGTCATATGAAGACAGACTGAAAAGACTAAGTCTGCATTTGGTAGAGAGGTGTAGAGTAAGGGGAGAGTTAATTGAGGTGTTTAACCCGCGGCATCCCGTCAACGTTCTTTAACGTCCACACGTTTTGTCACTGCCAATCCCGTCGACGTACATAAACGCGAAAAAATTGCAAGGTCCCTAATTTGCACAATTTTCAATTTTCGCGAGTGATTTTTGGTACGTATACACGTGACACCTTCCTCTACAAGATGCCAGGCAGGGACAATGCCTTACCCAGCATGACCTCCTCCACCCCCCTGCATGCCATTGTCTCAACAATTCACCTGTTATCAGTGACCTGGCCAGTATAGCCATGTCATGCCACGGTACGAAAATCAGGGCCAGAGTGATTCCCCAATCAATGACAATGTGGAGGACAAACTTTACATAGCATTAGATGAAGAAACAGTTAGAAATGATGATCAGGTAATGTGGCAAAAAAAGGTCAGGTATTAGTGAGTGAAACAATGCTTATAATTCCTATATTACTGCTTGAAAACCAATATACTCTTGTACTACATATAAATTCGTACCAAGTAAATAAATAAATACCGTTTATGAGTGGTGTGAAATAGTTATCCTCCCATAGCACTCGTTTTCTTTGGTGCCAGCCTGATAGAAAACCCAGTAAGGTAAGGAGGTACTCCTACCTTTATCAAGTATTTTAAACCTCAGGTGAGCGATTTCTCTATTAATTTTCGATGTTTCTCACCAAAAGCGAAGGTTTGAGCCAAAAAAATTTTTTTCCTAAAATGGTCGGGATTGGGGGGAGTCAGTGGTGGAAAAGTGGTCAGGATGGGGCGGGTTAAGTGGATGAAGGGTATAAATAAGGGAGATATTAGCAAGGTACTTAAAGTAAGCATACAGGATAGAACTAGAAATAATGGTTTCAAACTAGAAAAATTCCGTTTCAATAGGGAAATAGGTAGAAATTGGTTTGGTAATAGAGTAGTAGATGAATGGAATAAGCTACCTAGTAAAGTAGTTGTTGCCTCTTCCATTGAGAGTTTCAAGCATAGGCTAGATAAGCATATGACAAATAAGGGGTGGATATAGAAAAAAGAAAATCTTATAACCAATACCAATTCATAATTTTTCCTTTTCAGGTTACACTATGATAGTCTCTATTCTCCTTACACACTTTCCTGTAAAATGTCCATGCCAGTTTTTCTATACTGCGTGGTGTTTTTTCTGACTTTTTCCTGCCGGCTTCGGCTGGAGGGTTTGGAGGTTGGGGGATAGCCTTCGTCTTTGCTATCCTTATCTCATTCTAGTAGTTCAGTTACTCTTCTAGGAGCTGCCTAGCATGGGCCAACCGGCCTACTGCGGTTATCCTCTCTTCTTATGTTCTTATGTGCCTTGATAAATCACTATTAACTGGCTGCAGTTTAAGTCCAACACATGGGCGGATAGGAGTCTCATCACATGCCCTTCTCCTCGTAGCTACAATTTTCCCACTTTATGGATTCTGATACAATGCTTTCCGTCTATTAAGGCTTTGATGTCCGTGCAGCCAAACCAACTGCTGTTACGGTGAGCTTGTGATTGATTTGCGGCGCATTGAGAGTGGCATATCCCCGCGGACATCACATTCATTTGTAGGAAATTAGAGACTGGTAGTCATTCATAATTTCGTGTCAATGGTATCCGTGTTTTCCAGGTTTTGTCGGTATTTTTTTCAATCAGTGTTGCCTGTATTGTGTGATGCGTACTAAACTCTCATCAGTATGTACTGTACTGTATGTTCAGCATATATCATTTCTGAATCATTTAAAGGAGCTAAAAGTGATGTAAATACAGTACATGTCGCAAATGAGACGTAATATACAGATAATAATACCCTATGAGCGTGACAGTGCTCATAAAGAGTACTTGCATCACTGTCAGGGTATCAGTCCGATTCCTAGGGAACCATATGTAATGGCAGTTATTAAGTGTAGGTATATGTGCGGGAGTCAATGAAAATGAGAGGGCAAGAGAGGGAGTATGTCTGATGATAAGCAAGAAGTGCAAGGAGAATATAAGAGAGTATGGAACAGTGGGTGCAAGGATTGTATGGGTGAGGATGAAAGTAGGTATACAAGCATGGGCGATTGTATGTGTGTATGCTCCAACAGAAGCTCGAGTGGCAAGAGTGAAAGATGAGTTTTGGGCGAGAGTAGAAGCATGTATGGACAAGTTTGAGAGGAGCGAGAGAGTGCTGTTGATTGGAGACATGAATGGCAAAGTTGGGAATGTACGAGTGGATGGAGTGGTTGGTCAGTGGGGTGTGCCAGCTGAAGTAGATGGGAATGGTAGTGCTTTGGTGGACATCTGTGCTTGTAAGGGGTTGGCAATAGCCAACACCTACTTTCGTCATAAGATGATCCACCGGTATACATGGAGAGTAATGAGGAGGATGGATGGTGAACTTGTTGAACGAAAGGCAATGATAGACTACGTGTGTGTGGATGAGCGAATGAGAAGACAAGTGTTGGATGCAAGAGTGTGGAGAGGGTAGGGGAATGGAGTCTCGGACCATCACTTAGTGATGGCCAAGGTAGAGATGCAAAGAAAGTGGTTGAGGAGACGAAGGGGAAGACAGGAGGAAGCAGCTCCTGTGAGAAGAGTGGAGAAATTGCAAGATAGTGAGAAAATGACAGAGTATAAGAGCATAGTGGAAGAAAGATTGGGAAGGTATGAGCTAGAGCAGATGGAAGGGGTGGAAGACGTATGTAAGATATTCACGGAAGAGATAGGCGCAGCTTGTGAGTCGGTTTGTTGAGTGAGGAGGAGATGCAAGGGTGTGCAAGGGACAGCATGGTGGAATGATGAGGTGAAACGAGCTGTGGAACAAAAGAAGAAGGCATATAGTGAATGGTTGGCGAGTAGAGGTAGGGGAGAAGATGAGAGAGAGAAGAGAGAGATATATGTGAGCAGGAGAATGGAGGTTAAGAGACTGGTGAAGGAGAGTAAGAAGAAAGTGGATGAAGAGTTTGGGAGGAATCTGAGTGTGAAATGGAGGGAGAGTAAGAAATTGTTTTGGAAGGAGGTAAAGAAAGTAAGGCAGTGTGAAAGGGGAAATAGTAGGGGAGTGAAAGATAGGAATAATAGATTGTTGGTGGAGAAGAGAGAGAAATTGAGGCAATGGAAGGAGCACTTTGAGGATTTGTTGAATGTAGAGAGTGAGAGCAGTGTGAGTATAAGTGGTTGGGGAATGGCTGGGAGAAGAAGAGATGAGAGGAGGGAGGAAGAGATCAGTAGGGCGGAAATAGTGGAAGCGATGAAGAAGATTAAGCTGGGAAAGGCCCCAGGAATTGATGGAGTGTGTGGTGAAATGCTTAGGTATGGGGGTGAGATTGTTGTGGAGTGGATATGGAAGTTGTGTAGATTGGCTTGGGAAGAGGGAAAGGTTCCAGAGGACTGGAAATCAGGTATAATTGTTCCTCTGTACAAAGGAAAAGGGGAGAGAGAAGTATGTGGTAACCATAGGGGTATTTGCCTTCTTAGTGTGACTGGTAAAATATATGGTAGAATACTCATTGATAGGGTTAGGCATATGACAGAGGAGCTAGTTGGAGAAGAACAAGGGGGATTTAGGAAGGGAAAAGGGTGTGTAGATCAGATATTTGTTCTAAGATGTTTAGTGGAGAAGTATCTAGAGAAGGGAAGGAAAGTGTATGCTGCCTTCATGGACTTGGAGAAAGCTTATGACAGAATAGATAGGCAAGGTATGTGGAAGGTATTAAGAATATATGGAGTGGAGGGGAAATTGTTGAGTGCTGTGAAGAGTATGTACGAAGGAGCTAGGGCTACGGTGCGAGTGGATGGTGAGCTGAGTGAGTTCTTTGATCTCAATGTGGGACTGAAACAGGGGTGTGTTATGTCTCCATGGCTGTTTAATATATATATGGATGGGGTTGTAAAAGAGGTGCAAGGTAGGGCAGTGGATGTGGGGCTGGCCCTAATGAATGAGGGTGAGATTTGGAAGATTCCGGTGTTGCTGTTTGCTGATGATACAGTATTGTTGAATGAAGATGAATGGGAGTTGCAAGGTTTGGTGAATGAATTTGGGACAGTGTGTAGGAGGAGGAAGCTGAAAGTTAATGTAAACAAAAGTAAAGTTATGGTGTTTGAGAGGAATGAAGTCACAGAGTGTGCAGTGAGGTTGGATGGTGAGGATATGGAGAATGTGAGTGCATTCAAGTACTTGGGTAGTGTGATGAGTAAGGATGGAACTTTGGGGGATGAAGTACGTGAAAGGGTACAGCAGGGAAGGAAGGTTGTTGGTACACTGAAAGCAGTGATGAGAAATAGGGAGGTGAGTATGGAAGTTAAGAAGTCACTGCATGATGGCATCGTGATCCCTACCCTGACGTATGGAAGCGAGGCATGGACCTTGCAAGAGGGGAACAAGTCAAGAGTGAGAGCAGTGGAAATGAGTTACTTGAGAGGAGCATGTGGAGTGACATGGAGGGACAGGTTGACGAGAAGAAGTGAAGGAACGATGTGGGGTAGATGTAGATGTGGTTGAGAAGATTAGGAGAAATACACTGAGGTGGTTTGGACATGTGGAGAGAATGGAGAACGAAAGACTGACTAAGAGGGTGTATGTAGGTGAGGTGGAGGGAGGGAGAGGGAGGGGCAGACCGAGGATGAGGTGGAGGGATGGAGTTGAGAGGTATGTGAGGGAGGGGGGAGTGAGTTGGGGGGTTGGTAGTCAAATGGTGGGTGACAGAGTGACTTGGAGGCGTTTTGTCTGCGGCCACACTTTGCGGGATTAGGGCGTCGGGCTATAGATAGATAGATAGACGTTTGATGTGATACCCTGTTTCATAGTTTTTGCAGGCTGGTTTGGTGTTTTGTGTATAAAAGACTAGATTCGAAAGGAAATGTAGATGGGAGTAAGGCGACAGGTGTTTAGAGAGAAGGTGCCTTGTAATGTGATGTGTTGAACAATGGAAAGAGACTGGAAGCACTGCAGGACATTGTATTCCAAGAGGCAGTGACAGAAAGGAGAGGTAACTTGGAGTAGAAGATGGTAAGTTCTTGACACGAGTTATGTACTGTGAATGAAGGCTATAATTCAGTAGGAATGAATGATGTGTTTTGTGCCCAAGCTGACATTTGGTTGTATGGCTTGGGTATGGGGTGAATACCCAAAATCAAGACTGAGCAGGTCTAAAAGGAATATAAAGACAGAGATTAGTGAATGATGTGGAGTAAATAATGAAGTCATTCGATAGAATGGTAGTGGAGAGTGTAGGCTATTCAGATGGTATAGTAAATAAAGTGATACAAATCAAAGAGTGAAAAAAAAAAAGCTGGATATAAGTAAGTCTGAAGAATTTAATGCAAAAAGAAAAAAAAAAAGATGGATATGGTTGATTAATGTGAGAATAAGCACGGTATGGAAGTTGAGGGATGCCGAAGAAGGAAGCCTTCACATGGTGGCACGTGTATAACCGGGCGACTCCACTGCCAGGTTATGCAGACTTTCCTCATCTCTTACCCTATCCCATTCAGAAGGAGAATGATGGACTGCAGAAAAAAGGCACATTTAGTCTGCGGTTCACAGGGTTCAGGTTTCAGATGAACCTGGGGCCACAACTAGTATACTGTACCATAGATCTTGAAAAAAAAAAAAAAAAAAAGTATAAAAAGAGGTAGGTCAAGTTTGATTGGAGATGAACGTAAGAAGGGTTCCATCCCCTTGGTAATTTTACAGTCCAACAGAATCATCTTTATCCCGCTGGCACTGTGACGCACAACAGTGTATGGAATGTTTGACCTGTGAAGTATAACTGGAAATTTCGAAGGCTTAAATTGGCATATTTTACTTGGCACGCTGTTGAATGTTCTACTGGTTTGGGGTTTCATGTTCCATTAAAATTTCTGAATTCATCGCATCCTTTAAATTACTTGGAAATACTTATACGATGATGGTGGTGGTGGTGGTGGTGGTGACAATGACTAGTACTGTGCAAAACCAACCACGTTTTATTCAAAGTTCATTCATGTCAGCAACTCAGGATGTCAGAAAAAGTGCATCGAATTATGAGGGTATTAGCCACTGGTAATTACTTGTCACAATGGGCGAATTATGCAGGACATATCCTTAATTTTTTCGGATATTACAGTTACTGTGTAAAGCCTATGAAACGTCTGTCAAAATTAACATTTTTATTTCTGGCTCAAAGGCTTGCAGATCCCTTCAGTCTAATGATATTCTTCCCCCGCCCGCATTTCATTTGGGATCAAAATCCAATTCCCAATTAATTCATTTGGGCGCCAAAATATCGTTACTAAATTAACCTAACCTAAATTACTTTTATGTTAGCAAACGATTATTCAAAACTGTTATGATCCGACCTACTTGATTATAAGTACGGTTTTAAGATAATGTATTTTAATTCGGCTCTCACAACTCTATTTTAATTCAGCGCATATATATATATATATATATATATATATATATATATATATATATATATATATATATATATATATCAACAACTGAGGTGCCCGTGGGGAATCTTATACTATATATCCAGCCAAGGAGAAGCAAGATGATTTTCCACTTCATATTTATTTATTTCAGGTGACTAGTTTCGGGATGCTTATCCCATCTTCAGACCTAAAAGCATTTAAAACATATTGCATATTACATAAAGTTTTAAAAACATTTTAAAATATCCATAAGAAATACAAAAAAGTTACCAAAAAAGCATGTGACAATGACTGATTATTATAAAAAATGTATTTTTTTTCTTAAATAATAAACTCGAAAAACTTTTAAAACTTTATGTAATATGCAATATGTTTTAAATGCTTTTAGGTCTGAAGATGGGATAAGCATCCCGAAACTAGTCACCTGAAATAAATAAATATGAAGTGGAAAATCATCTTGCTTCTCCTTGGCTGGATATATAGTATATATATATATATATATATATATATATATATATATATATATTATTTTTAGGTCTATGAAATGTCAATGCGCCCAAATATAATACGCCGCTTCCCCCCTACCCCCCTCCTCTCTCTCTCTCTCTCTCTCTCTCTCTCTCTCTCTCTCTCTCTCTCGCAAATTTCAGATGATATATGCAGTTTAAGATAGATTTTAAAGCATTGGAATCGCCAGAAATATCCTTCATTAACCCTTCTCTACTAGAAGTTGAATAGAATCGGCTGGTTATGGCAAAAATAGTATCATTGTACTTTATATGTCATGGAAGTGAAGGGGGATAACTGAAATTTTTAAAATAGAAACACCGTAGCAAAATTATAGACTAGGCCAATGGTTAACTTCTTGAATCCAGTGACCTTCTTTTGATTCTAACTGCTAAATCCAGACTACTTTTTCAGCTTAGAGTAGGCTTTTAGAAGTGGAGCAACTACAGTATGTGCCGTCGATTTCACGTATTCCTTCACTGCGAGAGATCCCTCGAAGTCTGAATGAATCTTCATGAGGTAACAAGAATATAATAACCAGTAAAGTGCGATTTGTGAGCGCGTGACGAACGAGCTAGCGCCACGTTATCACAATAATTGCCCTCTGATATAAAATTATAAGCAGAATCTCCGATATTTAATTGCTAGAGCTGATGCCAGAAATACAGTGTTACGATGGAAAATATGTTTTAATTTGATTTCGTAACTGAGGCATTCACCGATTACAGTCGAACACTCTTTTTGAAAACTCGATATTCCAAAGAGTTCCTACTCATTTATGGGTGAGTGTTTAGTTGATAGAGAAAAAAATATTCAATGAATTTATCACATCACGAAGAATTTCAATTCTGCTTCACATAAGAACAGTTATTAGCTTCTGCTTAGCATGACGGTCGGGTCGGGCTGGGCCGATCATTTCTAGACTAAACTGAGAGAAAACATCTCTCGCTTGCTTGTAATCTCTCGCTCGTTTGTAATAAAATGCGTCACCTGAATCAGACAGTTGAAATATACACCGGCAAATAAAGCATTACTTGTGTATAAAGAAACAGAAATATGCTGCATGAATTAGCTGCTGGTTTAAATGAAAGTCGTATCTGTACTTGGGCTGTTACTGAAGCAAATCAAAATAATCGTGGCATACTTTGAAAGGAGAGACAGCCCCGATATTCCAGCTAGTTTATTGCCTGAGAAAAACACTGATTTTCGTTACAAACTTTAACACATTTTGAGTGATTTAATCCCTCCAGTTTCTTAATGAAAAATAAGTATTCGTTCTCTTAGCTTTATTCTTCGCATTGCCACTGAACTAAGAGAGAGAGAGAGAGAGAGAGAGAGAGAGAGAGAGAGAGAGAGAGAGCAACAAAGTGGGTGAGGCCTCAATAGGTTGTGACGCAAATGACGCAGGCGGAAGCAGTTACAAGAGACAGCGAGAAAAGACGTTTGTTGACAATAGCATGACAGAGCCAGGTAGGGAGAGCAGATCATTACGTAGGTGCAAGAGGGAGACTGGGAGGTAGAATATTTTGGATGGAAAGACTGCTATTTTAGGTGAAGATTCTCTGTAGGTGGAGAACTTTTACTGACGATGGAGGACCTTTTTACTTTAGGTAGAGGGTCTTTTACTGAGGGTGGAGGGACTGTTTTTATAGGAGGAGGGACTTTCACTGTACCTGGAGGGAGTATTATTGAAGAAAAAGAAACGTTTATTGATGTTGGAAAGAGCCTTAGTCTGGGTGGAAGGACTTTTCTGGCAGGTGTGAAGACTCTTATTGTGCATGGAGTGTGTTTCTGAAGGTTCTGAGAATCACTGTATGCGTAGCAACAAATATTTTAATTGGAGAGAAAACTGGAGGGCAGACAACAACGTTTGGAGAAATCTGTTGACAACTGTATGACGGAGCAATGCAGAGGGAGACAGAGCATCAAGGAAATAGAAAGTAGACGCTGGGAGATAACACACTGTAGGTTGAGAGACTTTAATTATAAGTGGGTAGCATTCGTGTATCCTAAATTACTTTGATCATAATTGGAGACACTTTTAAGGAAGTGTAAAACATTCATTATAAGTGCAGGGATTTTTACTGTAGCTGGAGATACTTACTGGACGTTTTGCAGAGAGAGAGAGAGAGAGAGAGAGATAAACACATAAAAAAGTAAGAGAGAAATCAAGTACAGGTAAGGAAATAAAAGGCAGGAAAGAACAAAGACACTCACAGGAACACTTAAAAACAATTAAAAAAGTAAGAGAAAACAAGCAGGACTGAAGAAGGCAGCAAAAATTTACCAAGAAAGCGTACAAAGACAGGAACGACGAAAACTAGGAAGATGAATACAAGACAGGAAGAGACACAAAAGCAGTAAAAATAGAGACAGGAAGATATCGGAGAGGAAGAGACACGAGTGCTGACAGAGAACTAATGAGTGGGGATCAATGAGGATGACACGCTTCTCAGAGGAAATCTTTCTGTTGGAGTGCCATTAATCTCTCTCTCTCTCTCTCTCTCTCTCTCTCTCTCTCCCCCAGTACTTTGGTAAATCTCTTATATTCTTTATTCATATCTTTTATCGCTTTTTTTCTTTCCTAGTTCATATTAATGATCTCTTATCTGTCACCCACAATCCCATCCATTCATATGCAGATGACTCAACACTACATAGTTCATTCACACTCAGACACCCATTTACAAAGTCTAATATCTCTGCCTCTCAACTCAGTACAGCCATCTTCATAAATCGAGACCTATCTACGATCAGTGAATGGGGACAAAACAACCTTGTCTCATTTAACGCTAGTAAAACTAAATATATACAGTTTACTAATAGACAGATATTGGCAGATTCGTACATTACCTTCAGTGCTACTAATATTCCTATCTCCAAAAGTATTGAAATTCTCGGCGTCTCACTTAACAACGCCCTCAGCTGGACCTCTCATGTTAGATCACTTGCTAAAACCGCCTCAAAGAAACTTGGATTATTGTACAGAGTCCGTAACTTCTTCACTGACGAGCAGTTAGCTATGATTTATGAGTCATGTGCGCTCTCAGCTTGAATAATGCTCACCCTTGTAGAATGGATGTGGAGAGGTTGCATTAAAACAACTAGACAATATTCCGAACAAAGCTACTAGAATTATTAACAACCCTGCCATTACAAATAAACTACCTCCCATACAAGTTTGAAGGAATGTTGCCTCCCTTGCATTATTTAACAGATATTTTTATGTGAAATGCTCAGAGCAAATTGCGTCCATTGTGCCACCTCTCCATGACTTCCCTCGTGCTACACGGGCATCTGGTAGCGCTCATGACTGAAATGTCACTCAGCCATACTGCGGAACTTCTGCCTATCAGAATTCTTTCATTCCCTGAACTGCATCTCTCGAACTCGCTTCCTCAGAGTTGTTTCCCTCCAGACTTCAACCCGCAGCTGTTCAAGTCTAACTGTTACAGATATGTTATGAACAGAGGACACCAGTAATCTGGTGTATGGATTATTTTTTTATTCATTTGTTTTCCTTCCTCTTTTCTCTTATAAAAAAAAAAAATGTTATTCTTGACGTGAGTTCTCGTATCTTCCCCTCCCTTCACCCCTCTGTGTCTCCCTTTGATGTGCATCCCCACGTCACATCCATCCCTAGCAATCCTCACTCACACTCTCTTCTCCTCGCACCTCCCTTCTCCGCTGTTTCAAAATTCTCATCCTTTCCTTAATTCTTAGTTCTTTTCATGCTTCGCCTTCTTTGCTGATTCCACTTTTATTACTCTGCATCATATCTCACCCTCGCATCTCCTCTTATCCGTCAGTGTTTTTGCTTTTTGAATTTCTCTTGTTTCTCGTCCCATTTTCCCTTCATTTGTCGTTTCCCTCCTCCACATGCCCATCGTGTTCCTTTCTCTCTGTCTTTTCATATTTTTCTCCGTTATCTTATTCTTGCACTTTCTTTTCCTCTAGAGCTTCTCTCACACATCCCTTTTATCTGCTGCTTCTCCCGTCCATCCCTCCCTACCATTTCTCCCTTACCTCCCTCTCGCTTTCACCACACTCGTCTTCCTTTACGGCTTTAAAACTTTGGTTCAGTCTCTTTATTTATTTTATTTATTCCAGTCTGTCCATCCATACCATCTTCCTCCTTTCTCCATTCGTATTCGTTACTATAAAATTCTCTCTGTTCATTTTAGGCTCTCACAGATTCCCTTCATTTGCTGTTCCCACCTCTCATACCTTCTCTGAGCCGTCCATCTTCATTGTTTTAAATCCTCTCTCTCTCTCTCTCTCTCTCTCTCTCTCTCTCTCTCTCTCTCTCTCTCTCTCTCTCTCTCTCTCTCTCTCCATTCTGTATTGCATCCCACTATCATTTCTATTAATTCTTCTCCTACATTATCGCTCTCCTGTCGTCATTTTTGTCTCACATCTCTTTTCAGAATCTTCGTTTCAGTTCACACTCCCTATTCACCTTTTTTTTTGTCATTTTCTTGTTCCCTTTCACCCTTTCTCTCTCACTTCCCTTTTCGCCTGTTAGTTTTTCTATCCCTTCTTCCCACTTTCTTCACTTGCTATTCACCTCACACCCTGAAGCCCTGTTTCTTGTAATTTATTGTTTTTCATTGTCGTCCCTCTCTTGGCACGCCCATCCCAGTTCGATCTCAACACTCTCAGTCCCTTATGATTCACACACACATACTGTATATAAAATTATTTGGTGTTGGCTGGACTAGAATGAAAGCGTTTTCTCAGCCATGTATGGGTTAAGAATTCATATGCTCCTTCTCCTTCTCCTCCTCGTCCTCCTCTCCCTCCTTCTTCATTCATCTTCTCTTCTCTTCATCCTCGTCGTCCTTACAACATGCCTGCTAGTCATTAAAATATATCGTCCTCTAACACCTTTATCACTAGGGGGTCCACTGAAATTAAACAACAGAATCTAGCAGTAACAACATTTAAAATCAGGAATTGGTCTCCATGCTGTTAGGGGTTATTCGCTTCACTACGATGACGTAAATTTAATCAGGATTTCACCAAGCGGTTTCAGTTGCGTTAGGAAGAACAGGTTATAGTGAAGGATTTAATAAGAGGTAAATCTTACAGCTCAGGTTCAAAAAGTCAGTGAAAACTTCCTTTAATGGCAAAGAATAAACTAGAAAGATCGTCCACGTGGCGATGGAAACGAACTCCTTCACTACCTCTGTATTTTCTTCGATGTTCATGCTACTACCAGACAGCATTATTCATGTATTAAGTGCCTTTTTGAACTGCAGTAGGCAGGTATATCATTCACTTATTCCTTTTCTACACTAGGTCTCTTCAGAGCTAAATATAAACATTTGTTAGTGGAAGAACAACAGAAAACAATCGTTCTCATACTGACAGTTTCAGTATAGGATCCTGAGAATGTATTATCGTCATTAACCATTTCATGACAAGGACAGTTGTAGTATTCTGTTCCAGCAGAGTGAGTTAAGGGAACCTGAATGTTGATTATTCACTCCTCCTGTAATAAATTCACTGTTTGCCAAGAATTTTCCCATAAAGCGTAGGGGGCATTGGTATGCGCGCGATACATCATGGGTAGTACGTCTTCCTGTGCATGCCGTGGAAGTGGCATGTGCATTGCTTCCGGGAAATGTTCGAGGTGAAATGATTTACTGGTCGTGAGGAGTGATGTGGACGAAATGAGAAATTCTTGATTCGAAAAAGATTGGGGGGAGAGACGAAGTTAATTAAATAATATCATAAACACATGCATATTCGCGGTAAAATGAGAAATGATTGCAGTGGTGTGAATAGAGAATTTGCTTTTCACACATTCATTTTACTGAAAATGTTGGTCAGTAATGATCTGCCACCGCTAGACCCTCGAAAACTAAGAATAAAAAGATAAACTCAAAAATACCACAGTCAGAACCCACACCGTGTGCGAGTTACTGCTGGTTGAAGGGAAATACACCTAAACTCTTTAATGATGGAGGACGAAGTGCCAGTATACTAGACATATTATTTTAATGCTAACAATGAATGTAATCCTTCTTACAGTATGACGTCATAATTATATTACTGGTGCTGCCAAATTTTTTAAAATTTCAAATTATGGAGTCTTTTCATACAGACGAGTTTGGAAACAATCATAGTCAAGCCATTCTCAGAGAATGGTGTCTGTTAAGTTCAGTGAAAAGGACGGTACAAAGATTGTAGATATATAAAAGAAAAAGATGCCAGCACTTCGACCAATTTTATGAATATTCTAATATTTGTCCATCTTATCTTGGCGGAATTGTTTTTCCCTTTGCTGCTTATTTCTCTTTGCTCAGTGACAGTTTGAAACTACAACTTTCTACATCCATTCCATATCACTTTTTCTTGAATAACACCACAGTCTAATTACACTCTAGTTACAACTCACCATTCATTATGGATAAATAATAATTTTAGGCCAAGTTAAAGTAGACATACAGTTAAATTGTGGCACAGACACAGGCAGACCACAACATTCAAGTATTCGTAAAGTTAAACCTGTAACTACAATTGGGACACAGACAGAGCTAGATCACAGAATCCCAGTACCTTTACACCATCAGTAATAAATAGGGCACAGATAGAGAAGGATCACAACATCGCAGTATTCTGGTAATAAATTTAAATTGGGAGACAGAATCAGATCACAAAATCCCAATACCACCTCACTTGCAAGTTTAAGTGGGGCACAGACAGAGGCAGATAAGAATACCATAGTAATCGTAGAGTAGCAGTTATAAATGGGCCACAGACAGAAGCACATGACAGCATTTCAGCGTTCTTATAATAGCGAGTATAATGAAGATACATGCAGAGCCAGATCGAAGCATCTTAGTACCACTGACAGTGAAAATCGAGCACAGATACAGGCAAGTCGAGGCATTACGATACGTAGCTTTATGCCAAGACATGTAAGTAAAGCACAGATAAAGGCAGATCAAAGCATTCCAGTACCATTAGATCAGCAGGTATAAATGGAACACACAGACGAATCGCTGCCCAAATGTCCCAGTGCCAGCAGGTAAAAGAAAAATAAGTCATGGTACTAAATGGCTGTTAATTATGCAAACGAAAACGACGCCATGTTTAATTCGATCATCTCAACCTTCACACTTGCTGGCAAAGTTGAAACGAAGATAGAGCCGAATATATGCATCATAATACCTCACCCACACCACGCGTTGGTGAGAAAGGGATAAAGATAAACCAGCCCAACTTAGCATGTAGAAAGTAAACACTGATCATGGGAATTCAAGGCATCTCATTCCTCTAATACAAGCTACTACTAATGCGAACAAAGAAGTAGATCAGCGGATTTAATTCCTCACACCAAGAAATTTGTATATTCTTATTATCATTATTGCATATTAGTGCACTCCAGTTCATTAAGACCAAAAAATCAGTGCACAGTAATTTTTCCACACCGGCAAATCATGGCATTCTAATTCTCTCACACCACCAACTTAAGGCATTTTAATTTCCTCACACTGCCAGCAAGATAATTTTCTCACATTAGTATCTAGGAAACACTCTAATTCCCTATAACGGAGAGCGTATCAGTTTATTTTAATTCCTTTACACCATCAGCAATTTAGGGCATTGTAAATCTCTCACACTAGCAGGAAATGAGTTTATTATAGTTACATCACACACCAGAAATTTAGGTCATCATCATTCCTTCATACGAAGGGCATATTAGGGTATTGGAAATACCTCACACCCGCAAAAAATGATGAATCCATGGGATAAATCCGCCCAGCTAGTACCTTTACGAAGTAAACATGAGACACAGACAGAGGCCAATCTGCTTATCTTAACTGCCACACATAACAACTGATAATAGGGCACAAACAGCGTCTAGTAACTCAATCGAATACCTCCCATGAACACCCCATTTTGCACCCCCCGGAGAGGATAATTATCTGGGGCCTGTGTTTCCTGCCAGTACAAAGGCCTGGGGGAGGGACTCGACACCCCCTTGACGCAGGCCAGATAACGAGACGGCCCTCAGGCACGCAGGTAGAAGGCCAGATATTCAGTTGAGCAGGCAGGCAGGTAGGCATTCTGATGAGCAGGCAGGCAGGCATTCAGGTGTGCAGGGTTGCAGGGAGGCAAGTGTACGGCCAGGTATTGAGACAGGCTGGTAAGAGGGTAAATGAAAACCAAATTAGCGTATTTAACTCTCGCAGCAGCTCGAGCATTTGGGAATCTTGAAGCAAACATTCGAAGATTTTGTCCAACTGGGAGAACCCATAAAAATTAAATAAAATCTCGGAGTTATGTTTTGTTTTCTTTTTGCTTATGCTATACCTAGGAATTTTACCAAGGTCAGCATCAGACAATTTTGTTAACAGAAAACCTAGCACAAAAGGAATGAAAAGTATTATCATCTAAGATTCTAAGACATAAAGGCCATAAAAGTCTTAACATTGGCTATACTCATTTTTTTTTTTTTTTTATCGAGGCAAACATGCACGAAAGTTGGTGATGATTGACTGAATGCAATATTACTTCATAACCTCTATACTCGTTAGCATTATTAATTGACAACATACATATGAGGGGGTAATTTGGGTTAGTAAATGTTATTGGGACATGTTGCATGCAGCCAGTCATCACGAACCTGTCAAGTGCATCTTCGCCTCAATAAAAAAAAACTGAGTATAGAGAAAGTGAGTGAAGAATTATCCTTCTGAAGCATGTGTTGAATATCATTCACCCTTGCAGTACGGTAACGTTTTATTTCCCTTTCTATCATCATAAAATTTTACTAAGCCTACCAGATATTAAACCTGAAGAGGTTAAATATCGTCTTCAGCGACTCATTTGGTACAATCTTTCTCAGTTGAATAAAATTGTCCGAAGGTAGTAGTATTAAACTCTAATAGGGCAGCGTCGGATTGGAGGGGTTAATATCAGCGTATAGTATTCACAGAAATGTGTTTATAACGTGATATTTATGTTTTAGGTATTAATCCTAGCGTGATCTCGACTTGTAGTACTGTACTTTATTAATCCTTTATTCCTATTTTCTTTTTATCACGGGTTCTCTCGCATTTCTGCTCCATCTCCTGTTTCTGCATCCCACCCTCGTTACCTTCTTACCTTTCCTTCTCTTCTGTCTTTCTTTTTCACTTTTTAATACTTGTTCTTGCTTTTTCCGCAGTTTCTCACCTCATAACCCTCATGTTTACATTTCTCTCATCTCTCCAAATCAACATTTTCTCAAGAACTTCTATATCGGATTCTCTTCCATCATTCCCCGTCCCTATTACCTCTTCACTCTCCCATACCCTTTCATTCAGTGCTCCAACCACATCATGTCCTCCTCCTCCTCCTCCTTCTCCTTCTCCGCTCCTTTCTGTCCCTCCCTTCCCATCCCTCTCCCTCTCCCCTCTCACCCCAACCAACATACCAACACTTCGCATCCCCATCAGCAACACCCATTATGTTCTCTACCCACATTCCCACCACGCATTCCTCGTGACCAATATTCCAGCCACAATTCCCTGCCTCCCCTTTTCTTCTGCCCCTCTCCCCGCCATCCACCTTTCCCATCTTTTCCTTCCCCCACTCAGCCCCTGAGTCAGTGCTAACAGTGAGATAAAGTGAGGTGAAGGTAGCTTGGGAACGCGACTTGCCAATGAAAGATCCCAGACCGTGTCCCCGTACTGCCTTCTCTGTCACGGCCCGTTTATCGAACCTGCTTCTTGTGTCTTGAACCCAGACACCGTATCTCAGATAGGTCTACCCCATGTTCCTGACTAATTTTCTACTTACATCCTGTGTCCGAACCTGTACCTCCTTAAACCAAACTCTATTCCAAACCTGTAACTCCTGTGTCCCAATTCTGTAACTCATGTGTTTCGATCCTGTAGCTCCTGTGTCCCGATCCTGTAACACCTGTGTCCCGATCCTGTAACTCCTGTGTCCCGATCCTATAGCTCCTGTGTCCCGATCCTGTAACTCCTGTGTCCCGATCCTATAGCTCCTGTGTCCCGATCCTGTAGCTCCTGTGTCCCGATCCTGTAACTCCTGTGTCCCGATCCTGTAACTCCTGTGTCCCGATCCTGTAACTCCTGTGTCCCGATCCTATAGCTCCTGTGTCCCGATCCTGTAACTCCTGTGTCCCGATCCTGTAACTCCTGTGTCCCGATCCTATAGCTCCTGTGTCCCGATCCTGTAGTTCCTGTGTCCCAATCCTGTAGTTCCTGTATCCCGATCCTGTAGTTCCTGTGTCCCAATCTTGTAGTTCCTGTATCCCGATCCTGTAGCTTCTATGATTTGTACCTGTCTGTGTCCCAGATTTGTAGTTCTGGCGCCCTGAACAATAACCCGACTATTACTCTTGTATCTTTAGCATTCAGTAAACCTTCGTTCTAATAGACCAAGATCAGCTTGGTTTCGGATCTAACAGACACATTTCGGGACACTTCCCCACACCCAAAACAAAGGACTTACCCAGCCTTTTGAGCGAGGTTACCATCTTTGTGCCAGTAGGCCTATGTCCTCCCTATGGCGCAGTGCTTCTTCTTTTGTTGTGTATATTGTGTATTGTAATTTACTCCTTGTGTGCAGTTTACTCCATGTCATCTGTGGCATCACAGAATAAAGGTGTATTGTGATTAACATGCAAAAGAAGCTTGTGGTGATTGAAAAAGTAGAAAAAAGGTGTCTATCCCCGTCTCTTATTCCTTTATGCTGTTACATCTAACTGTGATAAAAGAAAGTAATAAAACATCGGAATTCGAATAAACGCAATAAAAAGGGAAATGCAAGAAACTTGCGTCCCTATACGCTCATCGGTTGCCACCACTGAGGTCTATAATATGGAGGGGCTTTCTCATGGGTAGCGCCGCGTAGTCTGTGATCGCCACCAGGGTTGCACTGGTGTAATGGCAGCCATGTTTAAGCATTCCGCCTGACGCCTGCGCATTTTGAAATCAGTCGATGAGTCCGGGAAACATAGTGTCATGGTTCACTGTGCAGCTTCACGACGCAAAAATGGGCAAAGGAATTCATTGAAGACAGATGGCATTATATTTCACATGTAAGATCGTATTCCTAATCCTGTAAGATTACTGGATATGTTAAATGGCAGAGAACAAGATTCTTCTTTCTCCGGAAGCACTGGTATCAGCATCTAAAGGCTATGGTTATTTGATCACTTTTATTGGCAAGAGAGACAAGGGAGGCCTCCGCTATGCAAGGAGAGTGTTGTTAAAATATGTTATAAAACTGAGAAATGCTTTCAAATTTTGCAAAAGAAAAAAAAAAAAATCTTAAAACATCAACCTATGCCATTAGTTATTTTCACAGCTGTGTTACACAACATTTCCCAGAATATTACTATTCAGAAAATATTAGATTGTCTAAACACCCATATGTTTGACACGACCATTGAGGACAATCATGTTCACAAATTCATAAAACTGGCATCATTTCTACAGTATTATTAGGGTACATCACATTGACAAATTTATCACAGAGGAAACCATTGGTACTAATGTAAGAAAGCAGCTTGGTAGGTTGATTGTATTTAAAAATCAGTAAGAAATAGTTATGGAAGTATGTCTATGTATGTGAAGATACGTGTAAGTAGTACTGTTAATAGCTAATAGATTATGAAAATTTGTTACTGTATATAATGTGCTTATATACTCTATGATGGCGAAATATACATTGTTATCATGTATGTGCTGTGCTCTTTCCACCGAATTCAGATTTATCTTTACTATTTTAAATAAACAGACATCTGGTTAAGGCGGTCATAAAGAGAGACATAAAAAAGTATGTTTTTTTTTTTTTTTTTTTTTTTTTTTAACAACGGAGGAAGGAAAAACAAATGGGGAAAAAAAAAAAATCCATACACCAGATTACTGGTGTCCTCTATTCATAAAATACCTGTAACAGTTAGACTTGAACAGTTGTGGGTTGAAATTTGGAGGAAAACAACTCTGGGGAAGCGAGTTCCAGAGAGATGCAGTTCGGGGAATGAAAGAATTCTGATAGGCAGAAGTTCTGCAATATGGTTGAGTGACATTCCAGTCATGAGCGCTACCAGATGCCCGTGTAGCACAAGGGAAGGCATGGAGAGGTGGCACCATGGACGCAACTTCGTCTGAGCATTTGCCAAAAAAATATCTGTAAAATAATGCAAGGGAGGCAACATTCCTTCTTACTTGCAGGGGAGGTAGTTTATATATAATGGCAGGGTTGTTATTGATTCTAACAGCTTTATTCTGAATTTTGTCTAGTTGCCTTAATGCAACCTCTCCACAACCATTTCACATTGCACTGCAGCAACGTATGACGTATGACGTTGTTTTAATCGTACTTTTGGCTAAGTGTACCATATAACAGGCAGAAAAAAACATACTCTATCTATAATATTGTATTAAGATATATACGTATACAGAGAAGCAGCAAGGAAACAGAGACTGCAAACTAAGAACAGTGTTCCAATTGCATTACCATTGTGGAGGCGACGAGTGCGGATGTTTCAATATGACGATCGTAAGTCACAAAAGCATTTTGCCTAACACTAGGTGCCATATCTCGATCCTAGCATACGATGAAAAATGCAGCTGGTTATTCCGCAGTATGATCTTCTCTTACTGGATATGCCTTGTATCAATACTATCCATCCCTCCCACTTGACCACACTTAATTTTCCAATACTACCTTGATAAGACCATGAAATTACTGAACAAGAGGACTCAGCTAGCTTGTCTTTTCCTGTGACTGCAGGAAGGAAGCATCAATCACTTATTCTTTACTACCCTTAACACACACACACACACACACACACACACACACACACACACACACACACACCACTCGCTAGATCAGTGGTAACGTTCTCGCTCGCCATCTGGTAGAGTGGAGTTCGCGCCTCGCTCAGGTTGCGAAAAGTTTCACTGACGAAGTGGGTGGTTACTGTTTCCCTGGAGCAAGGGGACGGGTGTGTGCGTGTGTGAAGGTCACAGCCTTGTCTTTAGATCGGACTATATGATCTCTCAGCTCCCTTCCGGGAGGGTAAAAGCTGACGATCACGACCATCAAGTGATCCTGACCCACCCGGTGAATTACACTCTCTCTCTCTCTCTCTCTCTCTCTCTCTCTCTCTATCTATCTATCTATCTATCTATCTATCTATCTCTATCTCTTATTGCGAAGAGGGTATGAGGTTTTTACTGAACCCTTTTTATTGTTCCGTTATTCTCCTTCAACCGAGGACTCTTATTTATTTGGCAATTTGTGTATGTCTCTATACTGTATATGTATTTTGTTTATTTACTGTTCATCGAAAAATGACTTTATTCAACATCAAAAATACCCTTCGGACAAGCAGAATTAAGAACTACCTCATCTAACCCCAGCGCTACGAAAGAGACCCCCAAACCAAAGAAAAACCATTTGGTAGGGACAGTAATATGCTAATAGAAGGCGACTGTCTATATTGTCTTATTTTCCATTTGATTAACCGTCGAGCCTCAAGACGTCATATTTAGTATTTATTCTTGCACATACCACCTATTAAATCTTCCTAAGCGAGACATGCTTACCAGTCCTTTCATTATGAGAGATTCCTCGAAAGCTGAATATAAATGAAGACATTAAGAATCAAAATAAAACATCTGGGGGTGATTAATACCCTCAAGCTCTTGTCGCGCTCTCGCAGCTGAATAAAATCGCCTGTAGATATGAAGGATAGAATTTTAAATGTTGTTATCAAGTCTTTAATTAACACAAGGACTCGTATCACTTACCTGGCTGGGAAAAGGTCGTCTGTAATTATCAGCAGTAAATTACGAAAAGACGCGTCATATACAGTAGGTGTTAGATTCGTTCATATATCATCAGAACATGTAATTAAGGCCCGAATTCTCGTCGGTTAAGGAAGATCCCTAGCACCATTTCCTAAGCGATTTATTTAGCTTTGAAACCTTACTGTCCTGGCCTGTATTTTGTAAGTCCTTCTGTTGTCGCCGTACTCTGCATAAATAACTTGCAAAAAGATAGTAACCAGCCATATCCAAAACTAAGTTGCCAAGGTTGAGGTGCTTGGGAGCCTTCTTAAATGAAGAGAATACAGTCCAAAACACAACTAAAAATACGTATACTGTAGAATGAAACTTGCACATCTGGAATCCATGACAATAGCAGAAAGCAGAAACAAGATAAGAACTTTCACATTACACGCACACCCATACAAAAGAAATGGGGGGAAATACAGGGAGTAAACACACACACACACACACACACACACACACACACACACACACACACACACACACACACACACACACACAATGAACGCATACCAGTGCAGTCACTAACACCAGCGCTACGACAGACAAATCACACCCATTCATACTCCCACGCAATGCCTTTCTCTTTTTGTGTTTCACACATACTATTACCGTTGTATATATACACACTCACAGACATGCTAATTCATACACATATACACACGCACACTCACATACACGGCCATTCACTCAAATATATGTTCATTAACGTACTTACATCCTCGTACTTTAATTTGCACTCATATATCATTGCACTGATTATTGTTATCATCTGCCAAGCGAGGCGATAATGTAGTGTGTGTGTGTGTGTGTGTGTGTGTGTGTGTGTGTGTGTGTGTGTGTGTGTGTGTGTGTTACCAAAGTATCTCAAAATCAAGTGGGCAAATTGTATCCAAACTTTTTTGGCAGTAAGCTGAGATATGAGGTTTGAATTGATTAGTTTGGAGAAGCTATCAATGATATTCCTCCGATTGCCATAGTACCTTAGTCAAAACACATTTTTGTCCATACCACAGCAACTGATTGTGATACTGACTTGAAATTTTTTATTTACATAGACAAGAAATTAACATAATATTTTCAAACTTAGTTGTCCTTGGGGAACATCGTTCCTAATAAAGCCTCATGTTTAAATTGTAGCAATTTTATTTCAGAAAAAATTACTGATCTGTTTTAATGATGGTGGGCGATACGCATTCATGGGCGAATACTTAGGCTGTCCTTATCATTATTAATATCACTATTATCTCCCGCCTTACGAGGCGGAGCGATAATGTTTTTGCCTGCCTTTGTGTGTGTGTGTGTGTGTGTATGTGTGTGTGTGTGTTATTGTCTTCTATTTAGCCATGTGATAAAAGCAGGATGTAGAGTCGTATTTTCTGTCTTCATCTGTTGACCTATGTGAAATAAACAGGATGTAGAGTCATATTTATTGTCTTCTTCTATTGAGCTATGTGATGTAAACAGGATGTAAAGTGGTATTTATTGTCCTCTACTGATCTACGGGAAATGAGCAGGATATAGAGTCGTATTATTGTCTTTTACTGAGCTATGAGATATAAGTAGGAAAATGACCATCTTTGCCAAGCTGAGTGAACTACAGTAATCGAAGTTTCTCTGTAACCACAAATGACAGTACAGTATGCAGCGAAAGTAAATCCACGGAGGAAGATAGATAGATAGATGGATAAACACATAGACTGAGATAGACAGGCGGATGGATAGACAGACAGTGATACATACATAAGAAGAAGAAGAAGAAGAAGAAGACTCGTATCAAGGGGAAACTGAAATAAAGATGCTAATTCCCCTCCATACATCACATCTCATCATAGTTGTCTCTTAATATTGTGAAATCGTAACAAACGCGGTTGTTATCACTCTCGTGATGGAAATGCCATATATTCATCTATACACCTGATAGAAACCTTGACTAAATATACGTTTACTCGTATGTGCTTTGAAATCAGGTATAAAATTTCGTTTGCTAATCCATTACTCTTGCTTCATTCTTAGGATGTGCCTCTTACTTTCTTCCTCTATGCACCAAGGCAAATAGCATCATCTACTGGCGGAAAAACACACGACAGGCGTCATTCTCGCGTGTTTAGAAAGCTTACTAACACCTCTTCCAAACCGGTTTATTTCTGATCTGCTCCGTTACTAGATTTTTGTATGTTATTCATTTTTCTTGGGATCTGGCGTGCCCCTTTGTGTGTGTGTGTGTGTGTGTGTGTGTGTGTGTGTGTGTGTGTGTGTGTGTTTTGTGGCGTTGTGTGTATCTGCTAAGGTTGTGTTGTGAGCGTTTCTGCGCCAGTTGTGAATGTGTGTGTTTGTTTGTTTGGTGTGGTTGCATATATCGTTATGAATTAGTTAAGTCGCTCCTAATGATTATGTGTGACCTCAGAATATAATATTATACAATATACTTGCCTTTTCACCCTTCCTTTTAACATTTTCTCTTCCCCTGATTAGAATTAATAAAAGAGCTGCACGAGTTATTGGTGAAACATCCTTATACTACACACCGCACCACACATCACAGTTAACCTCCCTTCCTGTTACTTTTCCTGAGTCTTATGATTATATAGATTTAACGCCCTTGATTTTTACGCTCATCGAGTCGCTTAATGTAATCAACTGTATCATAACCAATTTCTTATCGTTTTATTCACTTTCTCCTACCCTAGGTGCAGCCCCGTCCATCTTTATTCGTATTCCTAACCCTTTTGTTACCTGGTGATTATTTGCCTAATGATTAACACATCCTCACCACGCGCTAAATATTCTGGTCTTATGATGTTCGCTGTTACCCCATTTGCTTGTAATCCTAATAGAACCAAATCTAGAATAACATAGTCTGACAAAATCTCTCATAGAAACCTCGTGTCTTTTTTTTTTTTTTAACCTCAACTGCGCCGGAGACTTTTGAAGACGCCATTCTTAGCAGTCAATACAGCCTATAGAACGGCAATTTTTTTCTAGTGAATTTTTTTTCCCTCCAAATATCTGATATTAGTATGGTTTGCACAAACATCTCGAACGGGAATAGTATCGTACCAAATGCAGAAAAAATCAGGCAAGGAAGAGATGCAAGGGAGCTTCTATATTCAATAAGGATATGGGTCTATGCTGTCGAAGCCTGGGCTTATGGAGATCACGACGGGAGTTACATGTGCGAGTAATACATAAAACTTGTGTATGGTGTAATAAGCAAAGTAAATCGCTAAGGAGAAAGCGCTACCAAATCTCCTGTGCGAACGAGAATGCAGGTATCTAGAGAATTAGAAGAAGTTAGGTTTGAAATGCAAAATAAATCGCCAAGGGAGAAATATTCCACTGACCCCTTCTGCATTTTAGAAAATACGGCTCTTCTCGTGTCAGTCCGTGAATTTTAGTTGTCAAGGTTTGCGGTTATGGAGGAGAGAACGACGGGCATTAAGAGGCGAGGCAATTTTCTGTCAGAGGGATGTCGGAACGAGAGAACAGCATGAAACCTCTGACACTCCAATCTTTTCTCTCTTACCCAGAATGCAGCAAACTCGCAGATGTCTTGGCATACTTGCGTTAGTCCCCGAACAATGCGTTTGGAAATTGTTTCATCCTTCTCTCCCTCTCTGCCAACCACCTCTAAATTTCACAGGGTAAGAGGGTGGAGAGGATTGCTGAATTTGGTGCTGTCGTTGCCAGGTGTTTTATTTGCTAAAAACCCCAGTCAGAGTAACGGCTTTCCACAGGCTGGTTCCCAGAGGGGTGATTAGTGGTTATTCGATCACAAAATGTCATCTAAGGAAGTAGGCAGGTAACTACCTATGTATATTTACTGTGCCACGGTAGCTTAACTTCAGGCCACAACACCTCTACAGGGGTAAGACGAGATTCTTCTGTTTCAGTTTTACCGTCACTTTCCCTCTTGTTGTCTGCAGGTTGTCTCTGTAGTCCAGTTACCTAGAATGACATGATAGCTGATATAGCAATTATTCACTTGAGCTAGTCTTTCAAGTCACAGTCAAGAGCTGGATGAGAATTTTCTTCTTCCTCCTGTAATATCTTGTCATCACTGTCATCGTGCATTTTCTCTACTTCATCCTGAACCCAAGCCTATGCTTAATAAGAAACATATATATATATTTTGGGCTTACGCTCACGTTGCATCTGCCTCCATTCTTTCTTATTCCCTACTTCATCATGAACCCGTTCAATCCAAGTATGTTACTGTATATATATATATATATATATATATATATATATATATATATATATATATATATATCTTTTTCTTACTACCGTCAGCTTTGGAGAGAACTCCTGTAATGTAGGGGTTCACGGAAGCAGCATCCAATGCATTATGCTGAATAATTTCACCCTTGTTGAATTCAAGTCTCTGAGAATACCAATGATTTAACAAAAATATATAATCATATTAATGGACTTAGCTAGAATATTTTCAGACCAGTAGCGATTTCTTTCTTTCTTACTTTCTTCAAAGAAGCATAACTGTTTAATCTTACGCTCCTGTCTCCTCTACACCCCATCAAATTATCCCAGCTAAGTATATCACTGGCCCATCAGACTTTCTTTCTTTTCTAATCCAGACTCTAGCTTTTCTGCTTCTTCCAGTCCAGTCAGCAAATCCAGTCTCTTCCACGCCCCTCCCGTCACCACAGCACGAAGGCCTCTTCCAGATCTTCCCCATTCCATTAGATGCTCCTCCACTCCAATTGTCCGTGATGTTCTGTTCAGATTTTCATAAAGATATTTTAGGGGTTGTGTGATCCGCACACGCACACACACACACACACACACACACACACACACACACACACACACACACGCACACACACACACACACACACACACACATTCGAGGACGCACATTCGCACTGACACATAGAAGTTTTAAACAAGTTCATCAGCATATACATATTCATTCACATACTGTACAGTAAAAAAGCACATTGACAGACACACGCAATCACACACTACATAAAACACTTATCACAAAATTCGGACACATTTTTCACGTTTGGATGACTGTGAAGAATGTTGCGCGTTCACATATCACAAACGGAAACATATAATCAGTTGTGGTGTGTGTGTGTGTGTGTGTGAGAGAGAGAGAGAGAGAGAGAGAGAGAGAGAGAGAGAGAGAGAGAGAGAGAGAATGCGTTTACGTAATGGAATGTGTGTGAGGAGGGGGGGGGGGCACTCATCACTCACTCCACAATAAAAGCATCTAGAAAACGGCATTGGATCTGATTTTCGCTGGTGGATAAGACACGGGAGGGGGAGAGTGTTTTACTAAGGGATAATGTAGGTTTATTTTTCCCTTTCATATTCACACCTTTTCTGTTTTATATTTCGGAAAACTGTGTGGTTTTGTTATAGGTTTTATTCCACCTCTCTCTCTCTCTCTCTCTCTCTCTCTCTCTCTCTCTCTCACTAAATGCACCTTGGATTATTCTGACTTGGTTTAAACTTTGTTTTCAAAATACTTTTATTACAATGTATCGGTTTACGGTTACTTTCACCGTTATCTTCCTTTCTACTTGTGAATAAGTAAGCTGAATACACCAATATGCTTTACACTGAGGCCTTTTGAATCACACACAAACAAAATTTAATATGTGAGGAAGCTCTTGGATAATCATAAGCTCACGTTACATGTAAGAATGATGGTGATCGGTTTTTATTGAAAAAAAAAATGGATAGGTAATGATGATGAAGATAATGATGCTGATGATAATTGATACTGTGGGGTATTCAAGGCCAGTTAATGCCTCGATTCCGATGTCTTACTTTCAGCCGATGACACCTGCTCTCGCAAAAAGAGAGCGGGTCATTTCTTCACCTCGACATGCGTCTCTCTCTCTCTCTCTCTCTCTCTCTCTCTCTCTGTGGGGGGAGGGGTTGTCTGATATTAACGACACTTGGCAGAAGGGTTAAGGATGAACCATGGGAGTTACCCTTTTTTTAATCAATGTCAAAGTTCAAGGTCACAGGACCAAGTCAAAGTCTGACCTAGCAAGATCAACCCGGAGGTACAGGTTAAGCCAGGAACGAAGGGGTATGATTTTTAGAACAAACGGTTGAAGGTGAGGGTTATTAGACAAGGCCAAAGTTCTCCCAGTGTGTTTGTGTGTAAACAAAGTAAATAAATTTGTTTTGATCTCATTTGAATCCAGCTTCGTGAAATCGTTAAGGATCACCTAAAGGGATTTGAGAACAATAAGTCAAAAGGCAAGGTGACGTGATAAGATCACCTTAAAGAGTTTTTATCCACTTTACACCAAACTTTGTTTAAGGCTTCAGGGTAAGACACCGATAAAGTACTTATAATTTAAGAACAATTCGTCTAAGGTGAAGGTGACACGAAAAGTCAGATGTATTGGTTAGAGGACAATGTCACCTCAGTTTTAGTCCAATATGGACCAGTTTTTCTGTAAGAGTTACGGGTTGGGTCAGACTGAGGTGATTTGCCTTTTAAAGCAATCGGTCGAACATCAAGGTCGTAGGCCAGCGTCAGAAGTTCGGTCTTGAGAGGCACCGATGTTGCACTCATTGAGTGCCATTTCTTGTTTTTTTTTATTTTTAATAGTTTCAGGTGTTTTTTTCATCATAGCATCGTTCTCTCGTAATGAAAAGGTTAATGAATAACGGTAGTACATCTGTTTCAAACAGAGAAATATACACTAAGCAGATAAAACCGTCTTGAAGTACGAAGAATTGAATCCCAATGACGTTCTCGCACCTGAAATGAAAAGGAGACTAAGGAAGAGGGGGGGATGGGATGTCTTGAAAGGGTGTGAATTGGAGAAAAGGGCAGCCTGACGGTGGAGAAAATAGCATGAACGCGATTCGATTGTAACCACCCTATTCAGGATTGAGGCGCCTGACTCTAAATAGATAGGTAAAGAAACTTGCAATTTTCCATGAGATGAAGGAAGTACAGTTAAAATTCGTTATACATCACCGAATTATATTTTTTTCGCCCTTAGGTTCACCATATATAATTCGTTAAAGACTGTGAATGTAGGGTTCAGTACTACCTGCACAGCAATATTGCCATTTCTTCTCAATTTCCCTAACTAAACACAGGCAAAATGCTATAATATTATGTCGTAGCACATCCCTGACTTAAAACGAGGGATGCCTGTATGGAAGACAAGATATGGTAAAAGTTCCTGGGATAGAAATATTATTGTGTGAGATGCCAACTATTGCAAAAATTAATCCATGACCTCAGTAATCTCTTGCTTCACAATATGCCTGTCGTGAATTGGATTGCAGTCCTATAGCTGTCCCGACCATGAAAGGGTTAATAGTACCATTATTAAAACTCTCAGGTTCCAAAACTAGCTCTAAGCTAAATAAAGTCGCCTAGCATGAACCTGAACAGAATATCAGAGTTAGTCCGACCACGAGAGGGTTAAGACCTAATATGGTTATTTGAAAAAGACCTGGGAATTCTCAGAACATCTTCCTTACCCTGGGGAGAGAAATGTGATAAAAGTAGCAGGATAAAGAAAGGAACAAAAGAAATGTTGCATTATCATGGGTATATATATATATATATATATATATATATATATATATATATATATATATATATATATATATATATATATATATATATAGGGTGTCCAAAAAGTTACTGTGCAGTGGAAAAGGTTTAAGTAAAGTTTAAAAGTGAAGTTTTATGTACGATATTGCAGTTTCTCCTACAGTAAATTCTGGAAATGACCCTCAGAGGCCTGAGGACATGTCTGCACACGACGCTGCCCAACTTACAGGTCTCGTATGCAATACCGTACGTATAACTTTAATGTCATTACAAATTTCTCACTCAACAGTAACTTTTTGGACACCCTGCGTATATATATATATATATATATATATATATATATATATATATATATATATATATATATATATATATATATATATATATATATTTTGCCTGACGCCTCAATCCCGTTTGGGGTGGCCACAAACAAAACGCCTCCACGTCGCCCTGTCCCCCTCCATTTCACTGCCCTGCTCCCAACTCACACCCCCCTCTCTCATATACCTCTCCACCCCATCCCTCCATCTCATCCTCGGCCTTCCCCTCCCTCTTCCCCCCTCCACCTCACTCACATACACTCTCTTCGTCAGTCTTTCACCCTCCATGCTCTTCACATGGCCAAACCACCTCAGTGTGTTCCTCATCATCATCATCATCATCATCAGCCGTTTGAGAATCCACTGCAGGACCGGCCTATCCCGACCGAAGTCGGGACGATATAGCCAATGTATCTCTACCAAGTGGCTTAGGCTGTCTGGTAGAGATTGTATGTAGGGTGAGAAGTGCTTGTAATTGTAGTGTTGGAGTGGCTATGGATGTGTGTAGTCTGTGAACCAAGTGTAATCGGCCCGCACAAGCCGACTGGGTGCAAGCATACTTTACAATAAGCGACACTGGTTCAACCACAGCACCCCTTGTGTCCGCCAATGCAGTACGTGGCCGGGTGAAAACTCCCAAAGTTTATTACCCGGGCGGGGCGCGAACCCTGACCCACCCGTGTACGAAACGCACACTCTACCACTGTACCACAGAGGCTCCGTGTTCCTCATAACGCTTCCTATCACATCCACATCCACACCACAACGCTCCTTTATATCCTCATTCGTCAGCCTGTCTCTCCATGTGACTCCATAGGCTCCTCTTAAATAACTCATTTCCACTGCACTCACTCTTGACTTGTGTCTTTCCAGCAACGTCCAAGCTTCACTTCCATACATTAGAGTTGGCATCACAATACTGTCATGTAGTAACTTTTTCACTTCCATGCTCACTTCCCTGTTTCTTATCACTGCTTTCAAAGAACCAGCAACCTTTCTTCCCTGCTGTACCCTATCAAGCACTTCACCTTCCAAACCTCCATCCTTACTCATCACACTTCCCAAGTACTTAAAGGTACTCACATTTTCCAATTCCTCACCATCCAACCTCGCTGTACATTCACTGACTTCACCTCTCTCAAAGACCATCATTTTACTCTTCCCTACATTTTCACCTTTAGATTCCGTTTCTTACACACTCTCCCAAACTCATCCACCAAGCCTTGCAGCTCTCCTTCGTCTTCACTCAACAACACAGTATCATCTGCAAACAACAGTACAGGGAGTTTCCAAACACTGTCCTCTCTCACCAGGGCCACTCCAACATCCACTACCCTACCTTGTACCTCTTTCATTACCCCATCCATATACAGATTGAACAACCATGGAGACATGACACATCGCTGTTTGAACCCAACCTTCAAAGAGAAAAATTCACTTAGTTCACCATCCACACGCACTGCAGCCTTAGCACCATCATACATACTCTTCACAGCATTCAACAACTTCCCATCTACTCCATATATTCTTAATACTTTCCACAAGCCTTGTCTATCCACCCTATCATATGCTTTCTCCAAATCCATGAAAGCCGCATACAACTTCTTTCCCTTCTCTAGAAACTTTTCCACTAAAGATCTAAGAATGAATATCTGTTCTACACAATCTCTTCCCTTCCTAAAGCCTCCCTAATTCCTCTGTTCTTTCTCTAACTCTGTCAATAAGTATCCTACCATACACTTTTCCTGTTATACTAAGAAGACAAATGCCCCTATTATTACCACACACTTCTTTTTCCCCTTTCCCTTTGTACAAGGGAATAATTATACCTGACTTCCAATCCTCCGGGACTCTACCTTCCTCCCAGGCCAATCTACACATCTTCCACATCCATTCTACTACAATCTCTCCCCCATGCTTCAGCATTTCACCACACACTCCATCAATTCCTGGGGCTTTCCTCAATTTAACTTTCTTCATATATATATATATATATATATATATATATATATATATATATATATATATATATATATATATATATAGAGAGAGAGAGAGAGAGAGAGAGAGAGAGAGAGAGAGAGAGAGAGAGAGATGGATGGATATAGATAGATGTGTAGATTGATAGATAGACATTTTGGTGGCGTTCTTTATAAGTTGTTTAACTCATATATTTATGGGTAAATTTTTCGTAAGTAGTGGGGCTTCTTACGAAAAGGTAAATATATTGATAAGTAATTTACTATTAAATTTAAGTATATTTGGTATATGGTATGGGAAATGATGCTATCATCATTTTCTTTCTTTTCTTTTTTTTATGTATATATGATAAGAATTTGGACGAAAATGGAAATCTTCATCACACGGTGGCCATACAAATCTAGGATACGATCACACCAATCACAAGAAGGGGAGAAAGTCTGGTGTGAAAAGCAGGTAATCTCTCCCAACCCAACCTCCTTCAGCTAGCTCTTGTTCTCGCTGACCCGAATTGCATGGTACGAGAGGGGAAGTAGTTCTGTTGCGCTCTCGTTCTCCCCCTACTCCAAGTTCTCCCCATTGTACCACTCTTTGATATTCCCTTCCTTTTTGTAATTCTTTATCACCTTCCTTCTCTAATTTTTTTGCAGTTTGCTTCGTTCTTCCTAGTCACTTCTCCCTTCTTATTCCTTTTTGTTCGCCCCACCATTCTCAGAATTCTTCGTTATTCTCTTCTCCAAGTTCATTATTATCCTCTCCCCTATTTCTGCTTCCTGACCCCCTTCCTCTTAGTTCTTCTTCATTGTCTCCCTCATCCCAGTTCTTTGCAACTCTTTTCTTGCTCTCTCTTCAACTCTCCCTCCAAGTCCCCAGACCATTACCATCCACTGCTTTCGTTTTTTTTCTTAAGCTTCCCTTCCTTTCAGTTTCTCTCCGCTCTATTCTTTCTGCTAGTTCTTTTTCCCCTTCATCCTCACAGTTTTACATCACTGTCGTCTTCCAGCTATTTATCTGCTTCGCCCTCCCAGGAGTTTACTACTCCCTTCCTTCTGCAGCATTTCCCCACAACTCTGTCCCTCCACAAGGATCTTTATATACCACTCGCATTTTCATTCCATTTCGTCATCATTTCCTTTTATTCCAGTTTTTCACCATTCCCTCCATCCACTCAGTTCTCCACCACCTCGTCCATCCTCCTAGTTCACCACCCCTCTATCTGCCCAAGATTCACAGCCCATTCCCTCTTCCAAATGCTTCACCACCTCATCCTCCCAATACGTCACCACTCCCCTCCCATTTCTCAGTGCACAATTCTCTTTTCCACTTTCTCCTTCTTCCTTCCTCCTCTCAACACTTTACCAATTTCGCGTATTTTTCCCTCTCCCATGCTTACTTACCGTCTCCGTTTAGGCCAGTTCTTGTTATCTCCCTTCCTTCTCCAGTTCTTTTTTACTGCCTTCATTACTCTTAACTTGTCACATATCCCATCCTTCTCTCGGTCCTCCAAAGCTCATTTCCTCCTTCTGTTCTTCTCTGTTATCTCCCTTCCTCATAATTCCTTACCATTATCCCTCCTCCATGTTGTACACTACACGTTTCCTCCTCTCAGTTATTTAGCGTTCCTTCTTTTCGGTTCTTCCGTCCTTCATTTCTCGCACTTCTTTATCCTCTTCAGCTTGTCGGTCCTTTTCAGCACCTTTCATTTCTCAGTTCTTCATGATTCCTTTCCTTCTTTCTTGCTTCCCCATTATCTCCATTTGCTAATAAGTCACTGCTTCCTTCGTCCTTCTGTTCTTCACTCTTCCCTTGCAATTTCGTCAACACTTTATTCTTCCTCTTCCTCACTTCATTTCTACTCCACTGTCTTCCTCTTCTCATTCCTCAATATAATTATCTCTGTTCCGCCCATTTCTTCATCATTCTCTTCTACCTCCCAGTACATCACGTTCTATGGGTCATCTTATATCATCAGTTTCCCTTCCTCTTTCCAGTGATTCCTTTCTTCATTTTTCCGTCACTTCTTCACCGTTCCCTTCCTTTTCCCAGTTTTTAGTACCAATTCCCCTTCCATTGCTTCCCGTTTTGTCCATTCTCCGAGTTCCTTAGTGTTCCTTTCCTCCACTCACTTATTCAGCATCCATTCCTTCTGCACAGTTTTCCATTCTCCCTCCCATGCTCACATTTTTTTCTTCAAGATTTCCCTTCTTTCGTTTCTTCCTTATTCCTTCTTTTCCTCCCAGTTCCTCAAAAATCTTTTCCTCCTTAGCTCGGTTTGAGATTCAACAGGTTCAGACCACGCTCCAGGAACTGTAATATATATGCCCGTCTCATTTGCCCTTTACTCAGCTTTATGGCCTGAGACCTGAGGTATCTGTGGTAAAGATATGGGAAGCTGTTACAAAGGGAGTCATTAAATTCGTTTGCTTCTTAGTTTCCTAGGTATGATTTCAGTACGTTTCTATCTATGTATCTATAGCCCAACGCCCTAATCTCGCAAAGGGTGGCCACAGACAAAACGCCTCCAAGTCGCTCTGTCTCCCACCATTTGACTGCCCTCCCTCCATCTCACTCCCCCCTACCTCATATACCTCTTAGCTCTATCCCTCCACCTCATCCTTGGTCTTCCCCCCCCTCTCCCTCCCTCCACTTCACCTACATACACCGTCTTAGTCTTTCATTCTCCAATCTCTCCACTTTTAATATAACCAATTCACCCGCTTCATGACGAACAAGCTTTGTAAGTTTACCTCTCAAGCTCCTACACCTCACTCTGAGTTAAATAAAATTGTCTGGCGATAGGTGGAATATACTATCAGAATTCTAGCCACGAGAGGGTTAATGATTATAGTTTTAACATTCAGCCTCCTACAGCAAACTCTCAGCATAATAAAACCGTATAGCCTTGATTGAAATAAAATGTTAGAGTTGTTCCTACCTTCATGAGACTTAACACAAGACTTCCTCTAATTTTAGCAATGGAAACAGCACACTGAACCATCAATGTCCATAAACCAGTTCTCTCTGTGACCAGCAGTTTTTTCCGATTATGTACTACCTTATACTGCTGAATTTCCGTGTCTTCGCGTGTGTATGATTGAATATATATATATATATATATATATATATATATATATATATATATATATATATATATATATATATATATATATATATATATATATATATATATATATATATATGTGTGTGTGTGTGTGTGTGTGTGTGTGTGATTCACCGGTCGGTCAGGATCGCTTGATGGTCGTGATCGTCAGCTTTTACCCTCCCGGAAGGGAGCTGAGAGCTCGTATAGTCCGATCTAAGGGCAAGGCTGTGACCTTCACACACGCACACACCCGTCCCCTTGCCCAAGGGGGACAGTAACCACCCACTTCAGTGAAACTTTTCGCAGCCTGAGCGAGGCGCGAACTCCCGTCTACCAAATGGAAAGCGAGACGTTACCACTGAGCCAGCGGTTTGTGTGTGTGTGTGTGTGTGTGTGTGTGTGTGTGTGTGTGTGTGTGTGTGTGTGTGATCACAATATTCTAGTCATTAATGGCTATATAATGTTACATACCCACTGTTATAAGGATGTTGCTCTTACTAAATAGTTTGCTGCTTACGTCAAGATCCATTACACACTCCTTAACATCTATCTTTTCAGCTTCGCATCTACCTGAGTTTAAGTGCATCCCAAGCTGTGCGTTATTGCACAAGATGAAAGTTTTAGTTTATACAGCCATAGCGATTAGAAGAGTAATACTTGCATATGTCATTGCTGGTATGGTAAGGTTTTAGTATGGAGTAATTAGTATGGTAAGATATACAATCACAGATTCTTGAATGCATGTATTATCATATCTATTAGGGTATAGTTTTAATAAGAAATGATAGTGGTACAAAGAGATATGCAAAAACACATTCTTGAATGTTTTCCATATAGTTTTGGTCAGGCCAGAATAACCATGATGAAATATGAAATACTGGCTGCATGTTGCCATGCGAAGATTCCGAATACAATCTCGGATGATCTGGCCGTGTGCAGCGGATCTATTTTACTTGCTGACCTTGAGCCTTTGCAACCACTGTGTCTGAGTGTTTCATCATTTCACCATGAAGCATTACTGTATATGTTAATCTTGTTGCTTAAAAAGATTAACTTGCACTTCCTGTTGCTTTTCTGCCGCACCTAATGAGACAGTGACATGCACGTATTTATTATTTAATTGTTTATTTGTTTATTTATTTACTTTCTTATTTTGAATGGCATTACCCGCTAGCTTGTAAAAGAAAGGCGATGAAAGCATAACACACTGGGTTTCGCACGCCTTGGCTAGTGATACCAAATTTATGCCAATACCCCTGTCTTTAAAGAAATTTGCGCTGGGGATTGACCTTTCTTGGTCACTGACCTTGGGGGTGACCTTAGCTTGTTTACCACTAAGAGAACAGAGAAGAGAATACTGTCAGCTAGAGGGGACTCACTTGACACCACAATCGTCAAAATCGGTCTATACTTGCGGTTTGTAGAGCGCCAACTAATGAACGAACGGACGAACTGATGGAAGGAGAGCTCTCATTGTGGCTCAGCCGTCCATGACCCTCGGCTTTATCTTCAAGAATTTTAATTAAGATCACAAATTTGAAACCTTTGATTAGTGTGCCGAAAACAAGGAAGAAAGGCGCAGATAAAATTTACGACCTACAAAATGCAGTATATCTCCGCACCATTTTCTTTAATTTTCTAGAGTGGAGCACCGACTTCCATTCTGTAATATTGCTGAGTACTAATATGAATGTTTTTTTTTTTTAATGCAAAATTGGTAGCTGCGTTTTTCTCTGGATGCATGAAGTAAAATGACAGTACGTTGGTGAAATAAAATGACAGTACGTTGGTGGAAAATTTGTTTAATTTTTTTGTCTCCATGGATGCTGTGCTGCTACACAATACAGTAATTTTTAAAGATCATTATTTTTCATTCACACAGCACTCATCAGTCTTCCATTATCACCATCAATGTATTATTGTCTTATCGCACTTTAAAATACATGTACATTCTTATAACTAACAATGCAAAACATCCCAGAACGTTGGGATGAAAATGAGTGTCATTACTCTGCGGTGTTCATGTGGGCTGTGAGAGCCTACTGCGGTCGACTTCCTATTTCAAACGTTCACCATCTGGCAGGAGAAAGACTGAGGAATATGGTGCTATAAATAAGTAAATTTTCGTATGGGTGGAGCTTGGTAAGTTCTTCCACGACGAGCCTTCCTGGAGATAATCTTAGGTAAGAACACGGCTTTAAAATCTGGTCACTCCGTGGATGTATTATTCATATTAATCAGGCTATTACAGAGCGATGTAATAATTTCATTAAACGTAACAGCGAAGAGCTTACCTAAGGCTACATATATACACATCCATTTCGAAATCTCTCTCCTGTGAATGCAAGACAATATATGGTACGGCCAAGAATTAAAGGTATTAATTACGATACTCTTAACCAGCTGCTGCTCCTTTGTAACCACCTGCCACCCCAATAGAGAGATTATGAGAAAAGTTTTGCGGGATAATTCAGGTTAGATTAATGAAAAGTTGGCTTCATCATGGTTCATCATCCTCTTATTATAGAACTCTTTTTTATCTTTTCCCTTTTTTTTTTTTTTTCTTACGCCAGGCCCTCCACTCAGGTCCAATTTGTATTCATGCTGCGTCCGCGGGCACAAATCTACCACAGCTGACCCGCTCATACCACCGATTTGCATGAGACAGACGACTCTCTCTCTCTCTCTCTCTCTCTCTACTTTCTTTCATTTTTTTCCCGTCCTACTTTTTCCCTTTCTTTATCGGAGTATCCAAAAACCTGTATCAACCCCAGAAAATCGCTTCCTGGAGTTCACATACAAATCACCGAATATGTATGTAAATTCAGACCGAGATGGGAGGAGCAAAGTTATATCATACACGAACAACCCTCGGCACTAGCAAGAGGCGAGGCTGAGAGGAGTTTGATATGACTGGCTATTTTATTATTTGATTTGTATTTCTTGTTAGCGTTCTTTTTTTTTTTCTGAGATGGTGGCATTGCTTCACTTAATTATACTTTATAAATATTTTCTCATTTTTATTTGATTTTCATTTATTTGTATAATACAGGTATTTGATTACTTGTTGTAATTAATTTTATATAGTTATCTTAAGTTTTAAAAATGCATTTACTTATATTTGGGTATCTTTTGGGAGTGAAGAACTAGTCATTCACCTTAAATGTCTTGACCAAGTAGCCTAGTCCAGGCCTCCAAGTTCATGATAAGACAATATTTGATTCAGTGGCGCACTGACTGATGATCATCTTTTTTTTTTCCCTTGTAGTAGCTATACATGCAGTTTTCTATACTATCACTGAAATTTAAGAATGTTCCAGACCTTATATTTTATCTTTATCATTTTATTCACCTGTAAGTTTTTCGTATCATTCCTCATACAAAGGAGAAAATTAAGTTCGGTCACTACAAAACTACTTACAATTATTCTTATTTCTTTTGTTAACTGTACATACATCTCAAAACGAGCATTATATTTAGCTTTTTCTTTACATTTATTTCAGCCCTTGGTACTGACGACTGAGTAGGTCCAGCGTATTATACATATCCATTTATTAAATCTTAACAGTTTCAATCCGACGACTATTTCATTGAGTTATGGAGCAAATTCATCCACACCCTCACCAAAAGTGGTCCCTCAAAACCTAAATAAAAGTCAGGGGATACAAAAGTGTTATGAGGAGTACGTCACTGAACTGAAGTGGCTAGCTTTTATTTTTTTTAATGTACCGAGATTTTCAAAGATTAGGACCATCGGTAAGTTTAGGTCAGGTCCATTTTCGTGTGGAGTCTAACGATCATTCACCAGAGTTTGCACTCTTCCCTTTTCCCGGACGTGGATCAAACTCACCTCATTAGTTCTATAACAATGGAGATGAGAGTGTGATTTCTGGATCCTACCCACCCCGTTCACAACGGCAGGAAGACGACGACAATGATACCAATGCCTTTCTGCACATTCTTCCACACCCTGGGAAATGTACAAGAGTAAATACTACTACGACTATTACTACTACTACTACTAACAACAACACTGGTTTACAAAAAATTTGAGGCAAGCATGAAATTAGGTGTTCTAACCTAATTTTGGGGTGCTGATTTCAGATTCGAAATCTGTTTTCACTCATCACCTCTAGTTTTTGAGATATACATGTGTACATGTACGTGCATGTATACATATAGGCCTAGACCCAATATATTCGCCAAAAATCCATTTACCGTCCTATTTTCTTGGAACTTGGTTTAAAACGCACACCACAACAAGGCCAAACATGTCAAGCACTGCACCCAGAAGGACTGGGGGTCTAGGAGCACTTTCTTGCCTGGACACACAGTGTCCAAGAAAATCCTCTGGTGGACATGAACAAGATGCTTCTTCTCCTCTTCATATCAAGCTTGGCCTAATGAAGAATTTTGTTAAGGCCATGGACAAGGATGGCGCTTCCTTCCATCACCTGTGCACTCTGTTCCCAACTCTCAGTTCTGTTAAGGTCAAGGAGGGCATCTTCGTCGGACCTCAGATCCGGGAGGTGTTGAAGGATGAGGTATTCGAAGAGAAGCTCACCTTGAAGGAACTGAGAGCATGGGAAGCATTTAAGTCAGTCTGCCATGGTTTCCTTGGTAACACATGGGCACTAGACTACCAAGAGCGTGTCAAGAAGTTGTTGCAGGCTTATCAGGATATGGGGTGTTGAATGCCTCAAGATTCACTTTCACCACTCCCACCTCAACTTCTTCCCCCAGAACCTCGGAGAAGTAAGTGACGAACATGGGAAAAGGTTCCACCAAGATATTACTAAGATGGAGGGCAACTACCAAGGCAAGTGGAACCCAAGCATGATGGGGGTCTTCTGCTGGATGCTCATGTGCAACATCCCGGAGGGAATATACACCAGATCAACCAAAAAACACTCACGTCTGACTGTTTGTAGTACTATGATGTGTATACATGCTTATATCCTAGTAATATTTAGTTCTGTCAGTGTTCTGTGTCTGTTTAGTTTCGTTCTGTAATATGCGATTTTAATATATGAAAGAAACTCATTATATTATAAGTATATGCATTATAATAAAAAAACGGGATGTGAATGCAAAAAAACTAGAGGTGATAGAGCAAAAATGTTTAGAAATTTGAATTAAGCACATCAAAATTAGTCAAAAACACCTATTCACATGCTTGCCTCAGATTTTTTTTTTTTTTGTAAACCAGTGTAATCATCATCATCATCATCATAATATAATGATGATGATGATAATGATTACGATGATGTCTCAGCTGCGTTGGTTCAGCTGGCGTGAAGTCTGGGCGCCTACACTGTGGTGGTTGAACTGATATTATTGACATCTCCGTGTGTGTGTGTGTGTGTGTGTGTGTGTGTGTGTGTGTGTGTGTGTGTGTGTGTGTATGTGTGTGTGTGTGTGTGTGTAAATATTATTAGAGTTTGCTAGAAATTCCAGTACAGGAAAGCGATTTTAGGTGATCTTAAAATTCCCTATTCCCCACTGGATATAGTTGATCTCTAACTTCTCATACAATCATTCACGGCACATGTATGTAGAGTTTCCTGTGTGTGTGTTGCCCAGTGTCACGAGTACAGTGTTTACAGATAAAACTGTTTCTGCTGCAGAACTGCAAGGGCCCTGCTGTCCTCGGCCTGAATCAGGACGTTCTCACATGCAACAGCTTCCAGCATCCAGTAGCTTACTCTTAGATCAATATATTTACTTCTAAAGGCGTGTTTTACCTCCTCATTTTGAGTAAGCATTATTAAAGATTGCTCAGATACAACAGCCAGTAAAAGATGATCACTTAATAGACCACTCACCACCACCGTCACTAATATGTGTTCTTTAGTTGCGTGAATCAAACTGGCACAAATATGTGAATAAATGCACAGCTACAGAATGTATGAAGAATTTTATTATTTTACTATAGTCATACATTACTGATTTCTTTAAATTTTGCCCTACATGTTTCATTTGTTCACTATGGTGTAATTATATAACGTTCCATATCGTCCACGTAACCTGCTTTTGTCATTTTAAAATGCTGTGAACAAAATTCATTTACTTCATCTACTGTGAAGTATGACCACTCTCACAGGTTATCGCTAAAATCTACTTTGTAGGCAGGCAAAACTCACAGGAAACAGCAGGCAAATACAAAAAACGAGAACATAATCTCCGTCCACACCGACGTACACATAAAAGCAAGAGTGTGGCATGCTCATGCACCAGGCTATGAAGCCTACACCTAACATCAGACATTAATAAATAAAGAAAATGTGCAGTATCTTCCTGTACACTATGAAAAAACATGGAAACTATAAACCAATCCTGTGGTATGTGTAATGACTTGAAAGATATGTAAAATAATATTACTACGTAATAAACTAAGCTAGTATTTCAATGAAAAAGCCACATGAACGCAGTGCATGAACGCAGTGGTGGCAATTATGTGAAGGGGTGATATCCCAGGATGCACTCAGAGTCGTATTAGCAGCAACAGCAGCAGTAGCAGTAGTACTAGTGCTAGTAGTAGTAGTAGGTGGTGGTGGTGGTGGTGGTGATGGTGGTGGTTGTTAGTGATGGGAGCCCATTCGACAACATGTACTAAGATACCAAACCGGTAGCTGGCCATGTTCTCCTGTTTTGTATCCTTTATACGTTTTGGAGGAGGGCTGACCCCCCTAAACTAATGGTGGAAAAGTTTATATATTTGAAAACATCATTGAGGAACCAGACGAACTGACATGAGAAGTTTCGTTGTATTCCATGAGTTCACTTTCCCTATTCCTGATCGTTTTTATTTTTGGGATGGGGTTGACCCCCCAAGAATCAGCCGGGGTTCATGCTCTCCAAATATGTTGTACAACATGTGCTAACATATCAAAGCCATATCTGCCCTCGTTTTACTACTTCTGAGAATTTTTTATTTGGTGAGGGTAGCTGTTCTTCCTAAAAAAACGTGGTTGAAACCTTGTATATAGTGGAAGACCTTCTGAATAACCAGAGGAACTCACCTGGGAAGTTCCATCGAATAGCCTAGAAAGGGATAAGGCTCAGACCCACACACAGGCTGAATCTCTCGCAAAGATATAGGCCGAGATGACGAAAATGATACCATCTTAATCTGCAGGACTTATAATCCAACACTCGCACGTTTGCCAGGTATTTTTATAGCTCCTGCGCACGCACCTGGTCACCAGAAAACACCTGGATATGATTCTGATACCCACTATCAATGACGCGGTCAGCAACACACACACACACACACACACACACACACACACACACACACACACACACACACACACACACACACACACACACACACACACACACACACACACACACACACACACACACACACACACACACACACACACATCACAGTGTTAACAGTTACATAAACATGCATTCTGACATGATTCTGAAGGGTTGAGGACGTTGGATGGGAGGGATTCACCCCTCTCCCCTCACACACACTTACCATCCTTGGAAGGCGAAATATGCCTTGGTGTATATTATGACCGTGTAATGTGTGCCACTACTGCAGTTACGTCATTTTGTAGTATGTGTCTCAAAGGTCAATGACAGAAGAAAACATCATAGGCCTACAACTTTTCCATAGCTCTTCCTCTTGACCGGCATCATGATATTATGTAGTGTTCGTCATTTTGCAGAACAATTATCGTACGGTAGGTGAACAGTACAATGGTATAAAACCACGACTGTAGATGCCTTTCATACTGTATTTTTTACTAGCTCATATTGTGGAATGTTACTTTGTTGTTACTACTTAGCATTCAGAGCGGAGAGATGGTAATTTTAGACCAAGTTAGAGTGGAGAAAACATGGTTGCTGGACTTTTTCCTGTGCCGTCTGCTTGGCTTCCTGGTTGTCAGTCCAGTTCACAGGAATTCATGGTTTATACACACGAGTTTTTCGATTATGCAAAGATATAGATTTAATATGTGCTTACGGTTAACATTCTCAAGCTTTTATAGCTTACTTTCAGCTGAATAAAATAATATGGTGTCACCTGAAATGCAATACGGGAGAAAACACGACTACGAGAGGCTAATGGTACCAATATTAAAACTCTCACGCCTCTATATTTACACTTAGCTGGGGTTATTTCGAACAAAATACATGACTTGCCACGACCATGAGAGGGCGAAATCTAAATTGTATGCAACATAGAAATAATCTCACTTTTACAGAGGAAGGTAAAGCCATAAATACAATTGCTACGACTTTCTTCCAGAGAAACGGCAGTAATCAGTAAGGACAGTATCTCCTTAGAGGCTTCTATGGCCCACTCCTTGCTGGATAAAATCGTCTGGCATTGGTTGGAGTAAAAGACTAGAACAGCCCCATCATGAGAGGTTTATGTTAACAGTATTAACTCGCACGAACTATTATGACTCGTTCATAGTTGAATACTGTATATCTAGTGTTAAGTACAATTAGCCATTGAATTACGTTAAATGCTATAGAATACTAAAGACTCAGCCTTAAGAGGGCAGGACTCAAGTCGATAAAACTTTTAGTGTTCCTTTTTCTGGCACTCACATTTCGTGGATCCATTAATAATTAATTCCTCCCCTGAAGTGACAGTCCCCCACACTGAAAGATGAAGACAAATGACTTAGTTAAAAACGGTTTATTAAAGTGTACTTCATTACATTTTCGCCCATCCCTAGAGAACATAATTAGTCGACGAGGTAAAACCTCTAAATCAGAGGACGCAACATTTGATTTGTTCTTGCCGTTTCTAGACGATTTTACTCAACTTATGGGAGATCTTTTCTACCATAGAAGGCTATAGTTTAACTTCTCCACTTCGAACAGTATCTCCTTACAAATATAATTGTAAGGAGACGGCAAGAACAAACCAAATTAGCCCTATTTTATTCGGGACAACTCTAGTATTCCGTTTCAGCTAATAACAGACGATTTTTAAAACTGTATTTTGGGTTAATGGAGGCTAGACTTATTAACATTAGTGCCACCAACTCTCTCATGGTCGATACAAGTTTAGTATTCTATTCCAGATAACGCCAGACGCCTTTAATCAGCTGAGAGTGATGCAGTCGATGAGCCACCGTGGTGAAGGGGTTGATGGAACGCAAATTAGAACAGTGCCTTTTCCACTGATCCCCCAAATGTTCTTCACGAACCAACATTACACATACTCTGCTTTTACTAGTTCAGACATATAACCTTGTAGGGTTGCTTTCCTTCTACGATCAGTTCTAGTAACGCATCTGCGACTGTCTCCCCAAAAGACCAAATCATGTGCATATTACGCTAATTTCACTTAGCTATCACTTTACTTCTCTCATACGATTGCGGATATCAGTGTTAATCCATATCATGGTGATATATACTGAGACAGAGCGCAAGACTTGAAACCAAGTGATGTGGCCTTTGGAGACCAAGAAACTTTTCACAGTGTTATGTGTTTTATCACTGTTCGACTAAAAACTGCATCGAGATTTGAGTCTGCTGATGTACATTCCATATATTGCACAACATCTTGTAAAGTCCTCGTTATATATCGCCTTTTCCTGCTCATTTTAGGTATTACATCCACAACAGTTTACAGAGATACTGTAAATTAAAATTCCATTGCTTCCCATAAGCTGATCTGCTAGTTTCCACCAATTTGCAATACAAGTTACGTACCAAAAGTTATGATATTTTTGAGAGACATCTTAGGCATATAACAGGACCGTGCTGTACTGAATCGCGTTGTATCCAAAGAATCATTTCTCCTCTGTCATAATCATGTTCGCTTCCAATTTAAAAAAATTGAAATCCTTCTTCTTCCCCCGTCCAATCATCTTTCATCTTCTTTTCCAGTAATGTAATTTTCATAACCTTTTGAACTTTGGAAGAACCTGTCCAACCCTCTTCACCTTTCCAGTTATCCCTCATCTTCTCTTTCACCATCTCTCATTCCTATCTTCATGTAGCCTAAAAGTCGTGAAGGTATTTTATTTTCCTGCGGCTCCCCCTTTCCAGCCATTCTCTATGTTTTTTTCCAGTCATGTCTCCTTTCTTCGTGAACATTAAACGTATCTTATCCTTATTATCCTTTTCCAACCCACCTCCAAACACTTCTTATCCTCTTTTCCAGTCATATATTCATGTAGCGTGCATGAATTTCATGCTCTTTTTCCTTCCCCGTCCCAACCATTCCTTATTCTTTCATCAAATCATCTGTCCTGCCTGTCTCCGCGAACATTAAAACAGGTAGAGACTATCTTCATAGACCTGCTGCGAAACTAATGCAGCCAACTTTTAAAAGTTTCTTTCTTTTAAACTCGTCGAATATCTGGAACTGTTTTAATAAAATGTCTCCTTGTTGCCAGAAACCGGAATTGCTAAATATTCAACTGATGCAACAGCTGACATGTTAGATCAACTCAAAATTTCAAACTAAACAGCTTTGTAATTCATAAGAAAGTCGCCAAAACGCCTCTTTATAGACGAAATTGAAAAATGCCTAATAGTCAGCTGATGCGTCAGCTGAGGCAACACCTGACACGTTAGGTCAACTCAAAATTTCAAGCTGAGCAGCTTTGTATTTCATAAGAAAATAGCTCCGTGCTCTCCAAGAGCAGATATTCGAACCTTCCTTGAAGGAGAAAAAAAATCCCCCAGGTGAACCACTTACCTGTCGGCTTCGCTAGGTAAAAAATATTGTCTGTCTTTTTTCCTTTTCTAACCACCTATCCTTTCATTGTCGATTCCAGAAGTGGGATTTGGGAAAATTTATCCCCTCTTTCTTTTTCCCTTTTGTTATCTACAGCATTTTTGTTCCTTCAGCATGTATTCATAATTGCTGCACTGCAATATAAATGCATGTTTCAGTTTTCCTGATCAGATGAATCTGATCCTGTTCATAAAGACAAGCAGGTTATGACTGGAAAATAAATGTGAGAGTGCACATTCCATATTTTGTTAAAACAGATCCAAAAGAATCGTTTCTCATAAACGAAGAAAAAAAGGAGAAGCAAATGAAAAGTTCTGGATCCTTCTGTTTCCCAATTCTGGATCTTCCTCTGCAAAATCTAAACATGCCCCTTTCCTGAAATCATTAAACTTCTGGTACATCTTTATCCTCATCCATCCCACTTTCCACCATTCCCACATCCTGTTCCAGGCATGTTCAGTTCCAATTTTCTTGAACAAAAAATCCTTCTTCCTCTCTCGATCCCTTTTCTTTTGTCACAGTCACGTTCTCTTCGTATTTACGTAATGCATGAAAGTACTCAGTTATCCCTCTCGTTTCCCACTCCTAACTCACAATTCCGGGCATCTTAATCCTTTTCCTGTTTATCTCATACGTCATCCAACAAAGAGACTACAAGCAGACAAGCACAAAGACGGGAGAGTAACGGAGGAATGAAAGTTATCATCTGTTGCAAATTGGTACTCTTAGTCTAAACTTGCAGCATGTTGTCTAGTGAGCGAGGATGTAGTCTTTAATCTTGCTTGATCGTTCGTTAGGGGGCACCTGAGACTGACGGTGTGCGTACCGGAGAGTTGAAAACAGCCCCACCAAGTGCATCATTGGACTTTGATGGATGATCGTGGAGAGGGCAGACGTGTAGTCGTTGATCTCTCCTCTAGCATTCTAGGGCTGTCTCACCGGCATTAGTTTTGTACATAGGGTTAATAGTTAGGTTAGCTATACTCAGCTTTTTTTATCGAGGCGAAGATGCACTTGACAGATTGGTGATTACTGGCTGAATGCAACATTACTTCATAATCTAGCATCATTAACTGACATTAATTATCTGAGAGGGAAATTTGGGTTAGTAAATATTTTTTGGACATGTTGCATTCAGCCGATTATCAACAACTTGTCGAGTGCATCTTAGCCTCCATATAAAAAAAAACGGAGTATAGTCCTAATTTTCCTCCCTGTCCTTAAGAGATATAGTAGGTGTCTGTATCTGTTTACTGAACTCACCTTTGCTTACTCGCCTCTGGAGTGTACCCCCCACTGATCGCTCTGGGGTGTGAGATATACACAGGCGCGTCTTCCCGAGAGTGGTTTGAGAGGGTAGTCTCAGAGTAGGTGTGATTTCCCCGGGTGATTTGTCCCTTGCTTGTGTTTCTCCCTCTTCCCACTTCTCCCATTATGGGGGAGTGGTTACTATGGCGGACGCCCCTGCCGCCTCCCCCCCCTTCAGGGGGGGAGGTGGTCCTGACGACTGTAGGAATGACCAGACTGACCACCCCCAGACTGACGGACGCCAGACTCGAGCCCCACTTGACTTTCCCATAGACAGTGCGACATACGTCACTATCCGTGCTCTCGGTTCAACTCTCCTGTCCAGTCTCAATCCCTTCCTTATCAAGAAGGTGATTGACCACTGTGCGAGAGAAGTCGAACAAGTAAAAAAACTTGCTAACGGAGATCTCCTGGTCAAAACTGTTAACTCGTCACAAGTGAGAGATTTGCTGAAACTGCGTAAATTCGACTGTGTTACAATGTCGAAGCGAAAATCCCAGTCTCCATGAATTCTTGCAAAGGTGTTGTCACTTGCAGGGATCTCATGGTGATGAGCGAGGACGAAATCGTACATGAATTGGTGCAGCAAGATGTAATTGAGGCTAAATTCATTACTCGTTACTCAGAAGGCACAAGGACGAAGACAGCAACTATTATTTTGACGTTTGGCAAAGTTTCTCTTCCTAGTTATTCAAAGTTGGTTATGATATCATTCACGTTCGACCGTACATCCCTAACCCTTTGCGATGCCTGAAATGCCAGCTGTATGGGCATGGTGCATAGACTTGTCGGGCTTCCCAGCCAGTGTGCGGCAAGTGTGCAAGCCAGGGTCATGATGCGGAACATTGCACATCTGAGACAGTAAGTTGCTTTCACTGCAAGGGTACTCACTCCACTTCCTCTAGGGATTGTCCCAAGTGGAAGGAGGAGGAGGTCTGCACGGTGGAGGCAACTGAGGGTATTTCCTTCTATGAAGATAGGAAAAAGGTGAAGGAGTTGCATGCAACTCCTAAGCCGAATAGGTCCTATGCTTCAGCGGTAATGTTCCGTCCTGTGATGTGCTCTGTCAAGATGCAAACTGACCTTGTTTTTCTCCTTCCTGCCACTCACAGTACCTCTCCATCTCTGGCTCCTGTCCGCTCCAACTCTCTCATTGACATCCCTAAGGCTTCCACATATTCCCAGGCTGCTGCTGCCTCTCCATCAGTACGACCTAAACCGAAGTCAGACAAGCCTACTAAGAGTAACATGACCGCCCTCACAAAACAGTCTCGTTCTCTTGTTCTTCCGGTTCCTACTCCAGCGAGGGAGAGAAAGGTTAGCTCTTCCTCGGGGGAGGCTTGGAACCTAGGTATTGATGAAAGTATAGAGGTTTCCATCAACAAGCACTGGGATAGGTCCCCCGGTAGTCGCTCGCCTGTTGGTGGGCAGCAAAAAAAGACTAAGCATACTGGCCCCCAACGAAAATCTTAAACCGTTGCTTTCACTATACTACAGTGGAATTGTAGAGGTGTTGGGAATAAATTACAAAATTTATCAATCTTGCTATCTATACACAGGCCAGACATTATTTGTTTACAGGAGACACGCCTGGAGGATCACCCTGATCCTCCACAGTTAAAACACTACCACTCGTCTAGAAGATATGAAGGTCACGGAGTTGCCATATACATACACAAATCACACCCACAAACGGAAGTGATTCTAAATTCTACTCTGGAAGCTGTCACGTGCAGAGTAAAAATTAATAACACGTATCTGTCTATTTGCTCTCTGTACTGTCCTCCACATGGCCCCATTGATAGTGATGCTTTAAATTCACTATTTGAACATCTTCCTGGCAATAAGTTAGTGTTGGGCGATTTTAATGCCCATCACTATCAATGGGGTAGCTTGAGGATCGATGGCCGTGGGGAACAAGTAGCTGACCTAATATTACAGTCCAACCTCTGTCTTCTGAATGATGGTAGAGCAACTCGTGCAGATGATCGTACTGGTAACTTTTCGGCCATTGACTTATCTCTGGCCTCTCCTGGTATACATCAAGATTTCTCATGGGACCCTTATGACGACTCCTTGGGAAGTGATCATTTACCCATCTGTCTTTCTTATACACGCGACATTGTTTTGGACCCTGCACCTCCAAAATTTAACTATAAGAAAGCAGATTGGGGATCCTTCTCAAGAATGGCCAATTTAGATATATCTGGGGAGACCATAGATGTTAAGGTCGAAAATATAACTACTTCCATATTACACGCAGCTGAGGCTGCTATTCCCAAGACTTCTACAGTTCATGCGAATCATAGAGCACATTGGTGGACACAGGATTGCCGACAAGCATTAAGAAAACGCAATAGGAGATACAGGATTTTTGATAGTCAGCCCACTGAGGAAAATTTTATTGCATACAAACAGGCATGGACTGAGGCAAGGAGAATAATAAGAAGGGCCAAATGTTACTCCTGGCGGTCCTTTGTGTCCACGGTGACTCATACTACACCATTAAGTAAAGTCTGGTTCACCAAAAGAATATTAAATAAAAAAGGCCCTTATTTTCCTGTCACCACCCTGCAGGTGAATAACACCATCTATGACAAGCCCATGGACGTTACTAACATCCTCGCCAGGAGTTTTTCTCATGTAAATAGCTCAGCCAATTACGACCTGCGTTTTCAACACCATAAACGCACGGCTGAGCTACAAATCATAGACTTTGTCACAGAAGACGTAGACTCCCCGTACAACCAAGAGTTTACGCTAGATGAACTGCTCCTTGCCCTTAAATCCTGTAAATACACTAGCCCTGGACCTGACACCATCACATACGGTATGATCCAGCATCTTAATCAGGACAGCCTGATTAAGATGATAGCTTTGTACAATGAGAATTGGGCGTCTCGAACATTCCCAAACTCATGGCACTTTGCGCACGTCATACCGATACCCAAAGAGGCTGGTCGTCTTATGAATCCCACTTCATTTCGTCCTTTTGTGTTGACTTCTTGTCTATGTAAGGTCATGGAACTTATGGTTAATAATAGGCTTCTTTTTGTTTTAGAGTCGAAGAATTTGTTTAATGATAACAATGTGGCTTCCGTAAATGCAGAAGTTCACTTGATCATTTAATGAATTTGGAGCATTGTATTGCAGAGGCATTTGCCAATAAAGAATTCATGATAGGGGTGTTCTTGGACATCCATAAAGCCTATGACATGACATGGCGACACAGTATACTAATGAAGCTCTATGCTTATGGTTTAAGAGGAAATTTGCCTATATTTATTTCAAATTTCTTAAGGGACAGGTTTTTCTCTGTCAAATTGCCCTGTAACATAACATCGGATATATTTATCCAGGAGAACGGGGTGCTGCAGGGAAGTGTGCTTAGTCCTACTTTATTTAGTATTATTATCAATGATTCTGTCATCAGCTCCCATCCCGAGGAATCTTAAATACTCGCTCTATGCTGATGATTGAGCAATATGGCACTCTTCCCATAAAGCAATTTTCGGCTGGGCGGATTCAAGCAGCCCTTGATTCTGTCCACCAATGGGCCTTGCAGTGGGGATTTAAGTTTTCCATCCCCAAGTGTGCCGCTGTAGTTTTTACGACTCATAACATACCTAATTTGTGCTTAACTTTGGATAATCAGGCCATACCTATCCAACTTCTGTAAAGTTTTTTGGGAATACATTCTGATCGTCGTTTGAACTTCAAAATTCATGTTAATAATTTGATTGCTCGTTGTGATAAATCGGTAAATGTCCTCAAGTACCTAGCGGGTACTACATGGGGTGCCGACAGAAAATTTTTATTAATGGTGTATAAGTCCCTTATTCAATCAAAGCTAGACCATGGCGCACAGGTGTATGGCTCGGCATCTGATGCCACGCTGAAAGGATTGGATGTGTTGCAGAATAAATGTTTGTGAATGTGTCTTGGAGCCGTCCGATGTACCTGTGTAGCTTGTATGGAAGTGGAGGCGAATGTGCCACCCCTCCGTATTCGTCGTGACCACCTGGCCTTGTCCTATGGACTACGAACATTTAAGAAAAGTAATATCGGCAATGTGGCCTGTACTTCCCTGCTTCAATACCACCACCTTCTGCGGGGGGTGCGTTGGCCACTTGCCGTTCGCCTCCACTTACTGCCTCAGGAGCTTGGTGTGGACCTCAGTGACTGAGAAGTTGGTGTTCCAAAACATAGCGCCTTGGGAGTCACCCGGCTTTACCATTGACATATCATGGCTCCCAGCACCAAAGGCCAAGGCGCCGGAGGCGGAGGTCCACCACTTGTTTCGTAACATCATTGTGCATCACTTGGGGTCCCACCAATTGTACACCGACGGTTCCAAGTCGAGTGAATGTGTGGGTGCGAGTGTATGGTCGACCGAATGTGCCCTCATGTAATGGTTGCCGACTCATACATCTGTGTTTACCTCCGAACATTTTGCTATTGACAAAGCCATAGACTATGCTCTCAATTCTAGGCATGACTCATTTGTCACATTTTCAGATTCAAAATCAGCCCTTCAGGCAATTGCATCTTGTACTACGGACTCTCACGAGATCCAGGGCCGTATCGTTATTAAGTTGCATTCATGCAACAAGTCATTCACACTGATCAGGGTGCCTGGTCATTGTCGCATCTATGGCAATGGGCAGGCTGACTTACTTGCAAATTCGGCTGCAGAACTCGAGGAAACTTGGGACGTTCCTCGTGATCTGCGGTCGAGTCTCTCTCTCGGAAAGAAATCACTAAATCTTCTGTGGCAAGGTCAGTGGATCAGACTAAATATTCGAACTTGTAAGCAGTACCTGGGCGACTGGGCCACTGCCAACCATCCCAGTCGCCTAGAATAAAAAGTTTTGGCTCGGTTACGACTTAATGCCACCATGCTTACTCACATGAAACCTTATAATTATGGAAAAACGATTCCCACCGCACTGTGACATCTGTGATGCGGAGTTATCTATCAGTCATATCATCCTGTGCTGTCGGTGATTTATTCGTGAACGCGCTTCACTTATAAATTACTGCGGTGCAGCAGACGTCCCCTTCACCCTTTCCACCATCCTGGGTGATGGGGACATTGTTACGATTGATAAATTGATGGCTTTCTTGAGAGAGACCGGACTGATCAGAGTGATGTGACTTTTTTTCTATATGGTTTTGTTTTTTATCGACTACATGACAGTATTGTGTTACCAACTCTAACGTATGGATGTGAAGCTTGGACGTTGTTGGAAGGACACAAGTCAAGAATGAGAGCAGTGGAAATGAGTTACTTAAGAGGAGCCTGTGGTGTGGAGTCACATGGAGAGAGAGACTGACGAATGAGGATATAAACGAGAGTTGTGGTGTGGATGTGGATTTGATAGGAAGCGTTATGAGGAACACACTGAGGTGGTTTGGCCATGTGGAGAGGATGGAGGGTGAAAGACTGACGAAGAGAGTGTATGTGAGTGAGGTGGAGGGGGGAAGAGGGAGGGGGAGGCCGAGGATGAGATGGAGGGATGGAGTGGAGAGGTATATGAGAGAGGGGGGTGTGAGTTGGGAGCAGGGCAGTGAAATGGCGAGGGACAGGGCGACTTGGAGGCGATATGTTTGTGGCCACCCCAAACGGGATTGAGACGTCTGGCAATAGATAGATAGATAGAATTATGTATATATTGTACTATCAATTAGGGTTGACAGTTGACATATTTGAAATAGTTCCTCCTTCCCACTGATCTATTTCTAATATTGATGTCCCCTACATTAAACCCCGTTCCTCGACTGACAGTCACCAGCTGATGAGTGTAAGTGTGCAATATAGAAAGTTATCGGGCATTTGCAGTCGATGGTGATCTGTTGGGCGAGATCCTTCACTTTTTGTACATGTTATGTAAATACCTTTTACCACCATGTTTAAGTTGTTCTAATTAGGGCCGACAGCTGACGTATATGGAAATGTTCCTGACTCGTCTGGTTCCCTTTCATATATTGATGTCCCCTATATCAGGTTGTGCCTCGACTGACAGTCACCAGGTGATGAGTGCAGGTATGTAATGTAGAAAGGCATTACATATCTGCAGTCGATGGTGTTCTGTTAGTCGAGGTATTTTTACCATTAGTGTAGGTCTATCTATTTGTCTCTGTAGGATTTAGTATAGGTTAGCGATTTGTCTGTTAGGTGATTAGTTTTAGGGTCTTTAGATTAGGTTTTTCTTTATAATATAAGGTATAAAAATATAAAACCAAGAAAAAATAAAAATAAATAAAAATAAAAAAAATATATAAAATAAAAATTATTATATATATATATATATATATATATATATATATATAGATAGATAGATAGATAGATAGATAGATAGATAGATAGATATATGTACAGTCGCCAAACTTTCCACCTGGGCCACCTAGCTGCGAGAGGTGGGTAACGGGTGCTGGCAACAGTGTATTTGTTTGTTCGTGTGTACATGCTCGACGAAAGTTCGGATCATCAACTCTCTTCGTCCGTAGTGAACCTCCGTCAGAGTCAGAGTTCATCCCATAGATGGCTGAGTACGGAGTTGGGTGGGGAGAAAAATGTCTCAGGATTTGGGTGGGGAGAAAACTGTCTCAGGATTTGGGTGGGAAGAAAACTCTCTCAGGATTTGGGTGGGGAGAAAAATGTCTCAGGAGTAAGGCGGCTTTCCCATCGGCTCAGCCAGTTGCATGAAGGCGTTTGCACGGAAAATTGTAGTGTGCCACAGGTCGCACTGACCAAGGCCAAATAAATTTTACTATATTAATTTTATAGTAAGGTAATATATATATATATATATATATATATATATATATATATATAATACAATAGTATATATAATACTATACTTATTTGGCCTTGGTCCGTGCAACCTGTGGCACGCAACAATTCCATGCGACAGGTTTCCTGCAACTGGTCGAGCCGGTGGGAGAGCTGCCTAAGGGGGGAGCTTTGCATAGTGAAGGCCAGGGCAGGCGCCGGACGTGGGGGGGGGGGGAGAGGTTACGTTATCCATACCGCCTGTGTGGGAGAGCTGCCTAAGGGGGGAGCTTTGCATAGTGAAGGCCAGGGCGGGCGCCGGACGGGGGTGGTGGGCGGAGGTTACGTTATCCATACCGCCTGTGATAATAATTGCCGAACTAGTTTTTGAGATCCATTACCACTCTACTAAATATCTGCATTCTTAACAATACTAAACATTTTATTTTCTATGTTGTTTTTACATAATTCCAATAACATGTTAATGCACTATATACTGGAATCGCTCCGAGCCTTTCTCTCTCGCACTCTCTCCTTATATCAGTCATTCCATTTCATAGTGTTATCACTGGATACCATTATCAGTATAGGTTGAAGAGGAATGCATTTACCTAACATCTAAGTCCAGTTACAAGTAAGATTACCTGCCATCTTCACGTCATGAATGACACTGACCAATAAACATTAGGATGATGTTCAGACACTTTTAATGGTTGCTTTTTTCCAAGTTGGTAGTACTTCAGGCAGATGTTTTTATGTGTTCTCTGGTGCACCACGAGGTTAAAATACTGTCACTTCAACAGGCAAAGAGTTTGTGCATATTGTTGTCGAATGTGGCTATTATATCAGCTCTGATAATTACTTACTGTATCATATTTCACATGACTATGGTCATTACAGCACACCTTTAAAGTATAGTCCATTCATCTAACGAATGACTGAAATACACATTACAAGGAAAACGGATTGTGAGCAGTGCCGCTTATGTATGAGGTCACACATTTACACGCTCATCGATTATTCACCGAACATTATCTCAACATTATAGCAAGATGATGACACCACCTCTCCATCACAGTATACAAAAGCTTCCAGTCATTTTAAGCACAATTGCTATTGAATCATGAATTGTTGGGATATTTATATCACCACTGCCTGTGATATTACTTATGTGGCTGGTAAATGAAACATAACGAACATGAAATTATCATTACAGGCTGGAACACTCAGGGGTGGACACATCACGTCAGTCGACTCATGACTTGCTGACTCGAGGCAGTACTCTGCCTCAACGAACATGTTTCAATCTCCGACATCTACAGTTCCTGTCTCTTCTACTTAGTTTAAATTAATATCCGCCCAATGAGTAATCCTGTAACGACTAATGACCTAACTTATCTAATCATGTCTTGGATCAAGAATGGTATTTCAATAGGTTTAATCGAGACCGGCCCAGGACTAGCGAAATGCAAAACGAACAGACACCGGCATCTATTTTTCTACCGTAAGGGCCGGTCACACGACGATTCTTCGTCCCAATATTCAGTAGACAACTTTTAGCCATGGGTTTATCATGTAATAATGAAAAAGAATACGTATATAAATATGTATTATATGTAGACATGCGGTCTTTCAGATTTTTTTACTTCACTGTTTTCAATACTCGCATTATCCAATACTTTCAAGAAGTTCCTTTGAAATTCTGTCAGCTAAAAATTGTCGACTGAATATTGGGATGAACTGTGACTTAGGTTCACTATGGAAGACGACAGTCGATGATCCGACCTTTCGTCGTGCATGTACACACGAACAAACAGATACACTGTTGCCAGCACCCGTTACCCACCCCTCGCAGCTAGGTGGCCCAGGTGGAAAGTTTGGCGACTGTACGTGTGCATGAAAGTGTCTGTATGTATGCATGGAAGTGTGTGTGTGTATATATATATATATGGTTGATAGGCCAGAAAAAAAAAAAGGCATCATTATCCACTTTCATTGGTGCGTTTACCTGACAAACACAAACACTCAACTGTAGAGAAAGCTGATGACGTCACTGCACTCAGGGTAATCATGCTTTATCTGTATTCTTTCGCCCTTTCAATACAAATAGAAATGTCGGTAATGTATCCCATTTCAAAACTGTTACCTGTTTCAGTAGTGTTTGCCTGGAGAACACAAACACCTAGAATCGGATTCACAGAACTGGTTTTGAGGATGAAGATACTTTGGGGAGAGCTGCCGCTTCACTGTAACCAACACTACTCCATATTTTCATTGTTCGTTGGGGAAAAAAGGGACGGCTACCCCTCTCGTGGTAGGGAAAACTCTAGTATTCTCTTATAGCAAGTGGGTTCGAGATCCAAGCAAGTGATGGTGCTTCACGGCGAAGCGGTATCACAACTTGACGTTTCTACATACGGCATGTCAACCATCAGGTCCGGGCTAGCTTAAACTCACTGCTCTTCCCACATAGCAATAGGTCGGGGTGTGTGGATTCGAAAAGAAGAAAAACATTATCAAATGACACCACTTACCCTTTAGACCCGCAGTGGCGAGTTGGGTTCGAGCCCCACTCAGTTGAGGGTGTTTTTACGACTCGATGTTATCATAAAACTTTATTGGCTCTGGAGAAGGTATATGTTGTCTGACTGCTTTCTATTTCTGTTTCTGCTACCCTTGGACGGTATTCCGTAACATATGGAAGTCCTGTTGTGCTGAAGAGTTAATGACAGCGAACTCTAACCTCAGCCGTTCAAAATCTCTCCGGAGTTCAACAAGACCATCTGGAAGTAACAAAAATGAATCAATAGTAATACATCATCATGTCAAAGCACTTACACTCTAAGTCAAATGACGTTTTTTCTAGCTTATTCTTGCTACTTTATTTGGAACAGAGAAGCGCTCTTGTGAAAACTATATCTGACTTTTGCTTCTGGAAAAATTTCATATTAGCTGAAGAAAATCGTCTGGAGAAGGCAAGAAAAACAAAACTACAGAGAAGACTTCTGATCGCAATTGAATATTTCTCAAACTTTATTCTCGGTTTATGATCCGCTTATATGGTAAACAAGAAATCCGTTTCGTTCCTACTTGTATAACCTGCGTGGGGGGACTTCCGAACAGAACTCAACAATTTTCGTAACCGTGTCGAAGCAGACTAAAACACATCCGATTACTGTGTTTTTTTGTTTTGGGGGTTTGGTAATCCTATGCTTACTTTTTTTCTTTTTTACACTTTAGGGGTGTAAAATAATATTAAAACCTAAATGGAAACCCTGAGAAAGGTGTCATGAGATACCATGCCCATTCCCAATCGTAATCAACTTCAGGTCACTTCGCCTAGAAGTAAAGTGGCGAGCCAGTGGAAACGAATCTTGTTAAAATTATCAACAGTAACACCAGGAAGGAACAGAAAAAAATTGCTTCGATAATGCAGAATCAGAGAAAGTCAATATGTCTTCACATCACCTTGCAAGTACCAGTTTCCCCCACGGACCGGCTGAATTATCCCTAACACACCAAAATCCTGCCTATCTAATCAGCCTCAGTGCGTCTTAACGAGCTCTCACTTCGTCAGACGTGATTATAAGGTTTTTGCCAGGAAGGGCCGGAGCTAAACCTGGGAGTTAATTACAAGTTTCTCGGCTGCTTTAATATAAGAGAGAGAGAGAGAGAGAGAGAGAGAGAGAGAGAGAGAGAGAGAGAGAGAGAGGATATATTGTAACCTTTACAAAAACCGACAAGTTATTTGTGCCATCCTCAGTTCTTTAGCTTTAGATATTGTCAGTTGCTCGCAGTGTTTCTTTTTCTTCCTTTCTTTTCTTTTTCTTTTTTCTTTTACTTTTTGCATGTTACATTGTCGCACATTAACGCAGCCTTGTAGTAATCAGTCCAAAATTTACGTTCACTTTGATACCGAATTCTGTAATAAGTCTGTTCAGTCTTTATCTACAGTGATGAGGTAAGTTGCATTTTATTCACACTAATGTCAGACAATTGATGGCCCTCGCAATGTAAGGCTCAGCAGTAGGAAGTTCAGGTCACCAGGAAGAGGATCATGTCACCAATATTAGGTCACCAGGATGTATTTCAAGTCACCAGGATGTCACGGGGATTAGGTCACCAGGATATGGCACAGGTCACCAGAATCAAGCCACTAGAATACGACTCAGTTCACCAGGATACGACTCAGTTCACCAAGATACCACTCAAGTCACCAGGATACCACTCAAGTCACGAGGATACGACTCAATTCACCAGGATACCACTAAAGTCATCAGGATATGACTCATAGTACCAGGATATGAATCAAGTCAACAGGATACGACTAAAGCTACTCAGGTGTGACTGAATTTACTAGGTTTAGGTCTCCAGGCTACGGACACAAGGATACTGCTTATATCTCCGAGATACTGTTCCGATTACCAGGCTCAGGTAATAATAATATAATCAGGTCACAAGGAAGGGACAAACTTAATAACACTAGGAAGAAGTATAACATCACCAGCATGCTGCTGATGTAATCAGGATAAGGCTTCTAACACCAGGAAAAGGCTGGAATCACAGGAAATGACAGATATCACCAGAAAGAGTCTATATAACCAGGGAGAGGTTAATATTGTCAGAAATAGGCTAATGCCAGGAAGAGGCTAATGTCGCTGAGATGAGGTTACCATAAAGACGAGATTAATATGACGAGGATGAGGTTAATACTGCCAAGATGAGACTGATATTGCTAGGAAGAAAGTAGACTACCTGGAAGAGAGTAATGTCACAAGAGAGTAATCATACCACTAGGAGGAGGCTTGTTGCCATCATGGGGGCCCGGCTTAAAGAGCAGAACAAAAGCTCCTTATATTATTGTATATTCCATGATTAGTAGGTACACTGAGTGAGTGGGTGATTGAGAAGCTCCGGATGGGTGAAATAATACTTGAATACACATCCAAACGCTAATAAAACGCACGTGGAATGCATCAAGACCTCTCCAGGAAGTGGAGAGTATCACCATGATGAGGCTAGTATCCACCAGTAGTAGAGACTGGGGTATATCTGGTAGGTAAGACTGACAGGAGAGAGGGCTAAGTAGGTCAAGCAAATTATTCCCAGACATACCTCTCCTTGTCCCTTCTCAGTGAAACTCGTGCCCGTCGAGACAGGAGTTTGTGCTGTTCCCGATCCCCAGTCAGTCTGGCAGCACGACTTTCCTCATTTGTGGTCAGTGTCCCCCGCGAGGTGAATTCCCTCCTTGATCTCGGGCAGTCTCCTATACAGTCATCAGCTGCTGCCAGGGAAGCATGATTAAAGGTATCGCATCGTTCAACAGGATCCTCAACAGTACTGAGCACTTCAAACCGGTCTGAGACTGCTACTGCATATTGATATGCACACTCTTCATGCCTGGGTTTATGAAGATGTAACTTTTTTTGATGGCATCATAAGAATGTCTCAGTTTTGATTTGTAGCCTTAGAGTAGCAACAAATCTGTGACCAGTGGTAAAGAACTTTGCACTCCTGAAAACCCTGCAGTTCTGAAAGATCCTCCAGTAAGTACTAACAAGAATGTGATAGGTCTCCCTAGCAACCCTTCAGTTACTGGGGTACCAAGTTCAGTGCTGAAGATTTGGCCGCTGGAACCAGGATCCAACTTTTTTTTTTTTACCTACTGGATTTTGCGAAATCCAGAAGGTAAGAACTATTGGAATTCTTGGTTACAGAGCCATGGGGACCTACACAATCCCTGAAGCCCTCCCTGTCAGTGCCAGTAACTACATTAAAGTCGTCCATGCCTGGAGTATATCCTGCGAAGGGCACTGTTCCACAACAGAGTCAAGTTTGGTGTTGAATAGCTATCACTCATCTCAGTTAGAGTGCACACTGCAGTAAGAAAGATGTAACCCAAGGAGTCCATCAATTTCACCAGCATTATACGTTCATCAACTGGAGTAACCTGTCAACACAAAAGACAAAGTGCGCAGCAATTGCAACAGCAACATCCCTAAGATGTGCACCATTATCACAGCCAGACCAGTAGTATGTGTAACCGTTTGCTATTGATCTCACCATGCCCGGGTCACCTCATTTCAGAGAGTGCAGTTATGCCGACCCAAAGCCACCCCAACTCATGTGACAACAAAGGCAGTCACTCATCCGTTGAAAGGCCTAGAACAATTAAGCCCCCATCCTCAGTGCCTCCCGAAGGTTAAGCCTGTGTTTGGAGCCTCGGGCTCCTGCGTCCTCTGCTTCACCACGACGCAAATGAAAAGGAGAGTATGGGCTAGGGGATACCCTCCCATCATCTGGATGCTGGAGTCCCATAGGCTTTACCCAGCAACCGTCATGGTGGTATATATATATATATATATATATATATATATATATATATATATATACTCGTATATATCATCATCATCGGCCACTGGGTGTCCTCTGCAGGACTGGCCTATTCCGAACGAAGTGGGGATGATACAGCCAATGTATCTCCACCAAGTAGCTTAGGGTGTCTGGTAGAGATTGTATGTACGGTGACAAGTGCTTGCAAGTGTGTCTGTAATGTTGAAGTGGCTCTGGATGTGTATGTAGTCTGTGAACCAAGTGTAATCTGTACACGCAAGCCGACGGGGCGCAAGCATACTTTATAGTGTGGGACACTGGTTCACCACAGCACCCCTTATGTCCGTCAAAGTAGTACATGGCCAGGTGAACACTCCTAAAGTTTATTATCTTGGTGGGGCGTGAACCCTCCTTCTCCCATGTATGAAAACGCACACTTTACCACTGTACCAATACAGTATATATATATATATATATATATATATATATATATATATATATATATATATATATATATATATATATATATATATATATATATATATATATATATATATATATATCTATAAATATATATATCTATATCTATATACATATATCTATCTATCTATCTATCTATCTATCTATCTATCTATCTATATATATATATATATATATATATATATATATATATATATATATATATATATGTGTGTGTGTGTGTGTGTGTGTGTGTGTGTGTGTGTGTGTGTATAAAATATTTCTTGCTTCTTGAAATAATTCCCTGTGAAAGGGAAACGGAGAAAAAGAAGCGTGTGGTAATCACAGGGGCAATTGTCATCTTAGTGTCATAGGAAAAGTCTATAGTAGAATGCTTGTTGACGGAGTTAGGGAAATAAGAGGAATTAGAGATGAACAGGGAGGTTTTAGGAAGGCAAGAGCGTGTGTAGATATGATATTCATCGTTATATCATTAGAGGAAAAGTTTCTAGAGAAAGGATAGAAGTTGTATGCGGCCTTCATGGATTTGGAGAAAGCATATGACAGAGAGGTTAGACAAGGAATGTGGAAGATATTAAGAATGTATCCAGTAAATGGGAAACTGTTGAATGCCCTGAAGATGTGTGTGAGAGTGTTAAAGCTGCAGTGCTAGTGGACGGTGAACTGACTGAATTTTTCTGTCTGAAATCTGGATTGAAACAGGGATGTGTAATGTCTTCATGGTTGTTCAGTCTGTGTATGGATGAGGTTATACAAGAGATACAAAGTAGGGCAGTGGATACTGGAGCAGTCTGAATGAGAGAGGGCAGGGTTTGAAAACTTCCTGTTCCGTTGTTTGCAGATAGTACTGTACTGTATAGTGAAGACGAAGGTGAACTGCAAGGCTTAGTGAATGAGTTTGGGAGAGAGTGATAGAAGCGGTATCTAAAGGTGAATGTAGGGAAGAGTAAAGTTATGGTCTTCGGGAGAAATGAAGTCAATGAATGCAAAGTGAGGTTGGATGATGAGGGAATGGAAGATGTGAGTGATTTTAAGTACTTGGGTAGTGTGATGAGTAAAGATGGAAGTTTGGAGGATGAAGTGCTTTAAAGGGTACAACAAGGAAGAAAGGATGCTGTTGTTTTTTTTAAAGCAATGATAAAAAATATGGAAGTGAGCATGGAAGTAAAAAAGTCGTTCCATGATAGTATTGTGATGTCATCTCCAACGTATGGAAACAAAGCTTGGACTTTGTTGGAAGGACAGAAGTCAAGAGTGACAGCAGTGGAAATGGGTTATTTGAGAGGATCATGTGGAATTACATGTTACATGGAGAGACAGACTGACGAATAAGGAAGTGAAGAAGCGTTGTAGTGTGGATGTGGATGTGATAGAATGCATTAGGAGAAATACAATGAGGTGGTTTGGCCATGTGGAGAGGATAGAGAGCAAGAGACTAACGAGGAGAGTGTATGTGAGCGAGGTGGAGGGGAGGAGAGGGAGGGAGAGGTCGATGATGAGATGGAGGAAGGGAGAGAAAAGGTATAGCAGAGAGGTGGGTGTGAGCTGGAGGTGAGGGAAACGAATGTCGGGGGACAGGGCGACATGGAGGCAATCTGTTTGTGGCCACTCCTTATGCCATTAATACTTCTGACAATAGATAGATACGCTGAAAATATTCACCTTAAAATCTGAATAGTGAGATGGATGTACGCCATTCTTGGTCATATTTAACACTTTTAAGAAAGGTACAACTTTAATTGTACTCTAGCTAACGGCTGGCTGTTTTGTATGGGCTATGGTGTATAACAGAAGTCCGAGTGAGCTAATATTATTTAACCACTGACCCTTTCATAATATGAATGGTTCGAATCTTCTATTCCAGCAAACGACATAATAGTTTAATCAGCTGAAAGTCTGGCAAAAGAACCCGAGAGAGAGAATTTTACTCTAACCAGCAAATCAGATTTGCATTAACTTCCTGCGTTATAATTGGGATGCACTGCATTCAGCCACAGCATCCCGGAAACCTCGTCATGGAGGAAATAATTAAAAGCACCAACATATATGTCCATGCAAACCGCCAGGTAATGAACACATCAAAATGGGCTGCACTTCATTAGCTGCATTCATCCCCTGAAAACTTAGCAGTTAGCTAGTATATTATTATCTCCAAGCCAACAAATTTATCAGGAAGCTCGATCACACGCGCTCAACCACAAAAACATTCTTGAGCGTTCACACAGCCACTCGGACTAAACATTTTCCTACTTCCCTTTAAAACCCCCTCATCACTCACAGAAGACAGCTTCACCAGCTTTCCCTATGAATATCTACCCTTTCCGCTCATTCATCCACCAAATAACCTTCCAACCCTCAATATTCACCCACCCTTTCAATCCATCCACCACACCCAGCCATTCACCCCATCTGCCTAAACACTATTTCCTTTTACCCACACACCATTTCCACTCACCCCATAATATTTGCCCACCAACTGCATCCACCCATCCATACCCCCACTCACATTGACTGGGAACCATCTGAACATTCATAGCAGGCATCTTCACCCACTGCAAAACATTCATCTACATTCATCCACCCACGCCCTTACTCACTGTATGCAATTATTCACCCATCCATGTCCCCATTCACTGCCAATAACCTGTACACTCATACTAGATGCCTTTACCCTTATTACTCATGACCATCAACTACATCCATCCAAAAATCACCTTTCACACCAAAATCACCCACACCAGCCATCCATCCATTGCCCGCACCTACACTCACCCCCGCGGAAATATACGGCCTCACATTTTTAATTAAAAGTTGGGGAAGTGGGAAATATGGTTTGGAGTCTGAAATCTGTATCCATGTATAAATATTTTTACAATTATGTTAGCGTGTGAGGTATGGGGGATGGATCAGACAGCTCCCCACCCCATCCCCCAAAAAATTTAATACTAGGAATTAATTATATAACTTCGTTAGTGGGCGAGCCGTGATGATGGGAGTATCAGCAGGGCGTAATTGAAATAGGAAGTCTAGAGTGATGGAATGGCACGTTTCTCCAAGACTTTGCAATATTCTTCAATAACATATTTACGTCTTGCTCTGGCTTTCTGATATTCATGCTGAGCACTTCCCTCATCTCGCTAATTATATTAAAAAAAAAAAAAGAGGCCGGTTGAGGCTGTGGATAATTAATGTTTGCAGGAACCATTGTTTTTGCACAAGGATTTTTGATATGCAAGAAGATTATTTCAAGTATAGTTAATCTCCTCCGCCAGTGGCTAAACCTAATGGGAAGTTTTTATTGAGAACCCTTTTTCTTTCACCTTAACTTCACCGACAACAAGGTTTCCTGCAGTAAGTTTGAAGTTATACACACACACACACACACACACACACACACACACACACACACACACACACACACATGCATACCCACACATACTACCAGATAGCCTATACAAACATCAGAAAAAGTAATACAGGAGAAGCTAAGTATATTAGACAAAGGAAAAGCAAATGGTCCTGATGAATTTTCATGTTGGGTACTACGTGAATGTGCAAAGGAGTTAAGTAAACCATTATTTTTAATTTTCAAGAAATCCTTGAGTCAAGGTAAACTACCTGATATTTGGAAGAAAGCAAACATTGTTCTCTTATTCAAGAAAGGGAATAGACAAAATCCACTCAACTACCGACCAGTATCACTAACCAGTGTTGTAAGCAAGGTATTAGGAAAGCTTATAAGAAACACTTGGGTAAATCATCTAGAAAAACACAATATGATAACAGAAAGACAGTTTGGTTTCAGAAAAGGAAAATCATGTGTTACTAATCTGTTGAGCTACTACGACAGAGTAACAGACACATTACAGGAAAGAGAAGGATGGGTGGACAGTATCTATTTAGATTTCAAGAAAGATTTTGACACAGTACCACACCAAAGAAATTTATGGAAACCGTACCATCAAGGAGGAATTCGAGGCAAACTGTATTGTTGGATGCAAGATTTTCTCATAAGAAGAGAAATGAGAACAGTACTAAGGGGAAATTACTCATCATGGAAAGAAGTGACTAGTGGAGTACCACAGGGCTCAGTGCTGGCACCAATCATGTTTTTAGTGTATATAAATGATATAGACAATAACACTGGAAATGAAAGCTATTTAAATATGTTTGCAGATGATGCAAAAATAAAAAGGAGAATTACGAACATAGAGTCTTGTAAAGAGCTACAAGAAGAATTAAATAAACTTCATGAATGGAGTAATACATGGCAAATGGAATTCAATGTGGACAAGTGTCATGTAATCAAGTTTGGTAAAAGTGGAAAAAGACCTGATTGGGATTATACGTTAGGAAATAAAACCCTACACACATCAGAAAGAGAGAAGGACCTAGGTGTGATTATCAGTAGCAGACTATCTCCGGTAGACCACATCAGTGAGAAGGTACGGAACATGTATACACTGCTTGCACATATGAGAATAGCATTCATATACATAAATGAAGACATGCTAAGAAAGATAATAACATCATTCATCAGACCAACCCTGGAGTTTGCATCAGTAGTCTGGAGTCCTCATCTCAAAAAACACATAGACAAGATTGAAAAAGTTCAAAGGGCCGCTACAAGATGGGTACCAAGCTTAAGGGCTCTAAGCTACGAAGAAAGACTAAATAAACTGAATCTACCAACACTACAGGAAAGAAGGAAAAGAGTTGACATGATTATGCTATATAAATGCATATCAGGGAAGGAGAAAATAGACATAAATGATTACTTAACCTATGGGGAAGCATCAGCAAGAGGACACTGCAAACAACTGCATAAGAAGAGAGGTGATAAAGACGTAAGGAAATTTAGTTTCCCAAATAGAGCAATTAATCAGTGGAATGCACTACCGAATGAAATAGTGTGTGCCAAAACAATTCACAATTTTAAGGATGTGTACGATAAATATGGTTTAAGACACGGGACAGTACGAGCTTGACTCATTCCTGTAAAGATACAATTAGTTAAGAACACACACACACACACACACACACACACACACACACACACACACACACACACACACACACACACACACACACACACACACACACACACACACACACACACACACACACACACTTTGTTACATATTTGCCACCCTGATACTAAATCTCCGATGTCTGCTTCACGGGGAAGTGGCCCAGTGACTGATTGTTGCACTGTTGACGAGAAACAAAAGAGGCCGGATTTATGCCCATGATGGATAATGCTAGATGTCAGTCCTTCTGATTTATTTACCCATGAACCCCTGAGCTTGAATGATGCGCTGGGGTGGATAAACCTTTTTTGCCCTTCTTTATATATACATATACATATATATATATATATATATATATATATATATATATATATATATATATATATATATATATATATATATATATATATATATATTGCCAGACGCCTCAATCCCGTTTGGGGTGGCCACAAACAAATCGCCTCCAAGTCGCCCTGTCCCCCGCCATTTCACTGCCCTGCTCCCAACTCACACCCCCCTCTCTCATATACTTCTCCACCCCATCCCTCCATCTCATCCTCGGCCTCCCCCTCCCTCTTCCCCCTCCACCTCACTCACATACACTCTCTTCGTCAGTCTTTCACCCTCCATCCTCTCCACATGGCCAAACCACCTCAGTGTGTTCCTCATAACGCTTCCTATCACATCCACATCCACACCACAACGCTCCTTTATATCCTCATTCGTCAGCCTGTCTCTCCAAGTGACTCCACAGGCTCCTCTTAAATAACTCATTTCCACTGCTCTCACTCTTGACTTGTGTCCTTCCAACAATGTCCAAGCTTCACTTCCGTACGTTAGAGTTGGTATCACAATACTGTCATATAGTAACTTTTTCACTTCCATGTTCACTTCCCTGTTTCTTATCACTGCTTTCAAAGAACCAGCAACCTTTCTTCCCTGCTGTACCCTTTCAAGCACTTCACCCTCCAAACCTCCATCCTTACTCATCACACTACCCAAGTACTTAAACGTACTCACATTTTCCAATTCCTCACCATCCAACCTCGCTGTACATTCACTAACTTCACCTCTCTCAAAGACCATCACTTTACTCTTCCCTACATTCACCTTTAGATTCCGTTTCTTACACACTCTCTCAAACTCATCCACCAAGCCTTGCAGCTCCCCTTCGTCTTCACTCAACAACACAGTTTCATCTACAAACAACAGTACAGGGAGTTTCCAAACACTATCCTCTCTCACCAGGGCCACTCCAACATCCACTACCCTACCTTGTACCTCTTTTATTACCCCATCCATGTACAGATTGAACAAACATGGAGACATGACACATCCCTGTTTCAAACCAACTTTCAAAGAGAAAAATTCACTTAGTTCACCATCCACACGCACTGCAGCCTTCGCACCATCGTACATACTCTTCACAGCATTCAACAACTTCCCATCTACTCCATATATTCTTAACACTTTCCACAATCCTTGTCTATCCACCCTGTCATATGCTTTCTCCAAATCCATGAAAGCTGCTTACAACTTCTTTACCTTCTCTAGAAACTTTTCCACTAAAGATCTAAGAATGAATATCTGATCTACACAACCTCTTCCCTTCCTAAAGCCTCCTTGTTCTTCTCCAACTAATTTCTATGTTCTTTCTCTAACTCTGTCTATAAGTATCCTACCATACACTTTTCCTATTATACTAAGAAGACAAATGCCCCTATGATTACCACACACTTCTTTTTCCCCTTTTCCTTTGTACAAGGGAATAATTATACCTGACTTCCAATCCTCCGGGACTCTACCTTCCTCCCAGGCCAATCTGCACATCTTCCACATCCATTCTACTACTATTTCTCCCCCATGCTTCAGCGTTTCACTACGCACTCCATCAATTGCTGGGGCTTTCCCCGATTTAACCTTCTTCATTGCTTCCACAACTTCTATCCTACTGATTTCTTCCTGTCTTCTCACCTCCCTCCTTCTCCCAGCCATTCCCCAGCCACTTATACTCGTATTACTTCCATCCTCTACGTTCAACAATTCCTTAAAGTGTTCTCTCCATCTGTTCACTTTTTCTCCCTTCTCCACTAGTAATCTACCATTTTTATCTTTCACTCCCCTGCTAACTTCACTTCCACCCTGTCTTACTCTTTTCACTTCTCTCCAGAACATTTTCTTACAGTCCCTCCACTTTACACTCAAATTCCTTCCGAATTCCTCATCCACTCTCTTCTTACTCTCTCTTACTAATCTTTTCACCTCTCTCTTTCTTTCCACATATAACTCTCTCTTCTGCCTCTCAACTTCTTCCACGCCCCTATTTCTCATCCATTCATTGCATGCTTTCTTCTTTTGTGCCACAGCCTGTTTCACCTCTTCAGTCCACCACGCTGTTCCTTGCACCCCCCCTCCGTCTTCTCTTCCTTCCACACACCACATCACATGCTGCACATATTTCTTCTGTAAATATCTTACACACACCTTCCACGTCTCCCATCTGCTTCAATTCATATTTGCGCAATCGTTCCTCCACTTCTCTCTTATACTCTGCCTTTTTCTCATCCTCTTGTAACCTTTCCACTCTCCTTGCAACTACTCCTTCCTCTCGTCTTTCCCTTCTTCTATTCCTCCACCTTACTTGCATTCTAATTCTGCCCACCACCAAGTAGTGGTCAGAAAGTCCACTCCCCCAGCCTCTATACACTCTTGCATCCTTTACACATCTTCGCATCCTTTCATCCACACACACATAATCAATCATTGCCTTCCTTTCATTCAGTTCACCACCCACCCTTCTCATCACTCGCCATGTACAGTATACCTGTGGATCATTTTATGCCTGAAGAGGGTATTGGCTACCACCAACCCCCTCCCAGCACAAGTGTCCACTAACGCACTCCCATTCTCATCTATCTCAGCAGGCACACCCCACTCACCAACTATTCCATCCACCTTCACATTCCCAACTTTACCATTCATATCATCAATCAAAAACACTCTCTCATTCCTTCCAAACTTTTCCATGCACACTTCCACATTTGTCCAGAACTCTTCTCTCACTCTTCTAGCACGATCTTGCGTTGGTGCATACACACACACAATCGCCCACATTTGTATTCCAACTTTCAACTTTACCCACACAATCCTTGACCCAACTGATCCATACTGTCTTATGCTCCTCTTTCATCTTTTACTCACAACTATACATATTCCTTCCTTTGCCCTCTCATTCTCACCTACTCCTGCACATATACCCCATCCATACTCCCATTCTCTCACACTTTCTCCTCTCCATTTTGTTTCAGTTATTCCACATACATCCACTTTCGCACCCTCAAGCACCTGGACAATCTCTCTCTCTTTCACCTCATCATTCGCTCCTCTTACATTCCATGTACTCATTACCAAGTCCTTTGTCCGGTCCTGGGTCGTCATCGTTTGGTCAGTCCTTGTCCGAGGCTTCTTGTTTGTTTTTTTAGTTAGTTGTTCTCCGGGGAGGGGCACTAACCCTCCGCCAACCCTTTTAGTCGCCTTTTACGACAAGCAGGGATACTGGGGGAGTATTCTTGAAAACCCCTCTACCCCCAAGGGGTGCTGAACAAAGGCCTCCCCCAACCTTTTCCACGAATTCCTTGACTGAGCCAATTTTTGCCACTTTACCCCTTCATATTTCTCTATCTCATCTCTCCACCTCCTGTCTGGACTTTTTCTGCTACGCCTACAATCTCTTGGTGTCCAGTCAGTCAGCCTCTTGCTCCATCGGTTATCCTTTATTCTTGCTACATGGCCTGCCCACCTCCATTTCTGTTCTTTATAACTTCTATAATATCTTTGACTTTAGTCTGCTCTCTCACCCAAGTTGATCTTTTCCTGTCTCTTAAAGATATTCCAACGTTGGCCTTTCCATTGCTCTCAGAACGAATTAATTTATTTTCCATCGATTTTGTCAGTTTCCAAGTCTCACAAACATAAGTCATAGCTGGAATTATACATTCGTTATATACTTTTCGTTTCATACAAACTGGTAAGCTACTTTTCATAATGTCTCTATGTTTACCGAAAACTTTCCATCCAGTTGTAATGCGTCTTTTTATTTCGCTATCATTATCTTTCGTTATTTTTAGTATTTGTCCCAAGTAATTGTACTCCTCGACTTCTTCAAGAATTTCCCCGCTTATTCTGATAACGCTCCTTGGTGTTTGTGGATTAAACATTAGTTTTACTCCGGTTCATCTTTAGCCTTTCTCTGAGACTTTCTCTGTTCAGGTCATTTAACATATCTTGCAATGTCTTTGCTGTTTCTGAGATTAAGACAATGTCATCTGCAAACTTTAAATGGTTTAGTTTTTCTCCATCAATGTTCACTTCTTTGTTTTCCCAATCTAGCTTTCTGAAAATTCTTTCTAGGCATGCTGTAAATAATTTTGGTGAAACTGTATCTCCCTGACGCACTCCTTTCTCAGTCTTAATCTTTTCCGAGTCCTTATGTAATTTAACTGTAGCAGTACCCTCTTTATATATGTTTCTAGTAGTTTTACAATGTTCTCATTCACTCCTTGTTCTCGCAATGAATTTTTAAATGCTATGTGCTCCACTGAGTCGAAAACCTTTTCGTAATCAACAAAACCTAAGTTTTGTGTTTTATTATATTCTGTAGTTTTCTCAATTAGCTGATTTATTGTGTGTAGATGATCAGTAGTCGAATACCTGCTTCGGAATCCTGCCTGTTCACGAGGTTAGTTTTCCTCCAAATTTGTAGTTATTCTGTTCGTAAGGACTCTAGTGAAGAGTTTGTAAATGACTGATAATAAGCTAATTGGTCGAGAGTTACTAAGATCTTTTGAGTCACGTTTTTGTAAAGTTAAATAACTATTGCATTACACCATGTTTGGGGGATTTTCTTTTTTATACATTGAGTAAATAAGTGAGCAAGCATATTTTGTACCTCTACTCCTGCATCCAACAGTAAATCCGCTACTATTCCATCTTCCATCTTCTCCCGGAGCTTTCCCTCTTTTCATATTTTTCAGAGAAATATTTACTTCGTCTGGTTTTACCTCAGGTTTTTCACTTGTGTCAACTGAAAAGTTAACTATTGGTACTACTGTCTTTGATGCATACAGTTCTTTGTAAAATTCTTCAACTCTCTTCAGCATCTTATCTCTGAATTTAATTACTTCACCGTTTTTATCTTTCAGTATTGTGATCTGTTGCTTTCCTAGTGCTATTGTACTTCGGACCTGTTTCAGACTTTTTCCTTTTTTGATGGTTTCTTTGATCTGATCCATGTTACTCATTTTTTTTTCTCTTTGTCTTTTGTTGATAAGATTATTTAATTCCGCTCGTTCTGTTTCATCTTTCTTTGTTTTTAAATTCATTTCCTTTCTTTTTTTCATAAGCTCGAGTGTCTTTTCTGAATACTTCTTGGCGTTGGTTGTATTAGGCATTCCTACTACCTCCGCTGATTCTCTTAGCACTTATGTTAGTCTGCCATTCAGCTCATCATTGTCACATTCAGCATTACTTAGAGCCTGAAATCTGTTCCTTATTTCCAACTGAAAGACTGCTTTGTTTTCGTTTACTATTATTGGGCATATCTTTTAATCTTTAATCATCTTCTTTCTTTCACTTTTGAAATTGAATCTGGCTGTGCAACCCACCATTCTATGATCACTTCCTATATACTTTGTTGATAACTGTGACATTTGTGATCGTGATATTCTTATCTGATAACTGTGACATTTGTGAACATGTTATTCTTATCTGCTTTAATGAAGTCAATTTCATTCTTTGTTTCTCCATTTGGGCTTCTCCAGGTCCACTTTCTCCCTGTTCTTTTGTGACAGCATGTGTTCATTATTCTCATGTTAAACATTTCAGCAAAGTTTACCAGCATTTCTCCTCTTTCGTTCCTTTCTCTCACTCCAAGTTTTCCCATTTTTAAAATTTTCCTATTTTTGCGTTGAAGTCTTCCATGAGTATAGTATAAGTGGTCTTTTCTTCTTCCATAATCTGGGAGATGTCGTCATAGAATGTTTAAATTTCTTCATCTGACATTGAGAAGTTGTTGCATATACTTGTATTACTTTCATTTTTTTTTTTTTTGCACAGTCTTATTACCACCAGTGCTGCTCTGTCAGATACCATGCTGAATATAACAATGCTGTCTGCAAGATTTCTATTAATTAGAAATCCTACACCACAAACTCTTTCATTTTCCCATCCTCTGTAGTAAAATAGGTGGCTGCTGTCTTCGAGCGGAATGACTTTTTCTTCTTTTCTGTGGATCTCGCTTAAATCTACAATATCCCAACTAATGTTTTCCAGTTCAGTCATTAAGTTATCAAGTTTTGTAATCTTCTGTGAGGCTTCTTACATTGTATGCATAGATCTTCAAGGATTTCAGATTGTTTAATATCCCAGCTTCTAACTTGCCAACACAGTGCCTACTCACTTTCGGTGGCACACTGCCCGTAAGCACAGGAGGCAGTGCGGCTGGACCTTTAGTAGAGGATGACCCAACAGGAACGCCAGTCAAATCATTTGCAATATAACACATGTTTGGTTGGGAAGGCTGTGGCAAATAATCTCCACTCCCTGCCACATAGTTTCTGGTGAGATGTAATTTCTTGCCACCTTATTCATTATATTCGGTGGAGCTCTATATATCTATAGGGCGTCCCATGATCCGCGCCGTCTAAGACGGTACCCCGTATATCATCCGCCACCTGGGGACGCGCCAGGTAGCAGTGGCATCCTGCTCGTGTATATATATATATATATATATATATATATATATATATATATATATATATATATATATATATATATATATATATATTTATCCCATTGGAGCCCAGTGTCCCGAGAATTGGACAGAACTGGGATTTTTCAAGTCTTTATAAAGCAGGGAACCCCCGGGTAGAAACCTATGAGCTTCGCGACTATGAGCCGACAGGCGGAGGGCGCGGTACGCTTAGTACCCTCCCAGTGCAATGCCTTGCCCAGCACCCCTGGGATCCAATGGGATATATATATATATATATATATATATATATATATATATATATATATATATATATATATATATATATATATATATATATGAGTATACTCACGCAGACGCACACATTTCCTTGTTAACTTTGCGATTCTCGGATGTCAGCCAACATTATTTTGTGGTTTTTTATTTAAACTATTGCAGTACATCAGTTTCCTCGAGATTTACATTAGCGAGTAAATTCGTCTTGCGTTGGATAGAGTAAAACAGACAATTCGTCCTCAAGGTGTAAGGGTTGGAAAATGATAAAATCCAAACGCACAGACCTCACGAGGTTTCTTGGAAGGTTTTTGCCAGACTTGATTTTATCGTCTGGCGGTAGCCAGAGTAAAAAAGAAGGTTTCCCCCAGAGATTAAAAGATTAATGCAATAGTATAACATTGCCTTACTTTTTTTTTTTTTTGGACTAGCAATGAACAAGCCGAGTAACCTACTTCCATTAGCAAGTAAAAATTATAATTGATGAAAGATCTTTACTTGTCTGGAAATTGCATTCTTTTCGACGTGGACCATGGTGTTTCCCCTCAGGAATATCTTCCACCATGCTGGTCACCTCTTTAGTCCTGGCCAGCAGTGACGGTGAACTCTGGGCCGCCACCACTGTTTGTACTGCTGTCACGCTCATAAAGAACCCACCCTGCCAACACTGACACACTGACGCCACGCTAGCACCCAGACCGGGTAGTGCTGAGAGAGAGAGAGAGAAGGGGGGGGGGGCCCCACTTTAACAATTTTTTGGTACCCGTATTTCAACCTCTTCACTTCAATGACTTTCTTTTTATTATATTAGGTTTACATGCACAGTTTATTCAAGTTAGGAAGGGTGTTTAATAGTCAAGGGATTAATTAGACTTTATGCTGCTCTTGAAGTTCGGATAATCTTAAAAGCGAAATAAAATTGCTGAAAAATATTAGAACGGAAATCAAACTACTACAATGCACTGAAGGGGTTAATCGTTCCAGTTTTAAATTCCAAGAGTCATAAATGATTATTGGTCAGTTGCTGCTGCAGACCACCAGTATGATGCAAAATTCTGCCGTGGTACTGTCGCCAGTGAATGCATGCACATCTAAACGTTGATTGAACGTTATCATAGCCATGTTAGCTCACTCATGGCGTCGTCAACTTTGTCACTGTATTTGAGCTGACAGTAGACGATTTTACTGAGTTGAGTGTAAGTTACAGAAGCCTAAGACTGTTAAGCTTTTATCATTAACCCAGTCAGGGGAACATTTTATTTGATCTAAAAGAAGACAATTTCAATTAACTGAGGGTACATCCTAAGTGACTAAATATATCGTCATTTTATTAGACCGGCAGAAGGAGTAGGTACTGTCATGGAGTCCGTTTCTATGTACTGTATGTATCTCTGTATCTACGTATGCATGTTAACAAACTAAAGAGCACTCAGAGAGCCCTTACACCTGCCAGCGCCAATATAATTTATGGTTTAAACACCAACCTCCGTCGAACGTCGTAGAAGGAAGTAAGCAATCATAGTCTGCCCTGTTACATAAGCTTCGAGAAGGCATACCTCCACTGAGTCCAATGAATTTTTTTTATTCATTCCTGCATCCGGATCCGAATACTCTTTTCATATTCTAGTCAATTCTTCCTTGACCTAAGGCCCACCTATCCACCAGATTTAATCGAAATCCGACATAAACTTTTTTATATATTTTGTACACAATTAAACAAACACAGGTGAATCCATGACCTCCTCCAGCTTCGTTCACTGAGATTGATATATTATGAATCCCTGATCCAATTTTCATCAAACTTGGTACGTACTGTACATTGTGTGCTGGGAAGAGAATTTATTCCTTTCGTGCAAATCGATCCCAGATCAAGGTATTGGGTCAATATGAAATTTCTGGAGAGACTGGAGAGACATTGCTGTGCTTTTTGTTCACTCTTGTTTTAGTTTTAGGTTAAAATTTTATTTGCTTATACTTAGATATCTAGACTTATGATACTGATCCAGTATCTCAGCATAAAGTCCCCCCAAGATGTGCCTGGTGGTGCACAGTCGGGAATAAAACTTCGTCAGATATTTCTACTCTTCTACTTCTCACTTCGTTTTAATGGCTAATATTTGTATGCTTAAAGAGACTTGGTATGTTTCTCTGTCCATAGATGATTTTCTGCGATATGATGAATCAGGGAGGAAAGTGACTGAGTCGCTTCAAGGATGAAGTACTCGTAGACGCATGTGAACAATAGGCAAACTTTTGTCTTTGACTGTATAGGCACAATGATCAGATCTCAGACTTCTTAAATATTTAGACACTGCTATTTACGTACTTGCACATGAATAAATTATCTGCGCACACAGACTCGCATGATCTGCACAGTCATACAAGCCTTCCTTCACACGCACATGTGCTCATACACAATGTGCTCGATCATAATGCATCCCTTTAAAAAATTATCCATTTAAATTTATATTAAAATTTACTGTACTTACATGTGCAGGTCTGTATATGCGGATGCACTAATGAATATATATATATGAATGTATGTATGTATGCATGTTTTTAGTGCATACAGTATATTTATATATGTACGTTTGCATGGAGGTATGTATAGATATATGGATGGTTTATGCGTGTATATGTTCATGCATGAACGTGTTCTTAGGTAGGAGACGAGAAAAAGGAGTGAGCAAAGTCCATAAACCGACATGGTAAAAGTACAAGGCAAACTCTCTTGGCAGTTTTTTGTGGACGTGGAGTTCATGTTATATTCAGGGATGTGAGAGGTGGCCCAATGAAGAAACGGTGCAAGAACCTTACCAAACCCACCCTCACACCGACACTCACACTCATACATCACCCACACCCACTCACTCATCCACGCCCACACCTTACTCTACCCCCACACCCATTCGTCACTCAACACTCACCCCTCACTTCACACCCACACTCACCCCGCATATCACACCTACACCCATCCCTCATTCCACTCCCACACCCACCTTTCGCTCCAAATCCACTCATTCCTTCTGTTTTTTCTATACTTGTCCTTGATTCGCATAGTTACAGCCAGACCTATAAAACGTAGTGTCGAAAGAAAATGCAGGTCTGTTATTTACTTTCTTTTGCTCACCTTTCTACTCCACATTCACTTCTTACTTCAATCCACCCCTTACTCCACACCAACTACTCATTTCTCATCCACACCTCACGATACAACAACCACTCATTTCTCATCCAAACCTCACTCTACATCCATCCATCACTCTACACCCACCCGTCACTCTACATCCGTCTCTCAATCCACATCCACTCTCCATTTCACATTTACCTCCGACTCCAAGATCCACACCTCACCATACACGCATGCCCTCGATCCACTCCACAGCCACACCTGAGCCATGCCTCACTCTAAACCGATACTTCATTCACACACCTCTCCATCCCTACATTTCAGTTTGAATCCATTCCACAACCACACCTCACCCACATCTCATCAACACGAACCACCCATTCCACAACCCTCCATCTCTTCAGGAAATCTTGTGCCAGTCACTCAACCCTTCTCTCTCTCTCTCTCTCTCTCTCTCTCTCTCTCTCTCTCATACACACACGTTACTAGCTATTATGTTACTAGCTATGTGTTATCATATTTTAGTGTCCTGACACACACACACACACACACACACACACACACACACACACACACACACACACACACACACACACACACACACACACACACACACACACACACACACACCTTTTTTCAGCTTCCCTCCTTTTGCTCTTGTCATCACCTTACTCCAACGTTGTATAAAATTATGAGTATCGTAAAAGCTCATGAACCTGCCCTTGACTTTTTCTCCCCTTTGGTAAGAGACGGGCCAGCTTGGTTAATATCGCCGCCACTCACTGTCACGTCAAATGAGAGAGATGCTTAACTGTGCTACGTACGTGACTTACGGATTTTAAAATTATGCGTGAAGAAATGTGTGTGTTTTTGAGCTTTGTTTTCTGTAATTACATATTGTTCGATGGTGCCTTTTCTTTCCTCACCTGGGTCGTAACCCTGGCTTACCATGGATGATTACAAGCAGAATAATTAAATATTGTATTCCATTTTATCACATGCTGTTACATTTGCAACGTAGCTTGGATAACCTTCATATAATCGGAACAACTTTGGTTCTGTGTTCCAGCTGACACCAGACAATTTTATTTATGCAGTAGGGTTGTCGCATGTGGGATTTTGTGGGGAACGTACCTAATGTACCGCCCTTTGCCCCCCGATTCATAGTTTTGAAGCTCATTAGTCCTTATCTTAGGATTTCCTCCTGTAAATTTTTAATGTGACTCAAACCCTTCCTCCTGAGGGACACTGGGTTCGAATGGGTTAAATACGCCAGGCGATTTTTTTTTTTTTTTTTTTTTTTTTGAAGAGCGAGTCACAGGAGCTTAAGTGTATTAGAGCATACAATAGCTCATGCCCTATATTTGTCCATAATCATACCCGAAACTCTTAAATGTTATACTGTATTCCCTTTCATTGCAGGTTTTAAAATACGTATCGTAGTGTTATAAAAGGATTTTTTTTTTTTTTTATAGAGAACCTTTGACGTCAACACATCAAGAATAGCAGGCGAAAGGAATACGAACTGTGAAACAACCCTAGCTTAAAATAAAAAATCACAGAATATCCCCTTGGAGGAACAAAAATAATTCGCGGAATAAAGAGAACTTTTTAAAACGCATCCATAGTCTATGTACCAGTTTTTGAAAAGTACTGTGTATGTTGTATTGTTTCTGAGATACCGTGGAAAGAGATGCGAGAAACTATAAAGGGCCAGTGCATTTTTATCTAAAATAATTTCCATGTGCACTGCGTATAAAATGTTGATGATTGTACTGTATCTTTGAATATAAGAGAAAGCACTATTCAGTGCTGCACCCACACCTTACATTTGGTCTATGGATCGAAGATTTGACTTTACGAAGTGAACCCTGATATTCCATCGATTGTAATAAAAACTTAATTACATCATCTTGCTTGACTCTTAACCCATCAACCACGTCTGGCCCAACTGGTTCCATACTTTTTGAGTTGATCTTGTCTTATGACTTTGACTTTGACCTATTGTTCTCGAAGATCGAACATTTTCATCATTCCCTGACCTTCATTCGTTCCACAAAGTTCGGTCCATATCGAATGAAAAGTGCCAGATATTAGGGTCGAATATTTGACCTTGCCTTATGACCTTGAACACTGACAGTGTTCTTAGAGATGAATCACATAAACTTTTCCTTAGGCCCCAGTCACGCAGCAGGTACGACTTATGGCAAACCACCCGCGACCTGCAAGTCGTGGGTGGTTTTGGTGAGGTTTACGACTGGTCTTTGTATGTCTCGGTCTAGCCGCAGGCAACCATGGCGACCAAAAAATCGTTGCGAGTTTGTGCTGCACGAAAAACCTTCCCGCGACCACCGATGTCATGGGACGGATACTGCCCGGTGGGCGGCTGGACTGCGTCTGGCTGGCTCACGGACTGCAACTGGTCGGCGACACCTGATTTTTAAGCGGTGGTTGCCATCCGGACGGTGGCCGGTCGCGGCCCACTCTGTGCGGTGGCTGTCCGCACTCCGCAAGGCAACAACTGGACTGCAGCAGCCGCTGTCCACAAGCCTCCTGTCTGGGGTGGTGGTTGAAGTCCAGCTGCCGTCCAGCCAGCGATTGGTCGAGCGACAGGTGGTGGGCTGGACTGAGACCAGCCGCTGGCCAATCAGCGGCTGGTGTCGATCTAGTGGTCATGGTCTAAACCGCGACAGGACGAGGACCGGCCGCCGTCTGTCGGCGGCCTGCTGACGACCGGCCGGCCACTCGTCGGTGTCTTGACCTGTGTGTATCTGGCCATGGTCGCCGTTCTGCCGCCCACTGGACGGACGCTGGACGCACACTGGACGACCACTGGTAGCCGATCGGTGGCACAAGTGCTCGGAGACCTCCGTGGTCGGGGACTGGTTTCACGATTCTCAGGTTTGCGACAAGTCATACCTTTTTTTTTTTTTTGTCTTTTTATGCGAGGAAGAAGGAACCAAAGGCCATGAGCCCGCAATAACAGTTCTCTCCAAGAGAAAAACAAAATACAATAGGGAGCCAAATTCAAGATCCGATCATTTTGAGATGCCTGGACACACTGTGTTTGAAAGACTGGAGATCATAGGCAGCAGGAAATACAGACAGAGGGAGACAGTTCCAGAGTTGACCTGTTGCATAAATGAAAGACTGGGAGTAACGGTTAACTCTTGCATTAGAGAGTTGGACAGAAAAGGGATGAGAGTTTGCTCCCAGACGGGTGCTACGCCCGTCGTAGAGGTGGAGGAATGCAAGCAGACAGTTCAGAGGAGCAGTGACCATTAAAGTAGCGATAGAAAAGAGATAAAGATGCAACAGTGCGGCGAAGAGACAGAGGTTGAAGGGAGTCAGTAAGAGGAGGAGAGTTAATGAGACGAAAAGCCTTTGACTCCACCCTATTGAGAAGAGCTGTACGTGGGGAGCCTCCCCACACATGAGAGTTGTACTCCACACAGGGGCGGATAAAACCCCTGCATAGAGTCAACAATTATATATATATATATATATATATATATATATATATATATATATATATATATGAAAAATGGAGGGAGAAAAAATTATTTACAATGAATGTGAAGAGAGAATAAAAAAATCCGTTTCACCGGAGAGACTGAATTCAGGGAATGAGAAATATATGAGGACTTAAATTACGCAGAGTGAATATTTCGATGGGAGAAATGACGTGAGCAATGATAGATAGACAGATAGATAGATAGAGAAGGGGAAGGGGGCAAAGAAAAGAGGGGGAGAGAAGTGAAATAGAAACTGGGACGCAGGGGAAAAAGAAAGATACAAACAACCCCACAGCTAAAGCTCAGTCATGAACTAAGACATCAAACTTGAAGCACCTTGCAAGGACGAGAGGAGACGGATTCATGACGGATTAAGACAGACAGACCGACGGATCCGACAGATTGAAAGAGATCAAAAGAAAGAATTAGAGAAAGATGCAGGACAGAATTGGAAGAGACGAGCAAACAGAAGTGCCTTAATTTCCTCTCCTGCCCCGGTCCAGCATCAGGAAAAGGATCTGGTCCCTCGTATGTGCTTTCTCTGCGTCGTCGTCAGAATGTCACCAGAGAGAACACACACACACACACACACACACACACACACACACACACACACACACACACACACACACACACACACACACACACACTTCATTCCCTCCTTGCTCCTCATCTTCTGTTGTTTTGTTTTTTCTCCTCTTACACCTCCTAATTTCCTGTTGTTCCTCCTCGGATCTCTCGCTCCGCCTCCAGATTCGGCACCTCCCGTTATTCATTTTGCCCCCCTCCCTCTCTCTGACATGGGTGAAGGGATTTTTACTGTGAATTAAAGGTAGTGAAAAGAAGGTCAGAAGTTCTATTTTCATCTTCAAACTGAGCTTTTAAAGAAATTGCACCTTGATTCTGCTGAATTGTGGTCCAGCCTACGCGTGTGTGGATCAAACGCAGGTGGCCTTGACTTTAGGCTTTCCACATCCCTTCACTCGAATGACCTACTTGTTTTAATTCTTGCTATCACTAGGATATTTCATCTAGCTCATGGAAGATTTCTCGTAGCAAAATGGGTAAATGGAGCTTGTTTCCAGTTGCTGCACTTTCGACTAAATCTGGGGGAGGTTTTGGCTAATTCGGCAGAGGCCATGTAAAGTCCCATTAGACCCTGGTTCGAATCCTCCCCGGGACAGGCAACAATTTAAGGGTTTGAATTTCATTAATGCAAGATTTATTGATCTACCATAAGACCCGCCGACTAATACACTAGTCCTGTATGAAACAGCCCTAGCATGTATCCAATAAGGATGGTTAGTGTTGCCGCCGAATTTGTGACATGGAGATGCATGGTACGTAGAAGAGTTGCTGGGTCCGGGGAATGTGCCTATGTCCAGAGTTGGACACATATGAAAAAATAAAGACACCTCTCATAATCCGAAGAAAATTGCGTGGCAGAAGCAAGAAATGCAAATGACGCCACTTTATTGAAGAGATGTATATCCGTTCGTGAACTTTGATATTGTCCCATATTTTTGTAGTTGCTCTGTCTGATATTTTGTGTGCATTCCTTTTTGTTTAGATGTTGATTGTGTGTTCACTTATTTTCATCTGCGCTTTTTTTCTTTCTTTTTTCGTTTATTTTCCTCCGTCACAGGTGAAAGACTGTTACGTATTTGACCAAGATTGTTTGTTTGGTTGATGTGTTTTGCAAATTTTCATAAATACTTGTTTAAACTAAGTTTGAAGATTTCCTTCAGTAAGATTAAATACTCATGTTCTAATTCTGGCAAAAAATTAATCCTCCTTCCCCATGAAGTTCTTACAGTTCGTTTCCACCAACCGAAAACAGAATAGCAGTACAAAATTTTTCCATTACGATTACCAACCTGCATTAACTGTTTACTATAATACTTAGAACGTTTCATCATGTAATCGTTTATTGACCCATTAGGAGCTTTGGGGTCCAAGGTTAGGGGTCCACATATTAAACATGGTCGCTGCCATAGTGGCATTATGTGAGTAATAAACCCCCAGCCATCACACGGATGTAAACTTTTATGAACGACGTCGAGCTGGTTCGCCATAACCCATTAACCCACCAGGCAACCATCTGGTTAAACACTTACCACCCAGCTTAGTTAATTACTTCCTAGACTACAAGTGATTATTTGGCTCATCAGAACAGAATAACCTGAAGGCAGCACAAGATCAGGTGAACAGACGATGAGTGCCTCGACCTACTACCACCTTTAAAAAAAATAAGTTTTGTCTACAGGCCACACGCACGAGGCACAAATATATGCAAAATGTATTCTTTTGATGGTAGGCAGGGGCTTAGATGTGGCCGCTGCGGAGTGCACTGTGTATGTTGTCAAATTTAGTTATGGATATAGCCCTTGTGTGTGTGTGTGTGTGTGTGTGTGTGTGTGTGTGTGTGTGTGTGTGTGTGTGTCCTATCTTTTCATATATGTGTGTACTTGGTTTACCTGGCTGTATTTGTCTAGTTAAGGCGAAGAGGATTTCAGCTCCCTTGACACCTACTTTTGATTTTTTGTGCTTATACTTCTGCTTCTGTTTTGTTCTTTTGCTTGTGTTTTTGTGTGTTTGAGTGTTCTTCTACGAGTCTTTCTTATAACTATGTGTTGCTGTGATAGATGATGATGCTTCCCATGAACGTTGAGCTGTTTGTGAAAGAGAGTGTCGGTATATTTTCTCATATTCAGAGCCGCCTTCTTTTTCATCTTTCATTTTATCCTAAGGTTCCTTTTATTAACCTCTTTAGCCCGATGATGCATTTTTACTTAATTTTCAGTATCACCAAACAATTTGATTTAGCTAAAGAGAACTCCGTAGTAGTGAAGAGCTACTGGAGGCTGTATCTAACTCCTCCTGTCAGAAAAAGCTTAAGCTGAATATGATAGGCTATAGATAGCGAATATAAGATACGAAAAAATAATAGAGTGAAAGGGGTTATCCACTTCCACTGACATATTTACTGCTTTCATTTTTTGTTTCCCCGGCTCCTCTTTTCAATCTCTTCTCCCTCTTTTTTGATATGTTTTCATTTTCTCTCATCTTCATTCTCTCTTCCTCTCTACCTCTTCCTTAACGTTCTCCTCTTCATGCTCTTATATTCTTCCCACTTCTTTTTTTCTTTTTGCCCCTTCCTCCTCCTCCTGAGTTTAGTTCAAGTGATCACCGAATTACACAGTTTAATATTACTACTGAAAAAGTAAAAGAAATGGAGAGCAAAGAAAAGGTCCCAGATTATCGTAGAGCTGATTTCAATAGGCTCAGAGCGCTACTTGCAACTGCGGATTGGAATCAAATGTCTGAAACTGATGACATAAACCAAGCATGGGAAATATTCACCAAAAAATTTAACGAAGTGGTAAAGTCATGTGTGCCACTACGTAACAGGCGTCCAGCTGGTAATAGTAAACCAAAGTGGTGGTCCAGTGAAATTAAAAGAAACTTAATAGCCAAAAAACAGGCATACCATAAATATAAAACTACAGAAAATAATGATGATAAATTACAGTACGAAAATCTACGCCGCATATCGAAAAGACTTATTAAACAAAGCAAAAGAGCGCTGGAGATCCACATTGCTAATACTTGCAAATCAAATCCTAAAGAATTTTACAGTTACATTAGAAAGAAAAAGGTTATGACTACATCAATAGGTCCTCTAGAAACGAGCAGTGGCAAACACACAGAGAATGAGGTCGAAATGGCAAACATTCTTAACGATTACTTTGCGTCTGTTTTTACAGTTGAAAACACCACCAGAAACCTACTGTTACCCACAAACCAAGCAAATAGCACAGTCCTTAGTAATTATGCTATCCATAATAACGATATCCTTTCAGCCATAAATAGTACGAACATAAACAAAACCCCTGGCCCCGATAAAATATCACCGATAATTCTCAGAGAAGCAAAAAATGAATTACTGCTGCCACTCTCTGTCTTATTCAATAAATCGTTAAGTACTGGGAAAGTTCCATGCGAATGGAAACTAGCAAATGTAACACCTATTTTCAAAAAAGGAAATGAGTCGCACCCAGGAAATTACAGACCAATCAGCTTAACATCAATTGTGTGCAAGTTAATGGAAAAAATCATAAGAGATAAAATAGTTAATTATCTAGAAGAAAATAATATAATTAAAGACTCGCAGCATGGATTCAGACATCGTCGTTCATGCTTAACTAACTTACTGGACTTCTACCATGATGTTTACAAATCATACGATGACTCAAGAGCAGTAGATATAATTTACCTCGACTTGCAGAAAGCATTTGACACTGTCCCTCACAAGCGTCTCATGAGCAAAATAGAAGCACATGGAATAAAAGGAAATACGCAGAAATGGTTACAAGATTGGCTTTCAGACCGAAAACAGCGAGTTGTGATAAACGGAAAGGAATCCAAATGGCGTAATGTGATCAGCAGCGTTCCCCAAGGCTCAGTACTTGGACCGATACTTTTTGTTATCTATATAAATGATATTGATGAGGGTCTAAATTGTAAAGTATCCAAATTTGCAGAAGATGCTAAAATAACCAGTAAAGTAACTTCAAAATCACAGTGGCAGGAGTTACAAAATGACCTTAATACTTTAGCAAGCTGGGCAGAAAAATGGCAAATGAAATTCAACACAGAAAAATGTAAAGTACTTCATATTGGAAGTAACAACGTCCATGCGAACTACAAAATGAACAATATCCAGTTATCAAGTACAGACAATGAAAAGGATCTTGGTGTGATAATATCAAATGACCTAAAATCAAGCAAGCAGTGCACCGAGGTGATTAAAATTGCAAACAAGCTGGTGAGTTTTATTGGAAGAACTTTTCAGTTTAAATCAGAAAAAGTTATACTTGCCTTGTACAACTCACTAGTGCGCCCCCATCTGGAGTATTGTGTGCAATTCTGGTCTCTGTACTACAGAAAGGACATTGAAAAATTAGAGAAAATCCAGCGAAGAATCACAAAAATGATACCACGACTTAGAAACAAACCATATGAGGAACGCCTTGAAGAACTTAAATTATTTTGCTTAACGAAGTGCAGGTTAAGAGGGGACCTTATTGAAGTTTTCAAAATCATGAAGGAATATGACAACTTAGACATGAATAAATATTTTGATATAGACCGGTCGAGTCTAACCAGAAGTAATGGCTGCAAAATTGTAGGAAAGCGTTTCCAATCCCATGAAGCAAAATACTTCTTCTTTAACAGAGTTGTAAATATCTGGAACAGATTACCCTCAGATACCGTGAACAGTATCTCACATGAGACATTCAAAAACAAAATAGGCGAGTAGACTCTTTTTCTGTCCGAATAACTTTCTTTTATAGCTACGTGTAAGTTCATTCCCCTTTTGTCTACAAGACACCCTTTAAACAACGTACCCATACATAGTGTTGCGTCACGTCATTATACATTTTTCAATTTGTTCGATGCAAATAAAGTAATATAAGCACAGATTAGGATCTGCACAGATAACCCTGAATTAACGGTCACTAATATTTCGACCTGTGATGGGCTGTGGATCACTGAGGGTTCCTGTCAGTCAAGTGACCACCATCAGGATTTTTTTAATGTACCAGGGGTCACTGCTTCAGGATGAAACTTGTGTACTTGTCCCACATGGGAGAGTTCCTTGTCTCAGTGGAGAGAACGGAGCTAGGGCCTGATTGACTGCTGCCTGCCTAAAAACCGCCAGGCAAGGCTGCCGCACCACCCCTAAACATCCACTCTGTGCATTGCACATCTACACTGTGCACTGTGCAGCCCCATTTTATCTAAGACACCCGTCGTATATATTTCAGTCTCCCCAATGCAAAGAAAGCAATATAAGCACAGATTAGGATCTGCACAGATAACCCTGAGTTAATGGTCACTACTCTCACTTTCGATCTGTGATGGGCTGTGGATCACTGAGGGTCCCTGTTAGTCAAGTGACCACCATCGGGATTTTTTTAATGTACCAGGGGTCACTGCTTCAGGAGGAAACTTGTGTACTTGTCCCACATGGGAGAGTTCCTTGTCTCAGTGGATTGAACGGAGCTAGGGCCTGATTGACTGCCGCCTACCTCAAAAGCGCCAGGCAAGGCTGCCGCACCACCCCTAAACATCCACACTGTGCAGTGTGCAGTTTCCACGTTATGTCCACAGACTTCCCATAACTCAATGTACCGATTTATAATGTCAAGCCGTAACTATTAGTTGATTTGATTACTTTCCCTTTCAGGTTACTCAGTCGGGTAGCTTATAGACAAAGTATTATAGAATGTGACTTTTCCTTTCCAGTTTTTCCTATGAAATTTCCATGTCAGTTTTTCCATGCTGCATGGTGTCTTTTTCTCACTTTTTCCTGGAGGGTTTGGTGGTGGGGGGAGCCTTCTTGCTTTACTATCCCTATCCTTCAGCATGTAGAGTTAGATCTTGTAGTCATAGTTTTCTCTGTAACAAGCAACCTCGAAAGGACCATAAGGTCTGTTGCTGTTTGCTTTCTTATGTAATCCTCCTCCTCCTCCTTACCTACCTTCCTCTTACCTACCTGCATACCTATCTACCTACCTACCTCCTGCCTCATTCCTGCCTTCTTTCCCCTGGCACCACCCATCACCAAGCTGCCAGGTGCACCCCCACTCCAGCACCACCACCCTCACAGCAGGGTCTTGTGGTGGGGGGATACGGCGCCCCCTCTCGCTTAATACGGTTTTGTCCCTATTGCTCCAGAGTGATGGCTGGTGGTGGTGTGGTAGTGGGGAGAGAGTCGTGAAGGAAGGAGAGAGAAAGTAGAGTGAGACAAAGAGACGGATGGGAGAAGATGAATTGAGAAGTTAACAGAGAGAGAGACGCAAGATTAAGATTAGAAGAGAATAGAAAAAAGAATTATAGAGAACTGTGTGTGTGTGTGTGTGTGTGTGTGTGTGTGTGTGTGTGTGTGTGTGTGTGAAAGAGAGAGAGAGAGAGAGAGAGAGGGGGGGGGACAGGCGATGGGGATCAATCCAATTCTTGAATGGCACTTACTTTAGCCTACCGGATATGATTATCAGGTTTGACATTATCAAACCAAGAGAAGAAGATTTGTTTCAGACAACGGGTCGACAAGGGAAACAGAACATCATAAGAGACCCACGACGTAGCATCGAGCTATTAATACACGACGGAAGAAGCAAATCATCATATTTATTTCACAGAGGAACTGCGACCTATTAACACAGGTGAGAGGAAACAAATTATATGACTCTCGTTAGTGTAATATCGACCTATTGACAGGAGAAGCAGAGTATCATATGAGATATATAGAATAGCACTCACCTATAAACTCTCAGCAGTAGAAGATGATCACATGGGAACCAATATACAGCAGGGACCCATTAACTCTCAACAGGAGGAACTTAATATCATACGAAATCCATTGAAGAGCAGCAGTCTTTTTTTTTTTATGTGTCCAACTCTGGGCATAGGCTTCACAGCCTGCTATCAAGGCCCAGCAGTCCTCCTACATACCATACACCTCTACATGTCACCTGTTAACCAATCGCTAGTTATTTTCCAAGAATGAGAGTTGTCAAACATATTATTAAAAAAAAAAAATTCCAGACCTGCTACACCAACATCGCGTGAATTGTTATTACACCTGTGTGCTGGAGGGCGTATTTCATATTCACTACATGCCATCGTCATTTTATTTCTGCAGCTCTAGAAGGACATTATTTACTGGGAAGGGTTATTCAATAGCCTTCATTGACCCGTTTATACCAGAGGTTTCCTTCAAGTCTTAACTAAATTCGCCTGGAAATAGGAAGAACTCAGTTAACTGGAAAATACGTCATTCGAACTGGAACATTGGTTTCAGTATTTAGCCATGGTTACATACAAGCATAGTTATAGGGCTTCTGTCTTCTGTATTTTTGTTGTTACTTCCGCATCTCATAAAACTTTACCACTACACAAGACATAGACAAATCCCAGCATTCATCACTCTGATCCATTCCTTGTTATCTTAATACATTGAAACTAATCATATATGCGAATTTGTCAGTTCATTTTATTTTGTACCAACGTTTTTCTTTAACCCGATATCTGGCTCTTATTCGGTTATAGCTGTTATTCATTGTGTGTTCTACGAAAATGTGACCCAATCACCTGCATTTGTACTTTTTAACGATAGTGATTGCATCTTATACATTTATCTGTTCACCTGTGCAATGATGCTTTTCTTATCCCATCTCATGATAACCATTATAATTTGTTTTCGGTTCACTCTGAGCACACCAAATTTTACGATTTAGAAGCCTGGTTAAGCTACTGACTTGTTAAGCTGATTTATTAATCATAAGAAAGGGCACTAGAGTACTGTACTTTTGTGCTTAGCGACTGAGACAACTTTTATATACTTTGTTCACAAGAATCTCACAATCTCGTTCCTTCGTATTTATCGTTTGATATCGTTCCCTTGAGCTGAAACTACGTAAACTCCTTGTCCTATGTATGTACACATAGTTTTTAACAAGCCCTGGCGCATTATTTTCTGTTTTAGATGGAAGAAGCTAAACATATATATACTAGTATGTATAATTTCCATTTTCTTCATACTCATCTTTAAGCATGATTTCCGTCTCTTTCTGCTAAATCTATCATTTGTTGGTCTTCCCCCGGTTCAGCAGAAAAAAAAAATGCCATTTAATAGATATGAAACAATTCAGTCACTCAACCCCACCACTCATCCTAAGGTACTGTTTTATTCTTTTTTCCTTTTCAGATTTCACTACAATAGTCTCTTTTCTCCCTTCACACTTTCATGTTAAATGTCTACGCCAGTTCTTCCATACTGCTTGGTGTTCCTTCTGACCTTTTCCTGCAAGGTTCGACTGAGGGTTTGGTGGATGGGGGAGAGCTTTCTTCTTTGCAATCATTGTCTTATTCTGTTTTTTCAGTCACTCTTGCATAAGCTACCTAGCATGGGCCAACTGGTTTACAACAGTTATCCTCTTTTCTTATGTTTCTATAACCAGTAACCAATAGTCAAAGGGAAAATACATTACTTTTAGAAATGTTATTGTTACTTATTATATACTACTACTTCTTCTTCTTCTTCATCATCATCTTATTATTATTATTATTATTATTATTATTATTATTATTATTGCTGTCGTTGTTGTTTTGGGAGGTAATAATATGTATAGTGGTTAGGCTGAACTGGACTGACTGGACTGTATTAAGTATACCAAGCTCTCTGCAGAATATGTCAGTGCTCCCTCCCTCCCTCTCTCTCTCTCTCTCTCATCATTTTCGTCATCATCATCATCATCGTCTCAGAAATTTACTGGTTATTCCATCGTGATACTCTCCATCCATCCATCCATTGCCAGACACCATAATCCCGCAAAGGGTGGCCATTTGACACCGAGTTAGTTGTTTTACAGGGAGGGGCGCCAACCCTCCACCAACCCACTCGTTGACACGTAGGGAGCACATATGGTTTGGTTATATGGTTACCACCCAGCGTTGTAAATGGTTTCTTGGTTTGATACTCTCATTACTTTATATTACTGTGACAACTTTACCCAGACATGTTTTTCGTAGCACAGTCGCATAAATATGGGACTGAAAAACATCGTCATTTGAACATCCTCACATCACTTATTGTAATGAATTTGTTTCTATAAATTAATTCTACTTTTGATTATTTGTAGATACTCAGAAATATCAGAACTAAAATTCGATCCTTTGTTCATAGAGTGGAAAGGATGATGAAGAGAATGGATTTGAATATGTAAAGACTGCCAATATTCCCAGGAGAATTATTATTCAGGATGGTCTCCACATAGTCAAAATACACTGACATACTTCTCCGCAAATTGCCGTAATAACCGACGGACATAATAATAAGAACGTAGGAGTCTAAATTTTGTGTGTGTGCGGTTTGATCTTTGTCGCCATGAATCCCCATGGAAAAACTAAAAAAAAAAAAAAATAAAAAAAATAAGAGAAGAGAAAGATTTCTAGGGATATTTGCGAATTTAGAGGGAGTTGGTGAAAAGATAAAGGAACAACACCCAATTGAAAAGTGTCTGGAGGAGAGAAAGAAAGAAAGAAAAAGCATAAGATGAAAGAATGAGACCGAGTAAATACAACAGATTCCACTCAATGGTGTAGAAATCTAACTGTCTCTTACATAAATCTAAAAGAAAACGATATTCGTGAAAGCTGGGGAATGATGCTTGACAACTGGATAACGCTGCCGAGTGAGCTGATTGTTCAAGCTCTACGTCTGAAATACATTACTGTTTGCAACAGTCAGTTAGAGTGTATAAGATATTATTTTTCTGATGCTTTTCGTAGTGATTTTGTTTTGGCTGCCAAGAATAGTAAATTTAATATCGATATTTCACTACATTGATCCTTGTCAACAAAGAAAATGTGTCATGTTAATCATCAGTATCAGTATCATCACCATCATCGTCACCATCGTAACTACCAGATATAGCAATAACAACGATCGCAGTGACACCAGAAATCCCGTTTGAACTCAGCACTGTCGATACCAGAGCACACCTTCAAGGTCACCTCACCAACGTGCCTCGTCGAATATTCTAGCGTACTGTCCACTGAGTCTGTCATTACTCGCCACACTCGTCGCCACCCCAGCCACCCCTCCTCAATAATGCTACTGTCTCTTGTTTGCATGTGTATGTGATAATAGTGGGTATAAACTGTTTTTGTATATATGTATAATGACGAGTGTGGATACAAATAAATCCACAAATATCACACATGTGGGTATAGCTATGACCTAAACGGGAATGTTAATATGGTCTTTCTGTATATAACCTGCTTTTGTGTGTGTGTATAGTGACCCTCGCGGATGTGAATACGTCTTAAGTGTTTAAAACTGCGCCGTATATGCGTGTTGATACATAATGCCTTTGGATGTGACTGTGGCATCTGTGTGCACATGTGATAACCCTTGAGGATATAACAGCGCTGTGTGTGTGTGTGTGTGTGTGTGTGTGTGTGTGTGTGTGTGTGTGTGTGTGTGTGTGTGTGTGTGTGTGTGTGTGTGTGTGTGTGTGTGTGTGTGAACAGAGGAAGGAAAAATAAATGAATTAAAAAAAAATAATCCATACACCAGATTATTTGTGTCCTCCAATCATAAAACATCTATAACAGGTGGACTTGAACAGCTGTAGGTTGAAGTTTGGGGGGGTGGGGGGAACAACTTCGGGGAAGCGAGTTCCAGGGAGATGCAGTTCGGGGAATAAAAGAATTCTGATAGGCAGAAGTTCTGCAATATGGCTGTGTGAAATTCCAGTCATGAGAGCTACCAGATGCCTGTGTAACACGAGGGAAGGCATGGAGAGGTGACACAATGGACGGAACGTCGTCTGAGCATTTGTCATAAAAATATCTGTAAAATGATGCAAGAGAGGCAACATTCCTTCTTACTTGTATGGGAGGTAGTTCATTTATAATGACAGGGTTATTTGTACATTCAACAGCTTTGTTCTGAATTTTGCCTAGATGTTTTATTGCAACCTCTCCACATCCATTCCACAAGGGTGAGCAATATTCAAGCTGAGAGTGCACATGACTCATATAAATTGTAGCTAACTGCTCGTCAGTGAAAAAGTTACGGACTCTGTACAATAAACCAAGTTTCTTTGAGGCGGTTTTAGCAAGTGATCTGACATGGGAGGTCCAGTTGAAGACATTGTTATGTGAGACACAAAGAATTTCAATACTTTTGGAGACGGGTATGTGTGTGGGTGGGGGGATGGGGGGGTGAATGCAGCTGTAGCTTGTTTTTGTATGTATATGGCGTTTATGCATTTATGGATATTAATGTGCTGATATGTTTGTGTATATGGTTCTTTAAGGATCTATGCATGGTTGGCTTCTGTGAGTGTGTTTATTCCCTCTACGGATGAAACTCAGCTTGTGTTTATGTCTGAGGCCTTTTTGGATATTAATTTTGCTTGTAATTCTGTATATGAATACTATGGAAGTAAATTTGGCTTCTATGTCTGTGTAGGTAAATGGCTTTTTGTAAAAATATTATAATTGTCTCTCCTATGCGTGTCTACCATTATCTGGCTGGTACTTTTGCTTGTAATTCTGTATATGAATACTATGGAAGTAAATTTGGCTTCTATGTCTGTGTGTATATGTGCGTATGTGCGTGTGAACATGTATAAGTGGGGGAAGATTCGTGTGGTAGTTTGCGTAGTGACATTTGCCGCCATAACCGCGTCTGGTATGTACAGTAGGTGTGTGTATTAATGACTTGCTTTTGTCAGCCTCTTTCTCGGGTTGATTTCCTTCAGAGATGTAAATAGGGAGGAGTAAAGGCCTAACTGTTCCCGTACACGAGGATGAGCCTATACTCAAGCCATTTTAAATCTCCAAGGGACACCACCATAGCACCCAACTGAAGCCGTATGATTGTAGGAAGCTGCCCTGGGGGACAGGTTCATTGAATATGTAAATCTGTAGTCGGATTAGCCAGGTAAAGAGCAAGGAAAGGAAAAGCGAAGGGGAGGGAGTAGGGAAAAGGTTAAAAGTTACTTGGTATGAAAATGGGTAAGGTTGATGAACTTTATAGTGGAATTAGCACACAAATACCGGTTCTCCTTTACCTCAGAAAGAATGTATGGATGCAAAAACCCTCGGGAGAAACTACAGCGCTCCTAACGATATGAAGGAGAACGGCCTATGACCTTCTGATCACCTGATTAAATTTTGGGCCAAATTGGGCCAAGGCCCAGGCTGTAGGTCCCACAAAATTTAAAAAAAGTAAAAAAAAAAAATCTTTTTCGCCATAACTCCCTTCAAATTTGTCATATCGACATGAAACCAAAACCTAAAGGTGTACTTTTCAAATATGCATCCTATAACATGCCTCAGTACATCAGGGGGATCATCTCCCAGTTAGTAGTAGGGGAGTTAATGTCAGGTGGGTCGGGCCTAAAATTTCAAATGGGCATAAAATTGTTAATTTTCAACAGATTTACTCGAAATTTAATATGTGACATCTTTGACTAGATATAGTGTTGAGTGTGTACGTCATCACTAAAATAACTGCCGGGGACGGGTTTGCTGTCCCTTGGCACCACTTCTTGTTATTTCCTGAGATCTCCTGGGGTAAAAAATTGGGACTTTTCCGGATAATCCGGATGTCACCTAATTTTCCATGAAGATTTAAAGCTAGACCTACAAAACATTGTGAACTTATAGACTGTGATGATCTAAGGTGAGATGCACAAGATCAGTGACCTTGACTTCAAGGTCCCTTTAAAGTTCGTCTTCTAGTAGGCAATAGTTGTGGGAAGTTATTCTTTGTGAAACTTGTCTTTGGACAATTTTACGGTGTATTATTATTACATATATTTTTATTAATATTATTATTATTATTATTAGTAGTAGTAGTAGTAGTAGAAGTAATAGTAGTAGTAGTAGTAGTAGTAGTTGTAGTAGTAGTAGTCGTAATAGTAGTAGTAGTGGTAATAATAGTAGTAGTAGTAGTAGTTGTAGTAGTAGTACCGTAGTATGTCTCTAAACAATTATATTCAGCTTTAGTGAGTCTTTTTGAACTTTTCAGCATAGCTATTACTTTTTTCCGCATTTCGCTAATAAGTTTCCTTCGTGAGTACTGTCATCTGGTTGTATCAAGAACCAAAGCAATGAAATAAGAGCACGTCATCGGACTGAAGTTTTTGACATACCTGGGTTACCATGATTAACGTCATGTCCCGATGAATGCAAATCATGTCTGTAAATTTGGCGGTAAAAAGAATAGCTGGATTCAACTTTACGCCGATGCTAACGGGATTTATAGTGGTCGCAGTAACTTTTACAACGATTACCTTCATTTAATAGAGTCCGTATATTAGATTTTTTTTTTTTTTAAATCAGGACTCGAGTTAGTTTTATATAAAGCTCTTGAATCCAGTGATGCATACTACTTGTTTTGTTTTTACCTCCACCACACTAGTTCATTTATCTTACGGTACACCTCCTGTAGCGGAAGGGTTAATGAAGGATATATCTGACACCGGTTCGAAAAGTCTCCCCTGTACTGAATAATTGTCTGTAGGTAGCAAGAATACAAATGAACTGTAGCATCGGAACAGTGTTTGTAAAACGACTGCGTTCATAAAAAAAATAATAATAATAATAAGGTACTGTATATTCGAGAGTAATGTTCCTTTTTTTTTTGTTTACAGGACCAGAGCAGTATTTTTTTTCTTTTTTTTTCTTTTCTTTTTTAAGGACCTAAAATGGTTTTATATTAAACGAAGCACCACAGCGGGAAATTTCATTACAGATCGATATTCATTAGAGCTATTGGAGGGAAAATTGGATTGAATTTTTGCAATCAAAACAGCGAAGGGAAGCGAGAGAGAATGCCTCAACTCGCTTTACACCCTCCTACTTCCCCTTTCCTCCCCGACTCTCCCACACTCCCGTCCCCCCCCCTCTCCTGTACCCACACTCCCACTTCCTCACTTCAGCTTCCCCTTCCTCACCTCCCATTCCCCCCCTCCCTCATTTCCCTCCCTCCTCCCCCACTCTGCAGTCTACTTAGGCTCCCACACCCCTGCTTCCCCTCATTTACTCCTTCACGGCCACTTTCCTCCAACCTGTAGAGAGGTGGCGTGCGGTCCTAACGGGCCCACGTTCAAATCCCGGCTGGGGCAGGGAACAGTTTAAGGATTTGAATTTCATTAAATCAGGCTTTACTGATCTACCAGAAGACCCGCCGACATGTAGTAAAAATACCCCCGCTAATACCAATGCACCAGTCCTGTATGAGACAGCCCTAGCATGTATTCAATATGGACGGTGGGTGTTAGCGCCGAAGTGGTGACATGTAGAGGTGTATGGTATGTAGGAGGACTGCTGGGCCTTGATAGCAGGCTGTGAAGCCTATGCCCAGAGTCGGACACATAAAAAAAAAAAAAAAAAATCCCCGCTTGGTTCACCCTCTTCTCACATACTCATCTCTCCTACCCCCTGGCCTGCTCCCTCTCCCTCACCCCCTTCCAAGTTAACCCCTGCCACAAGTTCATCCCCCTTCCTCGTTGCAGTTCTTCCCCCCCGACCCATTTCCCGTTTTCCTACCCCAAACTCCTCCCTAACCCCCATTTCCGTATTTGCACTCTCACTATCCCTCCCTCTCACCCCCGCTTCTTCACCCCTTTCCATTTCACTCTTCGTTCCACTTGCATTCCCATTCCTCTTCATCCCCAATTCATTACAGATTCATAAGCTATCGGATTACCTCGTACTGCCGCGTTTCAAACGATGACTTAATAACGTCTGCTTCGGTGAAAAGTTTTTGATGTCGGACGCCGGGACTTCACGAGGATTTATCAGTTGGATGTACAAACGGGCTCTGGTTTATGTGATAGCGAGGCCTGACTCCCAACAGACGGTGGCGAAGAGTGAATTAAGCTCGTCACCTTTTATGAAATGGAAAGCTTTATTTATGCATTTCAATCCATCGGTCAAGCAGTTTTTTATACCAAGAGAATGGCACTATTTTAGAATAAAAATGAGCTCTCTCTTAGGTTATATTGAAGACTTTCACTAATAGACGAGGATGCAAATAAATTAATCCAATTTGTGGAATGATACTATTTATGTACAGTATATGTTAGTAAGCCCAGCAACTTTTATTTTTCAGAAGTGATACTTGTGATGGAAGGACTGAGCTTGTTGGCTGGGATTATTAACAACGTAAATACCGTTACTCATATCTCAGTGATTGAACATCCTTCACATCAGCGATGAGACTACATCTGATCCAGCTGGTTCCCTGTGTTTTCCTCCTACTCACCCTTCCTAACATCCTCTCCTTCTCTTACCTTGTCACCTCGTTATATTATAATCATCATCATCATCATCATCATCCATTCCTATTTCTCTCATCATGAACCTACAGTTACCATCCATCACATTAAATGATTTACTGGGAAACAAGATACCATATGGCTTGTCACTCAGTACAGAGTTACTTCAAGGCAGCACATTATCCAGTGAGCGGATGGTAGGCGCCCTCATCATATTCATACCTGAAGATGATCAAGTTCGGCCAAAATTAGTGTAACTACCCAACAAATAACATTTTCATAATCGCTATAATTCTTCATGACTCGGCTGAACATTTACACACCCTTGACATTTAAGTGTCGTGTGTCTCGTTATCATGCACTTTCACAAACGATTCCTTCTCGTAACTCATATCTGTTTTTGCAGGAAGAACAGGAGTCAGGGAATATTCTACTCTGTCCTTTAATCGTCCTTCCTGAAAACAAAAATGCATTTACAACATGGGTTTGGTCGAAACGTAATTTCTGAATTTACGTCCTGTCATTCCTTCCAGATATCAGTCGAAAACCCCTGTTTAAACTAGTTACTTTAACGATGTATTTTTCATGGTATTCCCGCAAACGTCATGCGATTTTATATATAGGCCCCAGTATTTCCTTCAGTACAAGACTGTCCCCAAAGTGAAACGGAAAACAAGACCTTGTGTAGCTCTATATTCCACACGATGCCAAACGTCTGACTGGGGCTATGATGGGAAAAAAGTGGACGCAGAGCCTGCGATGATTAAGTTTTCTGGCCTTTGAGGCTTGTGTTCAGGTGATGGTATTGGTGGACTTCGCACTGAGGGATTTATCAACTGGAGACCTGTTGAATATCCATGCAGGATTTAAGGATCTTTTTGCTGTTGGTTTTGGAGATTTCGTAGCATCTTCTAGGTGGTTCACTTTGCACATTATACCTCAATATTCTCTTGTATGATACAGATACAAACGATATCGATATTAAAACTATATACACAGTTTTCGAGGGAATGGTGAGTTGTAATAGGCAAAATTAATTGCTGAGGAACCATATAAAATATATCAAGGAGTTTCTGTCCCTGTTCAGTAACGACCACTCTTTCCAGAACACAAAATCCTCCCTCATAGCAGAAGAAAATATCGCCTACATTGTCATTAAGGTAGACAGTCAATTTCTGTTAAGGTCCATTCTTCCCATAGAGTACGACGAGTAACTCCAGAGTTTAATTCCTCATATAGTAATCCACAGATTTCACACTATGACTCCAACTTGCTCTCGGTCTTTCTCTCCTCGTCCTCCTAATTACCTTACTCGCATACTGTACAGTTTTAGTTAATCTTTCACTCTCCATTTGTTCCGTGAGGTCGAACTACTTTTTAACATTTTTTCGACCACATCAATACTACGTTACGGTCACATGCTTCGCGAGTTATTTCCTTTGTCGATCTGTCCCTCTATGTCACTGTACTCTTACTACAAAGGTATAACTTGCTCCAACAGCACCCACTCCTAATGCTTCGCCAGCATCGTACATTGGAAGACGAAAATAGTGGTGGTTAATAGTTTTGTCTGAATATTAACTGTATATCGTTAATTATTATGATAACTCCTGATACGATCACACGATTACTTATTGGTGGTTTACATGCTTTAAACCCACATATGTGTTGCCGATTTAATAAAAAGTTGGAATAAACCCTGGTAATGTCACAGGTTCTTATCATTAATCCGTGAAGGTTACCGTATCCAAATTTCGTATGAGACGGGTAATTCAAACCATATTCGATTAGACAAAGATCACATTGTAATAGTTATATGTTTTGTCTTTACGCTCGTGTCTTTTGCATTGTCGTGTGATTAAAATATTCACATCCAATAGAAATGTAATATTGATTACGTAGTAAGTGTTGTGTGGTTCCGTTTTGCCCTATATTAAAGAGATTACCAAATATTCATCCATGTCTGTATAGCTTTTGAGCATCTAGTTAGGTGACAGTGGCATAGCACAACGCCCCACCATATTTCGTGATGATTACGTGTTACGATTGGACGATTAGCACATTTAGAGGTGACGGCAAATAAACCTGCTAGATTAATACTAAAGCTGGAAAGATTTCACTGCAGTTCAACTCGGCAAACATGTTAGCAAGAAGTAGGCGTGGGGAGATTATGAGGCACAGTGTTATGTATTGCAAATGTATACTCCAGTCGGGAACACAAAGAATTGCACAGCTATACAGTATTTCTTTAAGTCATATGAATATACGAATCTACACACATGGTCCGACTCACCATCTGGGACATGCGGTAGCCCATGTTACTGCTACCAATTGTTCGCAAGATGCACCGAAACACGCACATAATGTTTGCCTTCTGTCGGATTTTTCCACCTGCGTTGATTATACGAGTTTTGTCTTTCATGTCTGCGTTAGACTGGCTAGATTTACAATTGTGCACAGTACGTGAAGCCGAAGGTACTGCCACAGAATCAGCTGTTTTATAAATGTGTGAGAGGGAAGAGACAGTGGGGGAGGTCAACGATATGGAAGAGAAGAATTAATCCCAGTCAAGTACACTAGTGCCATTAAGACATGCAAACAGTTTTGGGTACGAAAGTCATTATCTAAATTTAGAACACGATTCGTACTTTTTTTTTTTTTTACATTTCGGTACTGTACCTATTTGTACTGCTAGGTGAACGAGGACATGAGATAAATAAACTTTCTCCAAGAGTCTTGCTTACCGGAGAACCGAGCTGGATGATCCCAGATATGAGCTGGGTGTGCTATGACTGTACCCTCCCCTGGCACGGGAGAAAGAGGATAAGAGGATGAGTGAGCAGCAAGTGGGAATAACGTGGTTGCCATACACAGTATTGTATGCATACTACTGTTTCTCTTCACCCAGACTAAACCCAGGGCTTCTCTTGTTATTCATATTCACCCTTCCACGTTCTACTCTGTGTTCCCGGTGACGAATCGCTCTATAATCACTATAGGAATATGTCCTTCTTTACAAATATTATGGGAGAGTTTCGTCAAATGCTGTAGCAGAGTTTGTATTCTATGACATAAACGGAACAGGTAGAAAATTATAACTGGTTGATGTTTTCGGTGTTATCACATGACCAGAGAGAGAGAGCAAAGGAGTCGAAGGGGGGGAGAAAAAGGGAAAAGCTGGTTTACAGTTCTTTCTTACCCTTACGGTTTGCATACACCTGATTCATTGCTAAGGCGTTGATATAATATCTGAACGTTTTACAGGCACATGATTATGTATCACCCTCTTTATTATAATGAATGGCAACCATACCCCTCCCACCTACATCCCCTACCACATACCCTTCGACCCTCTTTCCCCCGTAACATAGTTATGATACAAATTATTTCATGTCAAAGAAGGTTGTCGTCTGCACGTAAACAAAACACACATTTGAGGAATAGACGTGTCACCACGACCATACGGCTGTCGCCATTTTGCCCTGTGTGTGCATGAAAAATAATTGCTTATAATTTGTGAAACCGCATCAGATAAATACACCAGTATACATTTCAATCAGATAATATAGTAGTGAACGGATGGATATAAAGGAACTATGGCTGTTTAACTCTCATCCCTTTTCTGTCCAAATCTCTAATGAAAGAGTTAACTTTAACTCGTAAAACTTTACCAGAGTACGTTTTGATTTGTCCCGAGAATTCAAAATTTCACACGTATCTTGGCCATCTGATAAACTGTGTAAGGTCCCCCGTTTTTAAATTAATCTAAGCAGATAACTTGGGCAAACTTATCGTAGACGGTTATTGTAAAGCTTATAATAAACGTATTTTAAAATGAATGCACTCGGACAACCAATCAGCTGCCAGCTTTCAAAAGTATAAGACTCGTCTCTTCTCAGATTTATACTAGTTACCCCGAAAGATGCCGCACAAACATTAATGCATAACCACAAAGGAGGGCGTGAGGGACGGCCACAAAGTTGCCAACACATATTTTGGCCATCCATTTCTCTATTGGCTAAGACAGTCACTTTCGTATCCTACCATCATGTATATAGTCACTGATTAGAAGCACGGATGGTGCTTCAGTTCATCACATCTACTGAGTCATTTTCCAATCTTTATCTGATTTCATGACTTTCGTCTCCAGTTTTAGTGTGATATGACTCCATCACCACAGATGCACACCGAACTTGTGGAAGGGTATTTAGGTATCATGTAAGCTAAGCATGAAAGTGAATATTGACGCTGAGTTGGTAATTTTGACCGTAGTAGTGGTGATGCACGATGATGACCGTGAAACTGATACGAGTTTACGAGCATTAAGCAGACTGCACTTCTTGTAGCAGAAGATAGTGTGACAGGCATGATAGTGCTGGTACTGAAAATTGGTAATCCCGACAGCAATCCACGATGGGAGTGACCGGGATTAAACTTCATGGAGAAAATGGGGTGAAGACGATGGTGATTATTTTTTACCCAAGTTAAGTGATGACTATGATGATTCCGTGGACGCAAGTGATGTCGAAAATTGGTGGTGAAATTTAAAAGATAACGCTGACGATTGTGCTGACCCAGGTAGAATGATGATCCAGATCACGCGATGAAGATGATAATTGTACAAAGTGAAATAATGTCAACGTTGATTATTTGGATTTAATTAAAGTAGTCCCAGTGGTGATGACTGGTGGTGACAGCGAAATGTTTACGTTCGGGATAATTCTGAGAACCGAAATAGGATGAAGATTGTAATAACTGCGATGACAATGGTGGTGGTTGTAGAAAAATATAGCAAAGGGATTACGATGGTGGCAGTCCTACGGATCCAAGTAAAGTGATGACGATAGTAACAATCCTACAAATCCAAGTACAGTGATGGCGATGGTGCGGACCCAAAGAGAGAGTGCGAGGGCGGCTCTGAACTTCCCGGCTGTCCACAAACTCCCTCAAGTGTTTTTAACTGCCAGTCGATTAGGGTGAGTAATTTCTGTGGCTGAGACTGACAGGTTTTAATTCAACTGTCATTAGACCCGCAGTCACTGGGAATTTAGACTACCTGCTTAATACTTGGTGAAGGCTTGCTTTTTTCACAGACAATGGTTACACTGCATATATATATCGGAAACATTTTGTGTGATGGACTTGCACAAGCAGTTAGGCTTTGAATTTGTTTTTCTTTTCCTGAAACAGTTAAGTATTATGTGCATCCTAGATTTTGCACACTATGCTGAGGGCTTTTGCATTTTGTTTTTGCTGCTACCAAACAATATTATCATGAGTAAGAGTAATATTTCCATTTGGTGGAGTTGGTTACAGTAGTTATTAACTCCTCCGGGGATGCTCACAAAAGTGAATAAAATAGTCTGGCAGCAGCAAGAAGTAAGCTCAGATGACGTCTTCGGGAAAAGAAAAGAAAAAAAAAAAATGTATTTGGAGCATGGCAAAGTAAGCCTGCTATTCACGTATCCACTGTCTGTCGTGAAACGCAACCGAAAGAGACGTAGACCGATTTCCACGATTTGGCCCTGGACCACAGCACTTTCATCCGTCATCTGATGTAATGAAAGGAACCTCGTAAATCCTGTTGCAAAGTGCTTTCTAGGGAATTAAGTTTCAGTGCCCTCATCTAAGAAGTAATCAGTATGTAGCAAAAAGCATCAGGATCTTGTGTGATATGACAGTGCATTCTTTACTAGGTTTTATCCAGTTAGTAGCCAGATCCTGCTCATGATAATCTTTTTTATTGTCTTAAAAATTTAAAGAATAATCGCCGAGCAAAGCTTTACCAATATTACCCCCGTGAAAGGCAAAATTACCCCTTTAGGGGGCAATTACTCCCAGGTTAGAATCATTGGTCAAGGGTCAGTTTCATAGGGCAAGGTTTCGACTCGTGTGTGGACCAAATAAAATACCTTGGTTTTTCTCCAGTATTAGCCCAGCATGATGGAGGAGTTGAAGGTCAACCACAGTGCTTTTTAAACTTTTTAAACTTAAATAAGTTAAGAACGATGGGATCAGTTTTGAGAACAATCAGCCCTTGGTCAGGGTCATATAGTGAAGTCAACTATCAAGTGTAGCTATGTAAAATCGTTTTGATCTGATTTAGATCAAACTTTGTGAGTTGGGGCTGCCCCAAGAGGATGACTTTATGTTTTTGAGAACAGTAGGTTAAAGATCAAGGTCACATGATAGGGTTAACTTAAACAGTTTTTATTTGATGTAGACTAAATTTTGTGGTGCAGTTCAGGTAAAAAAAAGAGATAACGAGGGTCGATAATGAAAACAATCAGTCAGAGAGTAACGTCGCAGGGAAATGTCAAAGGTAATAAAATTCATGGGCAAGGCAACTCAGTTTTCATAAATTTTCAATCAAAGATGGTGGAAGGGCTATGGGTTTGCAAAAATGAATTGACTGAATTCTTAACGTAATCTATCAGTGGTCTGGGTAACAGGACAAACTCAAATGTTCGGCCCTTTGTCGAGTAAGTCGGTGCAGGTGCTGCACTCTCTGCAGGACTGGATTCATCACTACTGAAGTGGGAAGGCGTGACTCCTAGTGGAATCGTCATTTAAGCCACTTAAACAATTTAAACAAAATGCACTCATTTTACTTGTTTTAATAATTGAAATGATTCTTTGGTAACTTTTATGTGAGATATATACTGAATTGTATTATGACAAAGAAAATTTACTTGCGTAGGCTACTCAAGTAACTTTTGTGTATAGCTACTTTTTTATAAAGTTCACGTTTCTTTAATTACTTTCAACTTAAGTAACGTTTTCAAATACTTCTTCTCCACTATAGCTGAAAATTAAGAAGTACTCGTTACATTAATAATGGAGTTTGACTCTGGATAATGGCCTGTGACAGCATGGAGCAGTGTAAACACGGATGCTGACCAAAAACAATGTGGAATTCATGCATGAACCATTCACGTGCGCTCTATCTTGTATTTTTCATTTCAGTCCAGACACTCCCCTCCCACAAAATCAGTGCCACCGGGTCTATTGCTTGGTTCCTACCTAAGAATGGGGGAAGGTATGATTCAGAAAGCACGGGAAGAGAATAAAATAATATGGGAAGAACTAAATAACAGCATCCATAGTGAAATGGGTTGTAAACTCATTCACTTGTCATTCAAGTTCCCAGAATCCTGATACTGCCTCACAAGTGTCAACATCCATATATTTTGGGGAGTAATATTGTTTATGGATGCTAGTGAGAGTCCAACAACAGTTAAGAACGGGATGCCAAATCCTTACCATGTCCTCTTTCGCATATATCTTACACTTTCTTGTCAGTTTAATCGCCTCAACTTCTGTGCTTCACTTTCTCTAACATTCATTGACCACATCTCTCAACCTCCTCCTTGGCCAACCACGTCTTCACCACTTCAGGCTCACTCACAAATACACTTTGCGCCACTCATTTTACATCCTTTGGCTCTCAGTGACCATACCATCAAAACACACTCTTAATCCTATTTGTCAACTAACTTCCTTATCCTCAATTTTTCACGAACCACACTAGTTTATGTTCTGTCTTGTCCACTCTAACGTAACTAATCTACACACGTTCCTCACCTCTTATTTCACAACTCTTACTCTCGACTTTTCATTTTTCTGCCATACCAGAAGCACACACCCTTACGTTAATGCAGGCACTGAAGCACCTTTACGAAATCCTCTTGCAGCCTCCACATTCAGACCAGCAGCCTGCTAACTTTTTCATTATCAGCAAACGACACGTATCTGCATCCATCGGATTTAAGGTATTCTGTCCATTTCCAATCATTATCCCCCTCTTTTTTTTCTCTCTCTCTCTCGCATAGCTATGTGTATATTTATAGATAGATAGATAGATAGATAGATATACTGTATACTGTATATAGGCGACTGAGACATATAAACCGAAAGTAACTAGTCGCCCTACCCTCAAGCGTCATCAGGTTTGTAGGCTAACTGCTACCACCCTTCGCATGCGAACACTTATGGTACATATTGGATAAGAGAGCTTCGACTCATTGGAACCTGAGGCCTTATTCAGAGTATAGAGATGCAGAGTGCAAAAGAAGAATGCCAAAGGAGAGGTGGTAAAGAGCCCATTAAGCACGCCATAATACGATTTAATTTATCATTTTAAGAGAGATTTTTCTAACTGGATAAGTGATTCATAACCTTTATTAAAAGATATAGAACTGAATAAAACTGTCTGACTTTCTAGCTCCCCTTCCACCGATTTTTGTTTCACCGTATTTACATGACTATGATGATGATGTTAATACTCGTAATGCTATCGCAAAGGAATGTTTGTTGGAAAGTCTACTAGCACGCAAGTATTCAACTGTGAAGGAACTGGAGCAGGCGAGGTCGGCCTCCAAGATTAACGAGGCATTTATCTTGGGCAAACATTATCGCCGCCTGATGACGAGCTCCTGATGGAATGCCGTGCGCGAGGGCTACCCAAATATTGGTCACATCCAGACTCATATCCGCCGCGGGATTGGAGGACGCGTGTAGCCAGATGGGAGAATAAAGGACTTGCAGTTGGACAGTGGAGGAGGCTAGTACGTTGGGCGTTTCTCTGGCAGGACTAAAAAGAACGAGTATTTTACATAGTTACCGAGGTAGGAGGACACTTCTTAGGCATGGAGGCATAGGAGATAAAGGGCATGGATTTGGGAAGTGGAATGTCATTGTACTGTGCAGCAGATGGCATATATATTCTTTTAATTACTGAAACCTTCAGACGATAACATGCAGCATCAAATATACATTCGGAGCTCAAGTCGGTGATTATTTGTAACCTTTCAGCAACTGCCTCAGTATAAGGTGTTTCATATACTGACTACATATTGTCTGGAAATAAGATGAATACAAAAATACGTCATCAGTTTGAAAGGTGTAAGGTTCAAGGTTTCCAAGGAAAGATTAAAATAAACAATTTTGAGGCAGTTTACAGAATTAGCATATCGCACTCCCCTCCCCTTGCCAGATTCAGGGCATGGAATAGGGCAGTAGGGGACACACACTACTTGGATATTATATTAAGGGAAATACTAGATGATATCTTTAGGAGAAAAGTCTTAACAGTCAAAGGCTTCTAAAGGTACGATATTTGAAAATCCCTATTAGAAAAGCAGTCTTAAAGTGAATGATTTACTTCGCTCACTCACGAGACAAGTGCGCAGTTGTCTCTCCTCGCCCTCGCCAGAATGGAGAAATAAAGGACATGGACTGAGTGTGGGAGGTCCTTGACCTTGGCAATCCATGACGCCTTTTATCATTATAATCCTGCTAGCCTTCAACGACTGTATTAAGCACAGTAAAGACTTCTTGTATTCACTGGGTTACTTAAGGTTATATCTATCCCTCCAGTTTAAGAGTCTCGAGCTGAGTAATATTGTGTGGAGAGAGTGAGAGCAAACAAAAATACATCTGATTAAATGGGACAGGATATCCAATTTCAGAGGCAGGAGGGGATTCGAGGACAGAAAAGTAAGGATTTTTATTCGGGCTGGTGAGAAAGATTCGTAAGACAAACGTTTCATAGGCTAGGACTAAAATTATTGAGGGTTTTAAGGAATTTATAGTCCTTTGCGTGCCTCGTCTTAGTAAAAAGACCCTCAGGTACTAGTTTCATTTATAGTGTGTGTGTGTGTGTGTGTGTGTGTGTGTGTGTGTGTGTGTGTGTGTGTGTGTGTGTGTGTGTGTGTGTGTGTGTGTGTGTGTGTGTGTGTGTGTGTGTGTGTGTGCTGTTGTCCTTGTTATTTACCTGTTGTCTTGTTCTAGTGTCTAAGTTTGTATTTGCGTTTTTGTGTGTTTTTGTATTGTATTTTTTGTTTTTGTTTTTTTTGTTTTATGCTTTGTGTGTTTTTTACTTTTGTGTCTGCTTGTCTGAGTCTGTCCTTTAACAAGCCTTGTGCCTGTACCTCTCACACGGCAACCAGAGACAACATTCACCAGTCACTTTACACTGACCTGAATCCAGTTGTATTTCCCACTTACAAAACAATCACACACAGTATTTCACACCCAGATACACTATTCCCAAGCATATGAGTTGTGTATGAGACGCTTTCACTCAGTTTCTCACTTACAAAATTATGTATGCATACACATCCGTATGTACAGTGTACTCACGTAGTCACTCATATACCAATTCACAAATATACGCATACACACAGTTACTTATAAATAAATGCCCATTGTCACATATCCACATCAACATACATATTCCCACACACTCACATTCCCCACTACTACTACAGTCACACTCACGTAGGCATTCACGGACATGCATACACATACTCGTAGTTCCTCACACATACGGGTTCACAAACATATAGTGTACATACATACCTACATTTATTCACACCCACATACACATGGATAACAAACTCATGCATGTACGGGCTCACACACACACACACACACACACACACACACACACACACACACACACACACACGAGAAACATTGGCTTATCCGTATAGTTCCTATAAATTTGTTTATCTCTGGTAAAAACGGGGAACTAAGATCTGAAAAGCGAGAAGGGATACAAAAGAATACATTAGTGCTCTACGGGATTTATCGGGTGTGAAAACAACTCTCTCTCTCTCTCTCTCTCTCTCTCTCTCTCATCACTGATCATCTTCCGTCTCATTTTTTTCCCTGCCTCCCCTCTCACTCTTTATCGCAGTCCTCTCAATCTCCCATTTTCGCTTTCAACTCAGTTCTTCTTTTTTTCTCCTAGTCTAAACCCTATTAATTAAACGTCCATGCACACCATACACATCTGGATATTTTCGTCTTCTATTGTCTCATAGTTTCTCAGACTTAATCTCACAACATATTCCACTCTCTCTCTCCTTGCATCTCTGTCTCAGTTCTATCCCTGTTTCCACTGTCACATTCTCGGTTTCATCACCTACCATTTTTATTCTAATGCCTAATTAACGCATTCTTACTCCAGCTCACGCTTCCACGGATTTTCAGTACCCGCATCCACTTCTCATCAGCTTCTCGCATCCCTATGCAAAATTTAGCATTTACTCCTTTTTCTTGCACATACATCCACTTTCACAGTAAATTTTGCTCCCATTTTAACCTCCCATTTTTATTCTCATTACAGCTTCGATTTCTATGCAATTCACGCTCTGTCTTTAGTGGAATATTCCTTGAAGTTCACTTTGACATTCTTCTGTCCTTAATGCTCACTCCGATCCAAAACTGTTATTTTCATAATAGTTTCCACTTTCACTTCATTGTAACTCTCACTCTTAGTTTCAGTGCTTTATTATTATTGAATCTACTTACTTCCATTTTAATTCTCATTCTCATTCCAAATCACACTCTTTCATCCCATATTTTTCCTCCATTCCCATATAACGCACACTGTCACTCAGCACACCTCAATTCTCACCTTCACTGCATCTCCCACCCACTGCCACTCCATCTTTCGTCCTCATTTCTTGTGGGTCTCCTACTGTCACCCTATACTATCTCCATCCTCACTATCATGCCAGGTTCCATCCTCGGTTCCCTCATACTTTCATTTCTTTTACCTCCGTGTCATGTATCACTCACTCATATCTGTTCCCACTCCCATTCTATTCACCTCCCACTTCCACTTACATTCTTTTTATGGTGCGACATTTTACTCAAATACAAATATCTCTCATGCTTCCATTTCCATCCCGACTCTCATTCTTTTCCCTGCTCCTGCTCCCATCACAGTCCCACCCCATCCCAACACTCATTCAGTTCCAGCTCTTCCAGCTACGCTCTCACTCCCATCCGAATTCCAACTCCAATTGCGACTTTCACTCCCATCCCAACATCTCCCAATCAGACCTTCAGTACAGTCTCCACCCCCGCTCCCATCCCATCTCCTGCTGTCGTTCAAGCTCCCACTCCACTGCCGACCTTTTTTCCAACCCACCTCCCACTTTCACCTTAGTCCTCACTTCCAGTCCCAACTTCCACTCTCATCCCAGCCCCCACTTCCATTCCAATTCACACTGTTATCTCAACCCCCACTTCCATCCTCACTTTCACTCTCACCCAACCCATATTTCAACTCTAACTCTCACTCTCCTTTCAACTCCCATTTCCATCCCAATCCCCATTATCACCTCAAGCCCCACTTCCATCCCAACTCTCACTCTCATCCCAACTCCTACTTCCGTTCCAGTTCCCACACCCATCCCAACTCCCATTCTCATCTCAACACCTCCTTTCATTCTGACCTTCTCACTCCTTTCTCAACTCCCACTCCTACTTAAATAACCACTTCTATGCCCATTTCTACTTAAATAACCACTTCTATTCAATATCTCACTCAGATCCAACTCCCATTCCCATCCAGTCTCCCGTTCCCATCCCTGGCCTCGCTATCCCTTATGTTCATTTTTATCCACATGTAACTGCCTTCCGTCAGTAGTTATCTCTTCTCAATTACCACGCCATTACCATTCTCATTCTCATTCCAGTTCCTACTCTCATCTTTCACTCCTGTTCACTTTCCAGGTCGTTAACTTCTGTCATTTGCATCCTCACCCCAGCTTCCACATCCTTCCTTTCCTCCATCCCAACTCCTGTCCCTGCTTCCCTCTCATCTCATTTTCATCCCCGTTCCACTCTGTCTTCCACCCTCATTTAAATTGTACTCCCAATCTCAGTCTCATCATGTTTACCTTTCTTATTCCAGTCCCCATTACCTCTTCTATGCAACTTCCACTCCCACTGAACTTTAACATTTTATTCTGTACCTGTAATAAATCGATGTAGCCTTCACACATTTCTCAACATATTTATTTCCTCTGCTTTTACTCTTTACTTGTCACAACTGTCATATAAAAATTTCCCACCTACCTTAATACAGGCACTAAAACATCTTCATGCATTCCTCTTGCAGCATCAACACTCAGTCCTCCGTTTAGTGCCTACACAGCACTTTGGGAAGAAGGAGGCAGAGCCAATTCTTTCTGTCCTGACTCTAGGGTGTATGGATAACCATCCAGGCGATATGTGCCAACTTCTGATATGCTGGACTTTCTTTTTCAGTCTGTGTAGAACTAGCTGCAAGTACTGATACATCAAGCAGGTTGAAGGAGGGCGTCCTCACCTAACAAATCTTAGATTCAAGGAGAGGCGGTAGAAAAGTCGGTAGAGATACGTCCTGCTGTCTCAGTGGACGCGGGTTCGAATAACTACAGTGGCAGGGAAGAGTTGAAAGGATCTGGTTTTCGTTCAAGTAGACTTTATTGATCTACTACAAGACCCAACGATATGTCGCAAAAACACCTGTGCCAATACTAATACAGCAGTCCTGAATGAGGCAGTCCTAGTATGTATTCAACATGGATTGTGGGTGCTGGCGCCTAAGTGGTGACATACGGAGGTGTATGATACATTAGTGGACTGCTGGGCCTTAGGGAACGAGCTGTGAAAGCTTATGCCCAGGGTCGAACGCACGCACAAAATATATATATATACTGTATATATTTGTCAATCTGGACCCAACCAGCTCCCAGGTCCACATACTTTCCACGTCCCAATCACATTCATTTCTCATGCCGTCGCTTCCATGCCTCCAGATTTCCACTCCCAACCGAACTCCATCCAGCTCCCACCTTCCTCACTCTCAGACTCCGAAACACCAAACTACAGGAACTTCTTGCTGTCGTCTCTGTCTTGGACGTGGGGGGGGGGGGGTAGTTTCCTCGCCTGAATGCTTGGAGCGAACACAGACAACTATACTGTTAACATTTTAGTCCGCTTAAAAGTGACTGGCTTCTGTTTATAGCCGTCGGTGGTGATTTTCTTAGGCATTTGTTAAGTGGCGGGGAAGTTTCTGTTGGACCAATATTTTCTTGCCCTAATAACTGCTCTTGTCATCATGTGTAGTTTGATGGTCTTGTTGAGATGGCTTTTCTCCAACTTGACTCATAATAACAGTCAGCGCGCGTGCGGACGTGCACACACACACACACACACACACACACACACACACACACACAGTTCAAAACATATCACCCGCTCTCGCTTTGCAAGGGCGGATGCTAGAAAAATATGTAGTGCGCACTTAATGAAGGATCTGGGAGACATAACATCTGAGCCAGACGATGTTTGATCCGTTGGCTGCTCTCAGGGAAACGAAAAAAATTGTGTTCCCCTAAAAAAAAAATATAAATAATAATAAAAAATGAATTAGGGCTTCCGTTGCACAAAAAAAAAAAAAAAAAATTACCATATGGCAGTTAAAGTTTCAGCTTAACCCCATCAGTCAGGTGACTTGCCTTTCAGTTTAATCAGGCCGCCACCCAATAGCTTTACTTAACTGTGGGGAGACTTTTCTTAGTGAAGGAGCATCCTTTCAGGCCTCCTGGCCACTATCGAGGCTTTATCAGTAGGGGTCTCCTGGCGACGATCGTGGCTCCATATTTGCGAGCGTTTCAAAACCGTGGCAGGAAGCTGGAAAATAGTATTAGCATACGAGCCGCTCCCCAGACACCCTCTGCGACCACCAGACATGCACACATCACAAGATCTTAAGTTTCCCGGTCTGGGAAGAGCCAAATATGATGTGCATCGGAGGGGCCAAGCCTACTGTAAATACTCGTACTTCTTGTAGTATGTCTCTCAATATTTACTCTTTTCCTGGGTATTAGACACTCCAATTACGAAAAAATAAACACAGATTTATGATTTTGGCCTTGTAGAGTGTTTTTCTATCATTTTGTATACAGAAATGCATTTGTCTGTGACCAAACATATACGTACGGTCTTCGAGCTACCACACACTACTTGCTATGCAAGTTCCCATCATTATTACGGCTCCTTTATGGAAAGTAGGCTCTAATATTTTGTAGACAGATGCTTATTAGTTCCTCATTCATGATTATCATACATTTTTAAAATAAGTTTACAAACCTTGATTTTTTGGTCAAAAATGTTATTTTTCAAATTGACCCATGGACCTATTTGCTACCTGAAAGGGTTGGCAATTGTCTGAAACCGGTTACTGTGACAGGCTTGTCCAGTGTTGACTGTATTCGTCTGGAGGCAGCGAGAAGTAAGTAACAATAGCTTCTTCTGACTGAAGGAGTGAACAGCGTCGCCTGGAGTCAGTTTGAATGAAATTCTGAAGCACGTCGTTTGCAGCAGAGAGCTGTCAAACTGCAATATTTTAAAACTAACTATCCGTGAATTAAAGATACATATGCCCATTTCTTACGAGACCCAAAGATGAATAAAGCGTCTGGCGGCAGCAACAACAGAACAGGTCTGTCCATACCCTACAAAGATTACTGAACTCTGTTTTTAAGCCTTGGGGAACGAAAGACCATTATTTAACTGAATAAAAATGTCTAACTTTAACAAGAAACAACTGGTTAAGATTTATCACGTCCTAAAAAACTTATTTGCGATGCATTTATTGCGCATAAGCAAATAAAATCGACTCCTGGGTTGAATAAAACCATCTAGTGATAGCATGAATAAAATACTTACGATTTCCAGTGTCTTTGAACAGTTACTGCTTAAAAAAAAAAAAAAAAAAAACTGTTATATAATGTAAGGCAGTTCGTTACTCGATTTCAATTGTCTCAACAAGCAAGTATTTAAAAAAAAATAATAATAATAATCTGGATCAAATTTCCACGCTTCCTGATAGAGTTGACTAAGGTCCCGAATCAGAAAGTAAATATATACATATATATATAAAAAAAGACATGTTTATACTTATTTACAAACACCAAGTCACTTCCGTCAACTAATTGATTAAAACAAGAAGTTATAAAGGAAAGAGAAGGATCAGCTGTTTTTGTTATACACATTTTAAATTTAAGATCGCTAGCCGTTGTAGGAAAATATTTTTATTAATAAAAATTTCACTCGGAGGCATAAAATCCAGAAGGGGGACGGCCAGCAGCAGTAATATCGCCGGGGCTAGACTTTGCGCTCACTCGGTCGTGGTCAAGGTTGATAAAAGTTTTTGGAACGTCACCCGAGGAAGCCCTGGCGGAGGAAAGTGTGCAGTATCTGTCATCATCGTTCCTGCTGAGAAATTTATGAACTGCAGTCGAGTTAGATTTGGCTGCTAGACTAGAGTGAAAATTTGGGTTGTTAGATCAGGTTAAGCTGGTTTGTTTCAGTTATGTTAGACTGCATAAAGATAGGTTTTAAATATTTCGCTGTTAGGCATGGCTAGGTTACTATGTAAGGCAAGGTAGAGTTAAGGAAAGTGTTAACTACCTGTCATCATTGTTCCTGCCAGCATATATCCGAACTGAAGTCCAGTTGGACATACATTGGCCCCAGAAGATTAGGTTAAGTTACAGTATGATGTTCGATTTATGCGTCAGGCAAAAATAAAGATCTCTAAGTTGATTGTCAAACGAATTTGTTCCTTCCGATGACAAATGAACAGAGATCACCAATTTCAACACCCGCTCAGTTCAAAACGCCTGGACACAAAGCGTTCTGAAGGCCAGAGTTAATAAACAACGGAGACGACAGCTATGAGAAGACCGTTCCAAACCTACTTAGTTGCATACACGAAAAGCTGAGCATATCGGGTGACTGTTGCATTAAAAACTCGTGTAGCTAGACGGGTGTTGCATGCTCACCTTAATGTGAAATGGATGCTGACAGAGAATTTGGAACAAACCGAAATTGTGGCAACACACACACACACACACACACACACACACACACACACGTGTGCTTATTATCCTTAAAAGTTGTACTTCTTGCTCCATGGCGATAATACTAAAATGGCATGCAATACTTAGGAGGTCCTTCCCATTCTTCTAATCTATATTTTTTCCTGAAAACCTGACTAACTTTGGCAGTTTTATCCTCTCTCTCAAATGGCATCATTTCCTCTTGCTGAATATTTTTTCTCATTTAGTCTGTCCCAGAAAAGAATTACTATACGGAATATTTGTATGACGCTTAGTGTTGAGATGTATATACGTTTGGCTGATTGCACCTATAATCGTTGGTGTCTGTACGTCGTTGCCTTATGTGCGTTTGCATTATACGCTGAGTCCATGTTTCAAGTCATCGTTTATGATGTACAGTTTTGATATCAAATCTTCAGTAGGCTAAAAACAAAAAATACTAGTTTTACTTTGATTTGTAGCAGCACTTGTATGTAATAAGTTGTGATAGTTTATAATACATACCGTTGATACAGCAAGCGATGACTGCATATCCTTCAATATTCCGAGTTCTGTCGGTTCATTCGTTATCTTACTCCGGCACCTTTACATCAGTGGAGAACATTCTTTATACCTTTCCTTTGGCACTGAATCCGGTGACGACTTTAGTTGGTTTATTTGTGTCTTTTATTTTTATCATCTCAGGTTATTTTATTTAGCTTAAGGAAGACAACTTTCAAAGAAGGAATTACTGAAGGATTATGTAACCCTTTCCTTTCGTAAGTTTACCTAATGTACTTAAAGTCTTCTGGTGGTAAAAAGAACATGATATAAAAGAACTCACAAAATTCAGAGGGTTGATTTCTTCCCGAAACCAGAATGGAACAGCAGCAGTGCGTTAGCCGTACGATCTTCGTACTCCCATGCAAAGTTGGAATCCAAGCTATGAAGAACTTTTAATGGGATACTGGTAGTCTGTGTTTGCGTAGTCTAGCATATGGCATCATTTGGTTCATACCGATGTCATTTATAGACCATGATATCCAGAAGCATGGCCGATACAAGACTTTGTAACATATACTTCATATCGTCTATATACTGCACAGTAGTGTAGGCATCCCTTCCTGATGCATACGTGGCTAGCATGAAGAAAGGTTGTTTCTCGCCTTAGTTCTTTCAGGAACCCTATTCAGGGGCAGATAGAATCGGAGACGACTAAGATACACTGAATCACCAAGTCTTCCATATCCGTCAGGCAATTCACAAGACATAATGTCTTAGCATAGCCACCGTACGGAAGAAATTTCGGATGGTAACAGCCCACACGTGTAGTATAACAAAGCCACAAGCAATACTTTCCCTCGGTGCAACCCACCTCACGCATCCCTTCGCCAAGTACATCCTGAAAAATGACGCCTATGTGGCTGATACTGCTTACGCTGAGAAGACCCCCATCGCTTCCACCCGCCAGTTTCATGTTCCCCTGTCTTCACCCTCATGATTCCTCCAGCCACGCAAGATCATCCCACAATAACCTACCCCACATCTTCCTCCTTCTGTACCCTCTAACGTCCCTTCCCACCTTCGCACCTTTGTTCTTCCTCACCCCCTCTCTCCCCATCCCTTTCCCATTCCTATCCTTTCTGGTCTCTCCTCTCACTTCTCTTCCACTCCCTATCTCATCTGCCCTCTCCCCTCATCCCCACTGGTCGCTCTGGCTGTCGTATCCCAGATCACAAAGGGACCTACTCTGACAGTGACAGATCAGGGAAGTAAGATATGGCAGTAAATTATCATGTGAAGTACGAACATGTCTCAAACTGTTATATCGGTGAACGTCTCTGATTTACTTGGGTGATATGTTTAGCAATGCTGTCGTTAATTGGGGGATTTTATCATACGAAAATATTTGAATTTCTGTGATTATTTCTGCATGAATGTACAAGCTCACATGTCTCTTTATGCTGTTCCTCTGTGGTGGGATTTTGTTATACAGATGTGTTTTCTTTGTGATTAAGCCGGTATGAATGTGTCCGAGTATATGCATTGCCTGACTATGTGACTGGTCAGGTAACAAGCATTTCAGATTTCATGTGACTGATTTTGTGTGGCTGATACCAGAAAACTAACTCCGTGTTTAGGAAATTTACAGCTACACACCGGTGCAGGGAGGGGGTTGTTGATAACCAATATCCTCTTTAGGCACAAAATGATCCTCAGGTATATGTCGCAAATGATAAGAAGGGTGGGTAGTGAACTGAATGAACGAAAGGCAGTGATTGGTTACATGTGTGTGGATGACAATGAGAAGGTATGTAATGGATGCAAGAACATACAGAGGTTAGGGGAGTGAAAGTCAAGGTTCAAGCACAATGGAGGAATAGAAAAAGGGAAGGAAAGGAGGAAGTAGTCCGTACAAGGAGAGTAGAAAGATTGTAAGAGTATGGAAAAAAGCAGAATATAAGAGAGAAGTGGAGAAGCGATTGGGTAAATATGATTTGGAGCAGATGGGGGGAGGTGGAAGGTGTGTGCAAGATATTCGCAGAAGAAATCTGTGCAGCATGTGAGGTGGTGTGTGGGATGAAGAGAAGACGAAAGGGGTTGCATGGAACTGCATGGTGGATATGAGGAGGTGAGACAAGCTGTGGTGCAAAAGAAGAAATCATATTGTGGGTGGGTGGGAAGCAGAGGCATGGAGGAAGTTGAGAGACGGAGGAGAGAGTTATATGTAGAGAGGAAGGTAGAGGGGACAAGATTAATAAGAAAGAGTACGAAGAGAGCGGATGAGGAATCTGGAAGGAATTCGAGTGTAAAGTGGAGGGAACATAAGAAAATGTTCTGGAAGGAGGTAAAGAGAGTTTGACAGAGCAATAAAGAAGTTGGTAGGGGAGTGAAAGATAAAGATGGTAGATTGATGGTGGAGAGGGGAGAAAAAGTGAGCAGATGGAGAGAACATTTTAAGGAACTGTTAAACAAAGAGAATGAAAGTAATACAAGTATAATTGGCGGGGGAATGGCTGGGAGAAGAAGGGAGGTGAGAAGGGGGGAAGAGATCAGTACGATGGAAATAGCGGAAGCAATGAAGAAAGTCAAAATCGGGAAAGCCCTGGGAATTGATGGAGAGAGTAGTGAAATGCTGAAGCATGGGAGTGTGATAGTAGTAGAATGGAGATGTGCAAATTGGTCTGGGAGTAAGGTAAAGTCTTGGAGGATTGTACAAATGAAAAGGAGAAAAAGAAGTGTGTGGTAATCACTGGGGCATTTGTCTTCTTAGTGTAACAGGAAAAGTATATAGTAGGATTCTAATTGGCAGGGTTAAGAAAAATAACAGAGGAATTAGTTGGACAAGAACAGGAAGGTTTTAGGAAGGGAAGAGGTCACGTAGATGAGATATTCACCCTTTTATGTATCCTTCTTGGATTTGAAGAAAGCATATGACTGAGTGCATAGACAAGGAATGTGGAAAATGTTAAGAATACGAGTATATGTAGTAAATGGAGAGTTGCTGAATGCTGTAAAGAGCGTGTATGAGGGTGCTAAGGCTGCAGTGCGACTGGATAGTGAACTGTGTGAATTTTTCTATTTGAATGATGGGTTGAAACAAGGCTGTGTCATGTCCCCATGGTTATTCAGTCTGTACATGGATGGGGCCATAATAGATACAAGGTAGGGCGGTGGATGTTGGAGCGGCCCTAATCAAAGAGGGCAGCGTTTGGAAACTTCCTGTACTGTTCTTTGCAGATGATACGATACTGTTAAGTGAAGACGAAGGGGAACTGCAATGCTTAGTGAATGAGTTTGGGTTAGTGTGTTAGAAATGGAATCTAAAGGTGAAAGTAGGGAAGAGAAAAGTTATGGTCTTCGAGAGAGAGGAAGTCACTGAATATACAGTGAGGTTGTAGGATGAGGAAATGGAAACTTGAGTGCATTAAAGTACTTGGGTAATTTGATGAGTAAGGATGGAAGTTTGGAGGTTGAAGTGCTTGAAAGGGTACAACAAGGAAGAATAGTTGCTTGGTCTCTGAAAGCAGGATAAGAAATAGGAAAGTGAGCATGGAAGTAAAAAAGTCACTGCATGATAGTATTGTGATACCAACTCTAATGTATGAAAGTGAAGCTTGGACCATGTTAGAAGGACACAAGTCAAGAGTGAGAGTAGTGGAAATGGGTTATATGAGAGAAGCATGTGGAATTACATGGAGAGACAGACTGACAAATGAGGAAGTGAAGGATCGTTGTGGTGTGGATGTGGATGTGATAGGAAGCGCTGGGAAAAATATACTGAGGTGGTTTGGCCATGTATAGCGGATGGAGATCAAGAGACTATCAGGGAGAGTGTATATGAGTGAGGTGGAGGGGGGGAAGGAGAGGGAAGGGGAGGCTGAGGATAAGATGGAGGGATGGAGTGGAAAAGTATATGAGAGAGGATGGTGTGAGGTGGGGGGAGGGCAGTGAAATGGTAGGAAACAGGGCGACATGGAGGAATTGGTTTGTGCCCCCCCCCCATATGGGATTAAGGCTTCTGGTAATAGATAGATAGACACTGGTGGCAGGTGGTGCCAACCAATGTCCACTCTCATAATGTAGTGCTGCCTGCTTCTTCCTTCACCGATATCGTTTTTTTTTTTTTTTGTCTGCCCTCCTCTCCAATTTTTCGCATCCTCCCTGTCACTTTTTATTATTCTTCCCTCCACTTCAGGTGACCCAGCCCTGAGCGACAAGCCTAGTAATTCCTTGTAACCCAGGATATTATTTACAATGCTGGGTGGTAATCATGTAGCCAAATAATAGGGTACTGTGGAGCCTACTCTGGTGTCCCTATTAAGTAGGTGGAGAGACTCAAATGAGGCGTCCATCCGGGAACCAAACTTTCTCACACTTCTTAGCACCTCGATGTTGAAAGTATTTCATTAGGTACCTGGGGATTTTTGCGGAGCTGAGAGAAGTCATTGCAGTCAAATACTTTAAAACATGTGTCTTTCAACCTCTGTGCTTTTTATTGGTGAATCTAGGATTTGTATTTAAACTAACACCAAGCAGTTTTGTTCAGTCCGAAGAAATCCACAGATCCAGTGAGTAAGATTCTTTATCTGTTAGTATTATGCATAGCCTTTATTGACTCTCTGGTTTGAGACTTTATTGCATATCTGAATAAAATCACCTGGAGATACCAAGCATGAACAATAATAAATATGTCATTATAGTAACAGGGTAAACCAGTTAACTATGGAAACTTGTTTTTAGTCTAACCAGACAGCATCAAATGACTGTACTTAACTTTTGTAAAGACCTCTCCATTTTTAGGCATTAATGAAGACTATGTTTAACAGCACCAGTCTGAAGAAACTCCCCAAGGCTTGAGAAAATTCTCTGCGTAATGCAGGAATAAACTAAGAAAGTGCGATGGATAGTTTGAGTTAACCAGTTCTCGCTGATGATTAATTATTTCTGTTCTTCTTGCTACCACAAAACAGTTTAATTCATTTAACCCATCCCGTCCAGGTGACATTTATACATGTCCTTCCGGGGCTGTCCGGGGATCACATATACATGATCTAGTAATTCACGCCATTGTTTGAATACTCAGCTGATTATTTTCACCACCTGCACCCACTGGCAACCCCCCACATGCATCCGTGTCACACTCCAGTTTCTTGCTTACCTCCGTGATGGATAGGCCTACGCATAAAGATATTCCTGTGTCCTGACTCTCGGCCGACTGCCCGCGCCCTCCGACTTCCACTCCTATGAAGTCCAAAGGCCCTCGGAGGAAAGGCCTTAATGATAGTGCAATAGGGAGGGAGTTAGATGTACTATTATCGCCAACTGTGAGTGAGGAAAGTGACTCCCCCTTTGAAGAACCAGACTTAGCCATGTTGAGTATGGAAAAATACGCGTCAGAGGAGGAGAGTGACAGTGAATTCACCACTGTGCGGTGATATTTTCCATCTGCAGGATCATCAGCCTTTTCTTGTGATGAAGGATCAGATGTAGTTCATGATCCTGCAGAGGGTGATATACGCACAGTGGAGAAAGTGGCAGGGGAGGTAGAGAGTGAAGGAAGCGAGGAGGCTGGCGGGAGAAGACACCGCAGGCTGAGCTGCCGGGCAAGAGATAAGTGTAGGGTTGCATTTTCCACCCATACACCATCACCACCACGTTCACCCACATGGCCTGCATCACTTCATTCATCACCACATGCATCACCGCACCAGCCTGCATCACTCCAGGCCTCACCACACTGACCTGCCTAACCACGCCGACCTGCCTCACCACGTGCATCACCACGCTGACCTGCCTCACCACGTGTATCACCACGCTGATCTGCCTCACTTCAGGCAACACCACGTGCATCATCACGCCAACCTGCCTCACTTCTGGCATCACCATGTGCCTTACCACGCCGACCTGCCTCGCCACGTGCCTCACCACGCCGATCTGCCTCATCCTCTGCATCACCACGCTGACCTGCCTCACTTCAGGCCTTACCACATGCCTCACCACGCCGGCATGCATCATTACAGGCCTCACCATGCTGGCCTGCATCACTATGGGCCTCACCACACTGGCCTGCCTCGCCACGTGCTGCTTCACCACAACCTGGCCCATTTGGATATGTTTGTGCAGGTGCACACCGGCAGGCATGTGCCAGCCGACGCCTTTCACCAACACCATCACCACCATGATCACCATCACCAGCATCATCACCTGTCTCATCTAGTGGTGAGTCGGCAGAATCGCCACCACGCCGTCATTCTAGGGGCCGTGGCATGGCACAGAGCAGGTCATATGCACGACAGGCAAGGCAGGAACCACGGACTGGTAGGTTTGAAACCTTTGTGTGGGAGGAAGGGACGGTTTTTCAGCCTGAAATACCTGTTTTTAACAACACAAACGCAGGTGTGCAGCCAGAATTTCCCTGCAACAGAGCTTCTTCTGCAGTGGACTTCTTCCCTGCTTTTTTCACAACAGCAGTGATGGAGTTCATTGTGAAAGAAGTGAACAGTTTCAGGGATTTCTGCTGCAATTGGACTGAAACATCGCACGTAAGAGAGAGTGAGAAAATGAAGGAATGGACTGCAACGAGTGTTAGCGAAATGCATGTTTGGCTAGCCTTGACAATGTTGATGCTTCATGACAGGAAACATAACATACATGATTACTGGCTTGTGGACGATATTGCTGCAACGCCAGTATTCGATAATTATATGCCACGTGACTGATATCTTGACACCTTGAGGTATTTACATTTTTCCACCAATATGGGCCCACATCCAAATGATAGGCTGTGGAAAATTCACTTGATTCTAGAGATGATGGAGAAACTTCGATCATTTTTCAGGCCATTTAAGAAGGTTGATATCGACGAGTCGCTTGTTTTGTTCAGGGGACGTCTTGCCTTCATTCAGCACATTCCATCTAAGAGACATCGTTTCGGAATAAAGTTCTTTGTCTTGTGTGATTGCAAGACTGTGTACGTGCTTGATTTTATTGTGTATACAGCAAGTGATGTGGTGTTGTCAAAGGACGACCCCCATGGTTTCTCTGGCTCTGTGGTAAAAAAACTAATGGACAGGTACTTCGGTGGCAACCATATCCTTTACACTGATAATTATTACACGGCACCAAGTCTTGCAAAGTACCTGCAAGAATACCAAATTGGATCGTGTGGCACTGTCCGTGCAAAAAGGAAGCATTGGCCATCCTTTCCCATAGGCATCGTGAAGGGGGAGTGCAGGACCTTACAATCAGGTAAACTCCTGGCAATTCACTGGCATGATAAGAGAAAGGTAATCTCCTCTCCACGGTCCACAAAGGTAAGTTGATTGACATATGCAAGGTCGATTGAAGAACGGGGCAGCCAGTCTTCAAGCCTGATGCTGTTCTGGACTGTAACGTGAACATGTGACTCGTCGATAAATCAGACATGCAGATCAGCACAATCGACTGTCTGAGGTGGTGCTGAAAGTGGTATAAGAAGGCATTCCTGCATGTACAGGACATCGGTGTACTGAATGCCTTCATTCTGTACAAGGATGTTACACAGACCAGCACATCCCTCGGACAGTTCGAGAAGGATGTGATTTACGGCCTTCTGGAGAGGTTTGGACAGGTAATTCCTTCCGTGAAAAGTAGGCACAGTGTACAGCAACTGCCTGACCTCCTGCAGTGCAGGGACTACCTCAGCAGGCATTTCATGAAAATATTACCTCTCACACCTGCAGGCAAAGAAGCTTTCCGGCTCTGCTATGTTTGCGCCAGTTCATCGCACCGACCACAGCAACACCGTATGATGAAGTGGTGGCGTGCTGAATGTGAGGTTGCACTGTGTACTGACTGTTTGTTTGATTTCCATGCAAAGACCGAGTGGTAGGAGTCTGGGTTTTATGAATAAGTTAGTTTTGTTCATACCGGTATGTTGTTTTTTACTGAAATAGATAATATGATTTCATTGCCCTGCGTATACTTAAGTGAATGATGGAGATGGAAAGTATGTTTCATGATAAACTCACAGCTTCATGATAAACTCATAGCCTTATTTTATTTGGGAAACATTTGCTTATACATAATTATGATGAAAAATTATAACTCAAAGGAAAGAGAAAGTCACAGTGGTATTTCTGTTTATGGGCAGTACGTAAATGACTACCGGTACTTGGTTCACATTTTATTTATTTATTTATTTTTTCCAGTAGTACTTCTAGTGGTAGTAGTAGTGATAGTATGTGTAGTAGGTGTGGTAGTAATAGTAGTAGATGTGGTAGTTGTAATAGTAGTAGTTGCGGTAGTGGTAGTGGTAGTAGTACTTGTAGTAGTGGTAGTTGTAGTATTAGTAGTTGTTGTTGTAGTGGTAGTTGAACTTGTACTTCTAGCCGTAATAGTGTTATTTCCAGGAGATGCAATACCCAGACTTCTACTCAATCTCCAATGCCAGAATCGAGCAACAATCCTAGCTAAACACATTTCCGTGTGTGTGTGTGTGTGTGTGTGTGTGTGAGAGAGAGAGAGAGAGAGAGAGAGAGAGAGAGAGTGTCTGTCTGTCTGTCTGTAATGAGGAAGACGAGCAGCGTGAGTTCAAGGTCACTGCTATTGTGACCGGCCTTCATTCACCCAGTGCTACAGATTATGGAAAAATATTCATGGAAACAGTGTTTGTAGTGTATTTTGGTGTCCTGGAAGTGTCATCGAAGTGATATAAGTATGGTGGGCTAGTGTAAGCCATTGTTGAGCCACCGAACCTCCTCCACGCATACGGACAGCGCAAAACAAACACCAAAAATTGCTCTCATTCCCCACTCACTCTCCCTGTCTGCACTTTACGGACCATCTGATGCATCAACTTGAAGTCGAAGGATTGATGAGTAATATGAAACCTTATTTGTTGCAACTGGTTAAATATTAACAGAGATATGAAGCTTTAAAGACAGACGATTTTGCCGATTTCTGTCGGGAATGCCCAGCTGTGGGGAGAGCTCGCGACATGTGTCGGACTGGAGAGGTTAAGAAAAACCTTTAAATATAACTTCCTTTAATCTTTTCACAACGTTTCCTATATATGTAAAAAATGGTCTGGTAGTAGCAAGAATGGCAGAACGTAGGTCACCGGACTGAGGGGGATAACAAATTTCCTCTTACACTGGGAGAAAGATAATGCAGAGAATGGTATGTGGTGGTGCGTTGTAGTGAGCTCTGATGTGAAAAATGTTGAATAGTTTTGGTAAACAAATCGGAGCCCTCTTTCTGGGCACCTAAATTTGAGAAATGTTTAATGTATCCAAGTCGGTATCCCTGCCGGGACACCGCTATGCTAGAATTTTCTCGGTACACAACTCGTAGGTCGTTACTCTTCCCTAAAGTTGTCTAAGTAAATCAAACAAGTCTCATAGAGTTAGGTGAAACGTAAATTAAATTTAACTCACCTACAATACTATCTTCTATCCTATCTCTTCGCTAATTCCCCCTTGAATTGGCCAATTCGTAAAGGTTACTTAGCTATATGAAGAGGGAGTGATCGTTAACCGATGACGATGAGGCTGCCTGGTATAGTTGCTTGGGCTAGCAAGCGTCCTTATGGTGTATATACAATCGTGCTAACTCCACGAGAGCTAGGAGCAGAGTCTTAACTCCACAAGGTCTGGGAGCAGAGTGCGTGAACGTGGCAAGCCCCAACACTTCATCGAATTGTGGGTTGCCAACTCTTATTTAATTACAGTACTAAATACAGTTAAATTACTTCATGATATGTACAGGGCAAATCTAACAAATTAATCTTAGTTCCACTTAAACTAAAGTTAGACCAAATATTCCCTTTAACTATGTAAATATCTTAATTCCACATCTGCCTTAACAGGGGAATCTTTCCCTGCTTGCCACGTCACCTATCGCGCAGACGCAGCTTAGGTCAGTGGAAAATACCACATAATTACATGTATTTACAATGCATAGTTGTCCACGGGGGTTAAATGCAGTAGCATTTAATTTATCAATAACAAGAATGATTAAAGAGAACGTCATTTCTGGGTTATTAAAACCGCTTGAACAATTAACAACAGTCTCTATTTCCTCTGCCTTTAACCAGGGATAACTATGATAAAAATAGAGAGCGCAACTGCGCTGGGGGAAAATATTTCCCACAGTTTTGGGGCCGGCGGAAAATGATACGTTGTATCATGTAATATGACCCTTAGCCAAGAGTTTCCTCCATAGTTCTCGAGAACCTTGTGCTGCGGCCCTAGTAGGTCGCGCCTCTTGACCCGTTTGATCTTCACCATACTCTGAATCCGGAGTGGCTGCTAACTCAAGGGGTACCAGTTTATCAATAGTTTTTATACTGGTATGTCCCCTGCATTTTATTTTTACGAGTCTCAGCACCCCTTCAGAATCTGGGTGTGTGGAGATCACTTTAGCTAATGGCCACTGGGATCTTGGCTGTTCAGTCTTCACTAAGACCACATCCCCTATGTTAATAACTGATTTGTTGCTGGCAGCTTGAGCTCCATAAAACCTCTCGCATAGGCTCAAAAGATACTCTTCGCTCCAATGTCTGTTCCAAGTATCCAGCACCCTTTTCAGATGTTGATATCCCTCCCGAAGATGTTGTCCTAAATCATTACTTTCTATGTTAGGATCATCAACTTCTTCTTGGATATCCACACAAGGCATCGGATGGAGCTTCCTGCCATAGAACATGTGAGCCGGTGTTAAGGCCTCTAGCGAGTCGCTAGTGTCATCTTGATAAGTCAAGGGTCTATTATTAATAATGGTTTCAATTTCAGTTGTTACTGTTCTTAAATCTTCTCTCGTGATCTTAGTTCTATGTAATATTTTCCTCAGGCAGTTCTTGACAATACCAATCATTCTTTCGGTAAATCCATTTTGCCATGGAGCTCTTGGAGCTGTGAACTGCCAAATACAATTTCGGATTCCCAGCGCCGACTTAACCTTTGGGTCGTTCATTATATTCAACAGTAAGGGAGCTGCTCCAACGAAATTAGTTCCGTTGTCGCTTATTAACTTGCCAGGACAAGACCTTCTAGCGGCAAATTTGCGAAAGACATTGAGGAATGTCTCTGAGCTTAGGTCTTCCGCTAATTCTAGATGGACTGCCCTTGTGTAGGCACAAGTAAATAAACAAATGTAAACTTTATGGGGAGTTTCCTCACCCGTAACAGTTATAGCCCCTGTGTAGTCCACTCCTGTTATATGGAAGGGCCGACTTATGTTCACCCTATCCTTCGGTAGGGCTGGTGGTCCTGGGTAGATAAAAGGTCGCTGCTCATACCTCCTACAAATGATGCAGTTTTTGAGATATTTTTTAATAACCTGTCTACCCTTAGGAATCCAGTACCTTTCCCGAATTTGGGCTAAGGTCTGCGGTACACCTCCATGGAGAGTGGAATCATGGGCTTCCTTTATAATAAGTTGTACAAAGCATCCACTCTTAGGTAATAAAATGGGATGTTTGGTTTGGATGGGCAAGCCAGCCTTTACCAATCGGCCTCGACATCTTATCAGACCTTTTCCGTCTAAGAACAAGCCTAAATTCTTCATCAGCTTATTCCTTTTTCCAGTGTCTTGGCCTAAAAGTTTATATATTTCCCCGTAAGAATTTCTTTGTACTCTTTTCAGCCAGTATTCTAGGGGATCTAATTTCTGAAACCCCACCTTCTTATTCAAAAATTCAACAACCAATTTAGTAGTATTTAGAAGTTGTCTTATTGACGAGAATCGGCTGATGTCAATTACTTCTGGCTCAGGTACTATAGGATGCAAGTTCACTACACTAATCTCAGCAATACTGTACTGTTTCTGCTCAGGCCAATCCTTAGTGAGTAACCATTTAGGACCTTTAAACCACAAGTTATCTTTGATCACTCTCCTTACGGTCGAACCTCTCTAGAGCAGATCAGCTGGATTCTGTTTGGAGGACACATGCATGAATTTAAATTTGGAAGACAGCTCTTTAATAGTCTTCACTCTATTACGGACGAAAGGAATTTTGCTGTCTTCCTTCCCTATCCAGTAAAGACAAATCTCACTGTCAGTCCATATGTAAATATCCTCAAACTGAGTATCAAGAATAATGGTTATAAACCTGGCCAATTTAATTCCTACTTCTATGGAAGCCAATTCCATTTGAGGTAGGGTTCTTTCTTTAATTGGCGCAACTCTGGCTTTGGACATTATAATCTTACTATCCTCTCCTGTTGCGCAATAAGCTACTGCTCCATAGGCCCTTTGAGAAGCATCACAAAATATGTGTAAGTGCGACTTCTCATTACTGTTTATTTCCCTGGGAATACATATGCTTGATGTAGTTTCAAACTCCTTTCTAATCTGTTCCCATTGTTCCACATATGTCTCACCTAATTCAGTGTCCCAGTCTAACTTTTCTCGCCAAGCCTCCTGTACTAAACATTTGCCCCTAATAACTATAGGACTGACCAATCCTAATGGGTCAAATAGCTTGGAAACCTGGCTTAACAAGGACCTCTTGGTGAGAGTGACATCAGAGAACTTAATTGGTTTCAAACTTATTACATCAGCTGTTGTATCCCAGTTAAGACCTAACACATTTTGAATTTTGGGAATGTCAGAATCTGGATAGTCCTCTTGTATTTTATTCCTCAAAAGCGGTGAATTTGTTTTCCACCTCTCTAACGGCAAATTTGCCTTCCCACATTCGGAATTGGCTATTTCATAAGCCTTCAAAGCTTCCGATTCTGTATCAGCAACACCTTGCAAATTATCCATATAAAAAGCCTGCCCTATTTCTGGACATTTGGCATTTTCAAAATGATGCTTTAAAGTGTTGCAAAGTAGGAAAGGACTAGCACAAGAGCCAAAGAGCACCGATCGGAAACAGTAAGTTTTCAATGGACTATCCTCATTTTGAGGATCATGAGGCCAGAGGAATTTTGTAAATTTCCTATCCTCATCTCTCAGTCCTATTCTGAGAAAAGCCTTACTAATGTCTGCTGTGTAAGCGTAAGGTTTCTCTCTAAATCTTAGTAACACATTCCCTAACTTCTCTGTTAATGTAGGTCCAGAGTATAGGCAATCGTTCAAGCTAGCTGATCTCTTGGACGCTTTACTACTACAGTTGAATACTATCCTTATGGGAGTAGTTACTGAATCCTTGCTTACAGCATGATGTGGTAAGTAGTGTCCTTCTTTGTGGTTAACAGGGTATTCTACCTCTTCTATAAATTTATTCTTCAATTGATCCTTTATAATATTATCATATAGGATCAGATGTTCTGGTTTATCTCTCAACTTTCTTAGAAGAGAATTTAACTGAGCTTTAGCTGCTTGGTAATTTGTTGGTACCTCTGAATGGTTTAGTTTCCATGGTAATCCTACCCAATACTGTCCATCCTTAAATTCCACAGACTGATTATACAGATCCAAAGTTATTTTATCTTCAGGGGTTGGTTCCTCAGAGTGTATACCTATACTGTCTAGGTCCCACAGTTTGTGTACAGGTTCAATGTTTTCATCCAACAAGTCATTTATCTGAGTAGGTTCTAATTCTGCACCTATTCTAGCTACCATCAATGACTGTGTGGGGGTAACAAAGACTGAGTCTACTAGTTTGGCCTCTCCTTTAACTTGTTTTGGAAAAGGCAACTGACCCATAATAAGGTTACCTCCTGGACTCTTGAACAACTGTACCTTATTCCTTTTGAAAGTCCTATGTAGGAATCTTCCACAATAATTAGAACCAATTATCATTTTTATGGGACCCATAGTATCTGATTCAACATTCTGTTTAGCCAACTTTATCCCTGAGCTTTGCAAATGATCAGAGGTTTCCTTCAATCCCTTTATATATGTATATACTTGTCTCCATATTATCAAGCACAGCTGGTGTTATACGGCATTTATATCTGCCTAATTGTATTACAGGTCTAACTAAATCAAAAGACTGAGCCTTCCTAGTTGTCAAGAATCCTGTAATGGCTAGATTTACCTTGCCGATAACTGGTAACTTTAATTTCTCCACAATGTCTGCAGAAATGAAAGTTTTCTGAGCACCCGTATCAAACAGGGTACATACTAATTGGTTTCTATTCTCAAACAATACTTTCACTTCTGCTATTGGTACTGCAGCTGGCATTACTAATGGAGCATTCCCTTTTGCAATTGTCATATTGACGCTTGCAGGTTTAGGAACCTCAATTTTCATCCTAGGGCATAAAGCACTATGATGATGATCTTTTTTGCATTTAAAGCAAAGATTTAATTTAGTCTTACAGTCCGTGGCAGTATGTTCGGAGTTCATACAGATTATACAACACCCCAGTTCCTGAAGCTTCCCTACTCTAGAAGCATAATCAGGGTAGTGTTGACAAAATACACTGGAATGTTGCTCACCACAAAAGACACAAACTTTCCTGTCTTTTACCATGGAAGGTTTTATTTCCTTAATATCCTCAGCATGTCTATTCCTGATCTTTAATACCTTATCCTCGGCCTTTGTGGAGCTAAGGAAAGTACCTATCTCTTCTTTAGGCACATACTTAGTCTTCTCTGACTTAACCTTCCCAATCCGTTGGTTAGTGGGGTTTATCTTTACTTCAGTCTTCTGTTTGACCTCAGTAGTGTTTAATGTTCCTTGCAAATGTTTACAGAGTTGCGTCAAGCCTTCCTCTATCTCTTCACAGGAGAAATTATCCTTCTGGTACCTACCATACAAAGCATCTTTGGTTTTCGGTGGTAGCTTTAAGGACACAATTCTTGAAAGCACCCAATCTGATGTCTTAATATCTTCGTAAGTACCTAAGGCCCTTAATTTACAACTTATTGCAATTCTAAATTTTTGCAAGGAATCAAAATCGTGCCTAGGCATGGTTAATTCTATTAGAGCCTTTACTAAATGATTTATAATTTGTTCCCTGTCTTCGTAATTTTGTCTAAGGATGGTCAAAGCCACTTCATAGTTATTTTCTTCTACTGGTAATTCTTTTATCAGTTGATATGGTGTTCCTTTGACCTGTCCTAACAAATACGTAAGTTTGGTGACTTTAGGGAGATCTGTTCTATCGTGTACCAAATATTTGAACTGATCCCAGAAAGATTTACAGTTCTGCTCCTCATCAAATTCCCGAAGCGTTATTTGTGGTAACACAGCTCTACTCTGCTGTGCCACAACTTCTGTTTCCGCGGCAGTGTCAGCTAATTCTGACTCTAGTGTCTTTACTACAGTTAAGTATTCTTCTAATTTGTCTTCAAACTTCGTAGTTTCTGACTCTAAGAGTTCCTTATTCTCAGCTTTTACTATAGCCGCTTCTAAAGTTAAGTAACTCTCTTCGTACTTACTCCATCGATCTTTCAGGATATTTAGGAGATTATTTATTCTCTCCTTCGACAGAGGTATTTGGTCCAACGACTGGTTACAATCATTTATGGCTCTAGTTACCCATCCTGCCTTACTACTAGAAGATCTTTGCAATAAAGAAACAGACATGTTGACGGAGTTCTAATATAATAATTTAATTATGAATTCCAACCACAATTTTACCTCAACTTAGTAATGATTTGATTATTTTAAATTTTGAAGAGGGTAGGGATTAAGTCCTCATTATGCAAATTATCCCCTCTCCCAATTTCGTAATATTCATTACAGCTCAGCTAATTATTTAATATGTTCCATAACAAACTGGAGAGCCATATGGCAGGTTCCTTGCCTCGAGGAGGGTTATGGCTACTGAGGATTTACAAGAGCCCTCTATGGCTCCTACCACTGCTAAAATATTCTCCACTACGTCATTGACCTCCACGTCCTCATGGATATCATTTCCTCCAAGGAACAGGACCGTACGGTCATGCTCCCAGTCTAGTACGGCATTCAGCCTTTTATCTTCAGAGAAAGAGCTTGCCTTTCCTCCCAGAGCTCTATAGATACGTACGTCCACGTCTTCCACTTCAACCGAACGTGGTAGTAAACTGTGCCCCACAAAAGCAACTTTAAACACATTCAGCGCCTCGGCACACATCGGTTTTCCTCACTCTGTCGGGGCACCAAGAATGTAAAAAATGTTGAATAGTTCTG
>NC_136976.1:21944494-21951994 GCF_032717465.1 Coenobita brevimanus
GTGGCAGAATAAGACAATAAAACGGCTCTACATCTTTTCCATAGTATTTCTTCAAAGGCAATAGCTGCATCGAGCGCGTACAAGGGTTAAAGCAAAACTTAGGAACCGATATGCATATTCATATTTTAAGTTTCCATTATACAGGGTGTCCCATAAGTCCGGCATCATAGGTTACTGGATCTGTGTGTTGTAAACAGTGGGGGTCATTACGAACAGATTCTATAAAATTTCCTATGTTGCTGGATTTATGGGACACCCTGTACTTGAAAACAAGTAAGGAAAGAATGATAACTAGCCTTTGTAAGTGTGACTGAGCATTTTATTAGTTATTTTGCAACCATCATATAATTGTATTTCATTTAGGAAGACTTCGCAAACTAGAGAAGTTACATATATCCTTCATTAACCCCTTAACTACATAGAGATTCATCAGGCTCCCCCTAAGCTGAATAAAGTGGTCTGGCAGTAGCAGAGAGAGAGAGAGAGAGAGAGAGAATCTGATGGTAGCAGAAGGAAAGGTCTAAGTAAGAACACTACTAAATCACAAGTAACGAGAGAGTAAAAGGAAGACAGCAGATGGGCCGGGAGAAGCTGTGGATACTGATGATGATGTATCCCTGTTTACTCTTCCAGATGATGCTGGTGATGGTTCCAGACTGTGGTAGGGATGATGTTTCTAAAAGTTAGTGGTAATTGTGGTAGTGGTGACGTAGGAAACCGGTGGTGGTGCTGCGAGTGGTTATGGTGGTGGAACGGAACTGTGGTGATAAAAAAGAAGAAGAAAAAAGTGGTAACGTTGGTGGTGATGGTGGGAGACTGTGGTGGCGGTTGTGATATGTGACTGGGGAAGGAGTGGTGCTGGTGGAGAATAGTGACAATGGTAGTAGTGGTTATGGTGTTGTGGTGGCAGTAGGGGATTTGGGTAGTGGTGGTGATTGTAATAATGGTGGTGTTGTAATAAGAACTAGTGATGATGGTGGTGTGTTGGTAGGAGTTTATTCGAGTGGTGGTGGTGATGGTGATAGTGATGATGATACACGAGGTGGCTTCTGTGGTGGTGATGGTAGGAGGTAGTGACAGTGGTGGTGCTGGTGTTGGCAATGATGGTATGATACATGGTCACGGTTGTGATGGTAGTTGTGTGGCGATAGGTATGTAGTTGTAATGATGGTGGTGGTAAAAGAGTGATAAGAATGCTGGTGGTGTTGTATAGTAGTGATGTGGGTGGTGCCTGTGGCTTTGGTGATGGTGGCGGTGGTAGGATATTATGGTAGTCCTTGTGGTGGGAGGCTGGTAATGAGAATGGATAACCCTTAAGCGACGAAAGAACACTACCAAGCTGAAAAATAACTTCAGGCTCCAGCAAAAGTATAATAGTTAAGAATGATTGTCGGTCACCTTTTTATAGCCTCGACGAGAAGAAGCCACTCATAATGAAAATAAAGATCATCTGGCTGTAGCATGACCAAAAAACATAAGATTTATTTTGCATTCAGAGGGTGCGATAGCTGAATCCTTACGGAAGGTCACTCCCGTGGTTAATAAAATCGTTTGCGGTAGAAACAGAAAAAGTTCACAATTCTCTCAGAGTCAGGAAGCTTCTGGATATATTTTCCTAGTCTTTAGACAATGCGAGGCAATTCCTAAGCTTAATAAAATCGCCTGTCGACAACATGAATCAAATAATTGAGATGTATGTTGTCGTTATGGGCAAAAACAGTGAGGCTGTGGTGCTGGTTTTGGCAAGCAGAAAAAATGGGCCGCACACTCATTCATTTAATATTCAAGACCCAGGAATCCCGTTTTTACCTGATAGGTACACCTGTCCACACGTAGCATCATATTTACCTTTAAGATAGTCAATTTGACAAAGGTCAGGTTTACAAAGGAGGTACCAAGCCTTGTCATAGAAAAAAAAAAAAACTCAAATACAGTAGGCGAAATAACCTGGAGCATCTTCCCCGCATCTGACCAACTATGGTGTGATTCGTCAACATGCTTCAGAGCAGATGAGCAACGTCCTCGGACACGACACATGCTAACTGTTTCTAATCGTAGAAGAGCCTCAAAACCAAACCTGTGATCTTGTCCTGTGCCCATGACAGTTTTGTGGTTGCTCTCAAAGTAGTGTTCCTTCATCCCTACCTGACCCTCAACCCATCCTACAAGTTAAATTCAAATCGGATCATAGCTGCTTAAGTTGACCTTACCCTGTGACATTAATCTTTGAGCTAATGTTCTTCAGTGGAAGTAAATTAATCCTTAGCCAGGCATAAGCCCTGCCACACAGTTTTATCCAAATCAGATCAAGCCTATTTAAGTTGTACGGCAAGCGTCCGACCTTGCCCTATGACCTTTACCTTTGTGCAGATGTTTTCAGAATCGCATAACATCACCCTTTCCTGTCCCTCAATGTTTCCACTAAATTTGGTGAAAATCAAATAAGAATATTTGAGTTGGTCTTTCACGTGACCAGTGACTCTTTTCAGCTTAAAATTAATTACCTGTTCCTCTGATGATTGTCAGTTATAAAAGTCTAATTTGGTGTAGTTCCATTAAATGTTTTTCTCTAATCTTGCTAACGGACGGAGAGACAGACAGAAAAATCGGATCAACACTTAACTCCCTCACGTGTTCGTGTGCAGGTACTAACGAACCCGTGCTACTGGTAACGAAGCAATGGTACAGATATTTAGATAGCTACCGTAGCCATTAGAGGGAGTGCTAGATTTCATAATGTGACTGAGATTTGGTGACAGGGATGAGTGGTTAGTATGTGGTAGACTTCGTAGTGTGGCTGGGATATGATAGCCATGGTAGTGTGGTTAGGATGTGGTTGACTTGGTAGTGTGATTGGGATGTGATGGCCAAGGCAGCTTGGTTGGGTTGTGGTAGCTTACGTAGGGTAATCGGGATGTGGTAGCCTAGGTACTTTGGTACACGTGGTAGACTTGGTTGTGTGTTTGGGACGTGGTAGACGTGGTTGTGTGGTTGGGATGTGGTTTGGACTTGGTGGTGAGACTGAGGTAAGGTAATGGAAGGAAAAAGTGTGCTGGCCTGTTGAATATTATAAAGTGGTAATGTTTCTTCTGAGACTGTCGGTGATAGTAAATGAGTATGGTTGTGACTGTAGCACTAGTCGAACAGAGCGGTGCCCCGAGGTGGATGGCAGGCTGGTGACACGAAGAGCTGGAGCTCCCGTTTCATCAACCCTCAGGGCCTGTTCCTGACCATCTCCCTGGGGGTAGGGGGGTTTCAAGAATACTCCCCCAGTATCCCTGCTTGTCGTACGAGGCGACTAAAAGGGTTGGTGGTGGGTTAGTGCCCCACCCCGTAAAAAGAACTAACTAAAAAAGCAAATAAAGCGCCTCGGACCCGGAAGGACCATACGTTGACGACTAAGGAATGGACAAAGGACATTCTTAGGGTGGGAACATGGAATGTGAGAGGAGTGAATGATGAAGTGAAAGAGAGAGAGATTGTCCAGGTGCTTGAGGATGCAAAAGTGGATATATGTGGATTGACTGAAACTAAATGGAGAGGTGAAAGGCTGAGAGAATGGGAATACGGTGTAGGTATATGTGCGGGAGTCAGTGAGAATGAGAGGGCAAGAGAGGGAGTATGTCTGATGATAAGCAAGAATTGGAAGGAGAATATAAGAGAGTATGGAACAGTGGGTGCAAGGATTGTATGGGTGAGGATGAAATTAGGTATACAAGCATGGGCGATTGTATGTGTGTATGCTCCAACAGAGGATCGAGTGGCAAGAGTGAAAGATGAGTTTTGGGCGAGAGTAGAAGCATGTATGGACAAGTTTGAGAGGAGTGAGAGAGTGCTGTTGATGGGAGACATGAATGGCAAAGTTGGGAATGTACGAGTGGATGGAGTGGTTGGTCAGTGGGGTGTGCCAGCTGAAGTAGATGGGAATGGTAGTGCTTTGGTGGACATCTGTGCCGGTAAGGGGTTGGCAATAGCCAACACCTACTTTCGTCATAAGATGATCCACCGGTATACATGGAGAGTAATGAGGAGGATGGATGGTGAACTTGTTGAACGAAAGGCAATGATAGACTACGTGTGTGTGTGGATGAGCGAATGAGAAGACAAGTGTTGGATGCAAGGGTGTGGAGAGGGTGGGGAATGGAGTCTCGGACCATCACTTAGTGATGGCCAAGGTAGAGCTGCAAAGAAAGTGGTTGAGGAGACGAAGGGGAAGACAGGAGGAAGCAGCTCCTGTGAGAAGAGTGGAGAAATTGCAAGTTAGTGAGAAAATGACAGAGTATAAGAGCATAGTGGAAGAAAGACTGGGAAGGTATGAGCTAGAGCAGATGGAAGGGGTGGAAGATGTATGTAAGATATTCACGGAAGAGATAAGCGCAGCGTGTGAGGCGGTTTGTGGAGTGAGGAGGAGATGCAAGGGTGTGCAAGGGACAGCATGGTGGAATGATGAGGTGAAACGAGCTGTGGAACAAAGAAGAAGGCATATGGTGAATGGTTGGCGAGTAGAGGTAGGGAGAAGATGAGAGAGAGAAGAGAGAGGTATATGTGAGCAGGAGAAGGGAGGTTAAGAGACTGGTGAAGGAGAGTAAGAAGAAAGTGGATGAAGAGTTTGGGAGGAATCTGAGTATGAAATGGAGGGAGAGTAAGAAATTGTTTTGGAAGGAGGTAAAGAAAGTAAGGCAGTGTGAAAGGGGAAATAGTAGGGGAGTGAAAGATAGGAATAATAGATTGTTGGTGGAGAAGAGAGAGAAATTGAGGAGATGGAAGGAGCACTTTGAGGATTTGTTGAATGTAGAGAGTGAAAGCAGTGTGAGTATAAGTGGTTGGGGAATGGCTGGGAGAAGAAGATATGAGAGGAGGGAGGAAGAGATCAGTAGGTCGGAAGTAGTGGAAGCGATGAAGAAGATTAAGCTGGGAAAGGCCCCAGGAATTGATGGAGTGTGTGGTGAAATGCTTAGGTATGGGGGTGAGATTGTTGTGGAGTGGATATGGAAGTTGTGTAGATTGGCTTGGGAAGAGGGAAGGGTTCCAGAGGACTGGAAATCAGGTATAATTGTTCCTATGTACAAAGGAAAAGGGGAGAGAGAAGAATGTGGTAACCATAGGGGTATTTGCCTTCTTAGTGTGACTGGTAAAATATATGGTAGAATACTCATTGATAAGGTTAGGCATACGACAGAGGAGCTAGTTGGAGAAGAACAAGGGGGATTTAGGAAGGGAAAAGGGTGTGTAGATCAGATATTTGTTCTAAGATGTTTAGTGGAGAAGTATTTAGAGAAGGGAAGGAAAGTGTATGCTGCCTTCATGGACTTGGAGAAAGCTTATGACAGAATAGATAGGCAAGGTATGTGGAAGGTATTAAGAATATATGGAGTGGAGGGGAAATTGTTTAGTGCTGTGAAGAGTATGTACGAGGGAGCTAGGGCTACGGTGCGAGTGGATGGTGAGCTGAGTGAGTTCTTTGATCTCATTGTGGGACTGAAACAGGGGTGTGTGATGTCTCCATGGCTGTTTAATATATATATGGATGGGGTTGTAAAGGAGGTGCAAGGTAGGGCAGTGGATGTGGGGTGGCCCTAATGAATGAGGGTGAGATTTGGAAGCTTCCGGTGTTGCTGTTTGCTGATGATACAGTATTGTTGAGTGAAGATGAATGGGAGTTGCAAGGTTTGGTGAATGAATTTGGGACAGTGTGTAGGAGGAGGAAGCTGAAAGTTAATGTAAACAAAAGTAAAGTTATGGTGTTTGAGAGGAATGAAGTCACAGAGTGTGCAGTGAGGTTGGATGGTGAGGATATGGAGAATGTGAGTGCATTCAAGTACTTGGGTAGTGTGATGAGTAAGGATGGAACTTTGGGGGATGAAGTACGTGAAAGGGTACAGCAGGGAAGAAAGGTTGTTGGTACACTGAAAGCAGTGATGAGAAATAGGGAGGTGAGTATGGAAGTTAAGAAGTCACTGCATGATGGTATTGTGATCCCTACCCTGACGTATGGAAGCGAGGCGTGGACCTTGCAAGAGGGGAACAAGTCAAGAGTGAGAGCAGTGGAAATGAGTTACTTGAGAGGAGCATGTGGAGTGACGTGGAGGGACAGGTTGACGAATGAAGAAGTGAAGGAACGTTGTGGGGTAGATGTGGATGTGGTTGAAAAGATTAGGAGAAATACACTGAGGTGGTTTGGACATGTGGAGAGAATGGAGAATGAAAGACTGACTAAGAGGGTGTATGTAGGTGAGGTGGAGGGAGGGAGAGGGAGGGGTAGACCGAGGATGAGGTGGAGGGATGGAGTTGAGAGGTATATGAGGGAAGGGGGGGTGAGTTGGGGGGAGGGGAGTCAAATGGTGGGTGACAGAGTGACTTGGAGGCGTTTTGTCTGCGGCCACCCTTTTGCGGGATTAGGGCGTCGGGCTATAGATAGATAGATAGATAGATAGAAAGTAGGCCAACATACACTCATATTACTTCTACCTCCAACTGTCTGCACCATACTACATACACAATAGACATCACACCTTCTATTTCCAGCTCCATTTAGCAATGGCCGTTGTAGTATTATCTGCGAATTTGGTAGTATCTTGGATTGCCACCACCAGCAGGGTAATGCTGGAGGTACAGGGCCCTCCTGATCGTAATGAAACAACTGTGTCGACGGCGCTTATTGCAAACACAGTCCATGCTCGTCAGCGGAGAAGTACGTGTTCGGCCCTATATTTTACCAACGTCCGTGGTCTTGGTACCAATTTAAGTTCTGTTCACTTTTTCCTCCTGTCTGTATTCCCTCTCGCCCTATGCCTCACAGGAACCCAAATCTCTCCCTCTTCTGACTTATCATGATTTAGTTTTTCTGGCTACCATCTTCCACACTTCCGTAACAAAGATGGCATCTGTTAGGCCAAATCTGAATATGCGGTTGACACTGTCTTGAACGTCACTTAATTCTGATTACTTATTATACAAACTAAATTATCTAAATATAACCATTTATCTCTGTATAGTTTATCACTGCCCCAATGCATCTTCAGAACCCAGTATATTTGACTCCATATCCACATAGCTGTCCAACCTTAACCTCGTCCCTACCACTGAAATTACCTTTATGGGTGATTTTAACGTTCATAGTGTAGAATGGTTATTGCATTCTGCCAGGACTGACGATACTGGTCTAGAATGCGACCTTTTTACAGAATCGTTAATTTCGCGCAGTTGGTAAAACCAGAATTTCAGACACTCCTGATCATAGTGCTTACCTCTTGGACCTATTCCCGGCAAATAACCCAGATCAGTTCCGGAGAGAGGTACTGTTACCACCTGGATCCTCCGACCACACTCTTATCAAAGCCTCATTAGTCAGTTGCCCCAAACCTCCATGTTTTGAACCAGTCAGGATGACCCAATGGCACTGGGCAGACTAGAATGGATTTTGAAATTATCTTGCTGATATTCCATAGAAGCCTTTTTTCTCCACTGACATCAGTTCCACCCAGTCCCACATTAATGGCT